>NC_041386.1:245079-361626 GCF_002162155.2 Triticum dicoccoides | reverse complement strand
CCAAGCTCGCCTCACCCTCCCCTGCACCCACCTTCGACGCCACTCCCGCGCCAGAGCCCTCCCCTGCTGACGCCTCGCCGTGCGCGACCGCCCGACCACGCCCGCGCCCGGGGAACCGCCGCCAAGCCGCCTCCTCGTCAGTGAGGGACGGATCCCGGGGGCCATGTCGCGGATCCGGCCTCCCTCGCCTTGCTCCCCTCGCCGGAGTCCCCTCGTCGACCGGCACCCTCTTCTCCGACACCGTCGGCCACCGCCGCTAACCTCGTCATCGATCCGCTCGACCCCGGCCTCCTCCGGCTCCACCATGCATCCTGCCGCTTGCTGTGAGCCTCCGGCCCTCTGTGGCCTTTTCCCCTCCTCCCCGTGCCCTCCAGCACCGTTTGCCGCTAGCTCCGTCGTAGTCGCCACCTTCCGTCGCCCCCGACGCTGTTTCAGCCGCTCCTAGCTACAGACGAAGGCAGGTCTCGACGTTGCGCCTCGCGCTTATCCATTTGGCAGCCGGGGCTGCCCCTTTTGGTCGCTGGAGCCGTCGGCTCCGCGTGCGCCGCCGTTCTCTGAACTCACCGACGGGCACGCACACGCGCACACACGTTTTGACAGTGGGTTGACCCACTGACATGTGGGCCCGCCCGGTTTAACCATTCCCCTAACCACCTAACTAGAACCTAATAAAAATGTTTAGTTGAATAACTGAAAATGACATGTGGTTCCTTTTCATATAAAAGCCTGTTTCAAAATATCTAAGTCAATGGCATGTGGCCCCCCACCTAATTTGTTAAATTAATTAAACTGTTAATTTACACTACTCTATGACAACTGGGTCCCACCAGCCAGTTTGACCAGTCAACGTTGACCTAGTCAACTGCTGACTGGACTATTGACTTTGACCTGACCCCACCTGTAATACACTGTGGCTGGCACTGCACTATGTGACAAAAGTATTTACTGATTTAAATTGGGAATATAAATAAATCCTAAAATTGATTTAAATCTTTTAAAATTAATATAAAATAAACCGCAGCTCGTATGGAAAAACTTTGTACATGAAAGTTGCTCAGAACGACGAGACGATTTTGGATACGCATCCCGTTCGTCCGCCACACCCCCCTAACCTATCGAACTCGCAACTTTCCCCCTCCGGTTCATCTGTCCGAAAACGTGAAACACCGGGGATACTTTCCCGGATGTTTCCCCCCTTCACCGGTATAACCTCATACCGCGTTAGAACACGTCTAGCTCTGCTTGTTGTCCTGTTATGCACTTGCTTGCTATGTATTTACTGTTTCTTCCCCCTCTTCTCTCCGGTAGACCCTGTGACGATGTTGATGCCCCTGTGGTCGACTACGTCACCGACGGCCCCTCCTTGTCTAAGCAACCAGGCAAGCCCCCCCCCTTGATCACCAGATATCGTCTATTCTACTCTATACTGCTTGCATTAGAGTAGTGTAGCATGTTACTGCTTTTAGTTAATCCTATACTGCTGCATAGCCTGTCCTTGCTACTACTGTTGTTACCCTTACCTGCAATCCTACATGCTTAGTATAGGATGCTAGTATTTTTCATCTGTGGCCCTACATTCTTGTCCGTCTGCTGTGCTATACTATCGGGCCATGATCACTCGGGAGGTGATAACGGGTATATACTATATACGTTATACATGATACATGTGGTGACCAAAGACGGGTCGGCTGGTGGAGCACCCGCGAGTGGATCTTTGTGGCGGAGCGACAGGGCAGGTTGAGACCGCCTAGGAGAGAGGTGGGCCTGGCCCTATTCGGCGTTCGCGGATATTTAACATGCTTAATGAGATCTTGGTATTTGATCTGAGTTGGCTACGAGCCTATACGCACTAACAATCTACGTGGGAGTAGTTATGGGTATCCCGGCGTCGTGGTATCAGCCGAAGCACTTCAGACGTCAGCGACGGACCGGCGCGCGCCGGATTGGACTGGAACGCCTGCTAGGCTAGGTCTGCTTCCGGCCGCCCTCGCAACATGCACGTGTGCTATGGGCGATGGGCCCAGACCCCTGTGTGCTTAGGTTTAGACCGGCGTGCTGGCCTCTCTGTTTTGCCTAGGTGGGGCTGCGACGTGTTGATCTTCCGAGGCCGGGCATGACCCAGGAAAGTGTGTCCGGCCAAATGGGATCAAGCGTGTTGGGTAAGTTGGTGCACCCCTGCAGGGAAGTTTAATCTATTCAAATAACCATGATCTTCGGTAACAGGACGACTTGGAGTTGTACCTTGGACCTTATGACAACTAGAATCGGATACTTAATAAAACACACCCTTTCAAGTTCCATAGACAACCCGGTGATCGCTTTTCCACAGGGCGACGAGGAGAGGATCGCCGGGTAGGATTATGCTATGCGATGCTCTTGAAGATGCTACTTGGAGGACTTCAATCTACTCTCTCCTACATGCTGCAAGACGGAGGCTGCCAGAAGCGTAGTCTTCGACAGGATTAGCTATCCCCCTCTTATTCTGGCATCCTGCAGTTCAGTCCACTGATATGGCCTCCTTACACATATACCCATGCATATGTAGTGTAGTTCCTTGCTTGCGAGTACTTTGGATGAGTACTCACGGTTGCTTTCTCCCCCTTTTTCCCCCTTTCCTTTCTTTCTGGTTGTCGCAACCAGATGCTGGAGTCCAGGAGCTAGACGCCACCTTCGACGATGACTCCTACAATGCTGGAGGTGCCTACTACTATGTGCAGCCCGCTGATGACGACCAGGAGTAGTTAGGAGGATCCCA
Source organism: Triticum dicoccoides (assembly GCF_002162155.2). Lineage (NCBI taxonomy): Eukaryota > Viridiplantae > Streptophyta > Magnoliopsida > Poales > Poaceae > Triticum > Triticum dicoccoides. Next base: position 358,871 of record NC_041386.1, on the reverse strand, counting down.
GGCAGGAGGCCTGCGCCTCTTTCGATTTGTATTCCAGTTTGTGCTAGCCTTCTTAAGGCAAACTTGTTTAACTTATGTCTGTACTCAGATATTGTTGCTTTCGCTGACTCGTCTATGATCGAGCACTTGTATTCGAGCCCTCGAGGCCCCTGCCTTGTATTATGATGCTTGTATGACTTATTTATGTTTTTAGAGTTGTGTTGTGATATCTCCCCGTGAGTCCCTGATCTTGATCGTACACATTTGCGTGCATGATTAGTGTACGATTGAATCGGGGGTGTCACAGACACCGACATTGGTGCTTTCATTGAGAGTTCCTCTGTGTCGCCACCGTTAGGCTTGATGGCTCCTTCGATCATCGAGGGTGATGCAGTCCAGGGTGAGACTTTTCTTCCCGGACAGATCTTTGTATTCGGCGGCTTCGCACTACGGGCCAACTCGCTTGGCCATCTGGAGCAGATCAAGAGTTACGCCCCTGGCCACCCGGTCAGGTTTGGAAGCTTAAACCACATGGCCGACATCCGTGGAGACTTGATCTTCGACAGATTCGAGCCCCTGCCGAGCGCGCCGCACGGTCACGATGAGCATGATTTAGCTCTACCATCGGACAGTGTTCAGGAGACCGCACCGGCAACCGCTCTGATCCTCAATTCGGAGCCCATTGCGCCATCCATGGACGGGTGGATAGACCCTGCCACGGAGGCCGTATTCTCAGCGGCGATCGAGCCAAGTATCGACCTTACCCTTCATGAGAGTCGTGACGCCAAACTGCTGGATTCTTCCCCGGCCACGGACTCTGAACCGCCTGTGCCCGTGCCTATCGAACCCGACTGGGCGCCGATCATGGAGTTCACCTCCGCGGATATCTTTCAGCACTCGCCCTTCGGTGACATACTGAACTCATTAAGGTCTCTCTCCCTGTCAGGAGAGTCCTGGCGAACTATGTTCGGCAGGATTGGGATGCGAATGACGAAGAAATTCGCCGCCCACCCACCACCCACTTAGTAGCCACTGTCGACAATTTGACCGACATGCTCGACTTCGACTCCGAAGACATCGACGGTATGGACGATGATGCGGGAGACGAGGAGGAACCACTTCCCACATGGCACTGGACAGCCACCTCATCATATGATATATACATGGTGGACACACCCAAAGAAGGCAATGGCGACGGGACGGCGGAGGATGACCCCTCCAAGAAGCAACCCAAGCGACGACATCAGCGGCACCGCTCTAAGTCTCGCCAAAGCAAAAGCGGTGACACCGGCACAGGAGATAATAGCACTCCGGACAGTGTCGAAGACGACAACAATCCCCTCCAGCAAGATTTAGAGCAGGAGGATGGAGAAGCCAGCCCTCTCGAGAGAGCGGCAGATGGAGAGGCGGAGGATGATAATTACATGCCTCCCTCCGAAGACGAGGCAAGCCTCGACGACGATGAATTTGTCGTGCCGGAGGATCCCACCGAGCAAGAGCGCTTCAAGCGCCGGCTTATAGCCACGGCAAATAGCCTTAAGAAAAAGCAGCAGCAGCTTCAAGCTGATCAAGATTTGCTAGCTGACAGATGGACTGAAGTCCTTGCGGACGAGGAATATGAACTCGAACGCCCCTCCAAGAGTTACCCAAAGCGCAGGTTGCTACCCCGACTGGAGGAGGAAGCATTAGAACCTACATCTCCAGCATATGACGTGGCTGATCGGCCACATCGTGGCCGCGACAGAGAGGCATTTCAGCCAAAAACTCAGCCCACACCCTGATGCCACGCAAATAAAAATGACAAGGCACGGGGAAACACGCTGGACCTGCGAGATGTATTGGAGGACAAAGCAAAAGACACAAGATCGATCTACGGATCACGAGGGCGCGCCACTACGCGAGACGATAACCGTCACGCCGGATACAGTAAAAGTAAATCCGTCCGGGCCAAACATAGCGGACAAGACTCATTCGAGCTGCGTCGCGACATATCCCACTATAGAGGCTCCACACACCCCATATGCTTCACAGACGAAGTAATGGATCACCAAATCCCAGAGGGTTTCAAACCCGTAAATATCGAATCATATGACGGCACAACAGATCCAGCGGTATGGATCGAGGACTTCCTCCTACACATCCACATGGCCCGCGGTGACGATCTACACGCCATCAAATACCTCCCACTCAAGCTCAAAGGAACAGCTCGGCATTGGCTCAACAGCCTGCCACCAGAATCCATTGGCTGTTGGGAAGATCTGGAAGCCGCATTCCTCGACAACTTCCAGGGCACTTATGTGCGACCACCAGATGTCGATGAGTTGAGCCACATAATTCAGCAGCCAGAGGAATCAGCCAGGCAATTCTGGACACGGTTCCTGACAAAGAAAAATCAAATCGTCGATTGTCCGGATGCAGAGGCCCTAGCAGCTTTTAAGCACAACATTCGCGACGAGTGGCTCGCCCGGCACCTTGGCTAGGAAAAACCGAAATCTATGGCAGCCCTCACGACACTCATGACCCGCTTTTGCGCGGGAGAAGACAGCTGGCTGGCTCACAGCAATAACATATCAAAGAACCACGGTACTTCAGATACCAAGGATAGCAATGGCAGGTCACGTCGCAACAAACATAAGCGCCGCGTCAACAGCGACAATACCGAGGATACGGCAGTCAATGCCGGATTCAGAGGCTCTAAACCCGGTCGGCGGAAAAAGCCATTCAAAAGAAGCACTCCGGGCCCGTCCAGTTTGGACCGTATACTCGATCGCTTGTGCCAAATACATGGCATCCCCGACAAGCCAGCCAACCACACCAACAGGGAATGTTGGGTGTTCAAGCAGGCCGGCAAGTTAAATGCCGAAAACAAAGACAAGGGGCTACATAGCAATGACAAGGAGGAGCCCTGGCAGCCGAACACCGAAGGGCAGAAGAGGTTCCTCCCACAAGTGTGGATGGTGAACATGATATATGCAACCCACATCCCCAAGAGGGAGCGGAAGCGTGCGTTAAGGGATGTATATGCGTTGGAGCCAATCGCCCCAAAGTTCAACCCATGGTCCTCCTGTCCGATCACCTTCGATCACAGGGACCATCCCACTAGTATCCGTCATGGCGGATTCGCCGCACTAGTCCTAGACCCAATCATCGACGGATTTCACCTCACTTGAGTCCTTATGGACGGCGGCAGCAGCCTGAACCTGCTTTATCAGGACACAGTGTGCAAAATGGGTATAGACCCCTCAAGGATCAAACCCACAAAAATGACCTTCAAAGGCGTCATACCAGGTGTAGAGGCCCATTGCACAGGCTCAGTCACACTGGAAGTGGTCTTCGGATCCCTGGATAACTTCCGGAGCGAGGAGTTAATCTTCGATATAGTCCCGTTCCGCAGCGGCTATCATGCACTACTCGGGCGAACCGCATTTGCGAGATTCAACACGGTACTGCACTATGCATATCTCAAGCTCAAGATGCCAGGACCTCGGGGGTCATCATAGTCAATGGAAACACAGAGCGCTCCCTCCGCACGGAGGAGCACACTTCGGCCCTCGCGGCAGAAGCGCAAAGCAGCCTCTTAAGGCAATCCACCAGTTCGGCGATTAAAGACCCAGACACCTTCAAGCGCGCCCGGAGTTATCCGCAACAAGACCGCCTGGCACGTTCCGAGCTCGCATAGCAATGCGGCCCCCACCCCAGTACTAGCCAAACAGCGAAATCCATGCCACGCATACATAATTACGCATTGAAAATACCATGGGCACAGGTGGGGAGGGGGGCACGACTACAGCACGCCCCAAGACGCGGCTCAACTGCACTAGGGGCTTCGCGCTTTGTTATTTTTTCTCTCTTTCAGGACTTTAATCTCTGGAAACCCCGTCCGGCAGTACGATTGTCAGACACACGATGTAACAACCAAGGAGGCAGAAAGCTACGTCGCACCATGGAACTCCCAGGTGGTCTCTGATAACAAGTGAAATACATGCTTTAAATACCATTCCTCAGGTTGCCCTTGGAGGGGACATGTCAAATAGTCCTACTTTTTGCTTATCGCACTACTTGTATCATTCTGTTTCGACGCACCTTTTTGAATAAACAATGCATAGGACTAGACTATTACTGCATTCTTTATTCTTTCTTTTTTATATATGTTCATTCATGACATTCAGCACCCGTACACTCTGGTACAGCCAATACGCCAGGGGCTTAAGCGTACCCCATAATACGGCGTGAGAAGTCCGAACACTTTCGACAGTGCGGCACCCCGAACTTATAGCATTATATGCATCGGCTTCGAACCATGTCTTGGGTCAATAGTTGGGTTTGCCCGGCTCCCATGTTTTGGTACCTTACGTTCCGCTATATCGGCTAAGGTAGTACTGGGAGAACTATTGCGATTGTGCCCCAGATCATCTGGGCTAAGCGCCTCAGTAGAGAACGCTAAAAATGACTGTCATGATAAGGTGAGAGTTGGTCGCTGTTTGAGAGGTCTCGAGTCCCTAAAGACTTATTCCGCTTAGAGCGAGGAGTCGGCTTTGTCCGGCTTAAAGGCGTGTATAGCGCCCCGAATTCGGCCTTCCGAATACTAGGGGCTTCACCAAAATTTAAAATTGTCGACTTCTATGGCTAAGTGAGAGTGATAAAGCATTATAGTCTGATTTTCTTGTTCGTTGTGCTGAGCACCTCCCTCGAAGGACCTAACAATGGGAAAAGGAGTGCTCAGATTTATCCCGAACACCCCAACACTCGTGGCATGGGGGCAGAAGCCGACGACTGGCCATCTCTCAGATTTGATAAACGGCCGCACAGAAGGTAATATTTTAAATTCAAACAAGCGTTGCATAGCGCATATGAACAAGTTTTCATAATACAGGATCACACGAGCAAGTTTATTCAAAAATTACATCCTTAGCACACTCGTCCACCACAGCACCCTTCAGGACACCCTCATAATACATCTCAGGGTGGCGATGCTCCTTGCCCTGCGGTGGCCCCTCCTTCACCAGCTTCTCGGCATCCATCTTGGCCCAGTGCACCTTCGCACGGGCAAAAGCCCGGCGTGCACCTTCGATGCAGACGGACCGCTTTATGACTTCGAGGCGTGGGAAGGCATCCACAAGACGCCTCACCAGGCCGAAGTAGCTATTGGGAAGGGAGTCGCCAGGCCACATCCGGACTATAAGGCCCCTCATGGCCTGTTCGGCCGCCTTGTGCAGCTCGACTAGTTGCTTCAGCTGGTCGCTCACAGGCATCGGGTGTTCGGTCCCAGTATATTGAGACCAGAACAACTTCTCCGTCGAGCTTCCCTCCTCGGCCCGATAGTACTTTGCGACATCCGACACGCTATGGGGCAAATCTAGGAATGCTCCTGGAGAGCTCCAGACTCGGGTAAGTAATAAGTAATTTACTTTCACATGCTTGCTTTGCATAATGAATGCCTTACCCGCCGCTATCTTCCTCTTCGCCTCAACTTCCTGGAGGGCCTTTTGGGCTTCATCCTTGGCATGCTTTGATCTCTCGAGGGACGCGGCAAGCTCGGACCCTCGCGTCTTCGAGTCAAGCTCCAAAGCCTCGTGCTTCTTCACAAGAGCCTGGAGCTCTTGCCGCACCTCGTGTCTCTTGTTTCTCCCACTCGGTGCGCTCCTTGGCCGCTTTGTTTTCGGCCTCAGACAGCGCTTGCCTCAAGGTCGCCACTTCGGTCGTGGCCCTTGGCACATCCATGATGATCCTATCATTTTGCAACCATATCCTTTTTCTATATATATAGACAAGGTATTACTTACCTTTGTTCTCCTCGAGCTGCCTCTTGGCAAGGCCGAGCTCTTTCTCGGACCGCTCGGAGTTCTGCTTCAGAGCGGCGACCTCTGCTGTTAGTGCGGCAGAGGCTAGCAGCGAAGCCTGCATACGCATACAGACATACTTATTTAGACTCCTGCGGATATTATTTGGTCCTCTATTCGGCTTTTCTTTGTGAACACCAAACAGAGCATCAGGGGCTACTGTCTATGCGGTAATATTTTCCTATATTTTAAATAATTACCTCAAAGCCTGTTAGAAGGCTGGCACAGGCTTCAGTCAGTCCGCTCTTGGCGGACTGAACCTTCTTGATCACCGCACTCATAATAGTGCGGTGCTCTTCGTCGATGGAAGCGCCGCGAAGCGCTCCCAGCAGGTTGTCCGGTGCCTCTGGATGGACAGAGGTCACCGGCATGGGCGGCTTGCCCCTCTTGGAAGGGGGCCGCCTGCCAGAGCCCGGAACCACTGGAGGTTCCGGCGCGGCGTTCGGCTGGGGGCCAAACTCAGAGCCCTTGGGAGTCTTGCTCCCTTCACGCCTGGAGTCCGGAAGTTCGCCTTGAGGCGCCTCTGGGACTACCTCCCCCTGGCTCGGTGCCCCTTGAGACAATACCTCGGCATTGTCCTATTGGGGAACGTAGCAGAAATTCAAAATTTTCTACGCATCACCAAGATCAATCTATGGAGTAATCTAGCAACGAGGGGAAGGAGAGTGCATCTACATACCTTTGTAGATCGGTAAGCGGAAGCGTTCAAGTGAACGGTGTTGATGGAGTCGTACTCGTCGTGATCCAAATCACCGATGATCCTAGTGCCGAACGGACGGCACCTCCGTGTTCAACACACGTACAGCCCGGTGACGTCTCCTACGCCTTGATCCAGCAAGGGGAGAAGGAGAGGTTAGGGAAGACTCCATCCAGCAGCAGCACGATGGCGTGGTGGTGGTGGAGGAGCGCGGGACTCCAGCAGGGCTTCGCCAAGCACTACGAGAGACGAGGAGGAAGAGGGGTAGGGCTGCGCCAACAGGAAGATTGAATCGTGTGTTGGGCTCCCCCTTTGCTCAAGTATATATAGGGGGGGAGGGGCTGCACCCCCACCTAGGTTCCCTCCCTAGGGGTGGCGGCAGCCCCCAGATCCCATCTGGGAGGCGGCCAAGGGGGAGAGGGGGGCGCACCTAGGGTGGGCCTTAGGGCCCATCTGCGCCTAGGGTTTGCCCCCTCTCCCCTTGAGGACGCCTTGGGCCTTGGTGGGAGGCGCCCCAGCCCACCTAGGGGCTGGTCCCTTCCCACTATTGGCCCATGTAAGCCTCCGGGGCTGGTGGCCCCACCTGGTGGACCCCCGGACCCCTCCGGTGGTCCGGTACAGTACCGGTGATGCCCGGAACAATTCCGGTGGCCAAAACCATACTTCCTATATATCAATCTTTACCTCCGGACCATTCCGGAACTCCTCGTGACGTCCGGGATCTCATCCGGGACTCCGAACAACATTCGGTAACCGCATACATACTTTCCCTATAACCCTAGCGTCATCGAACCTTAAGTGTGTAGACCCTACGGGTTCGGGAGTCATGCAGACATGGCCGAGACAACTCTCCGGTCAATAACCAACAGCGGGATCTGGATACCCATGTTGGCTCCCACAAGCTCCATGATGCTCTCATCGGATGAACCATGATGTCAAGGATTTAATCAATCCCGTATACAATTCCCTTTGTCTAGCGGTACGATACTTGCCCGAGATTCGATCGTCGGTATCCCGATACCTTGTTCAATCTCGTTACCGGCAAGTCTCTTTACTCATTCCGTAACACATCATCCCGTGATCAAATCCTTGGTCACATTGTGCACATTATGATGATGTCCTACCGAGTGGGCCCAGAGATACCTCTCCGTTTACACGGAGTGACAAATCCCAGTCTCGATTCGTGCCAACACAACAGACACTTTCGTAGATACCTGTAGTGTACCTTTATAGCCACCCAGCTACGTTGTGACGTTTGGCACACCAAATCACTCCTACGGTATCCGGGAGTTGCACAATCTCATGGTCTAAGGAAATGATACATGACATTAGAAAAGCTTTAGCATACGAACTACACGATCTTTGTGCTAGGCTTAGGATTGGGTCTTGTCCATCACATCATTCTCCTAATGATGTGATCCCGTTATCAATGACATCCAATGTCCATGGTCAGGAAACCGTAACCATCTATTGATCAACGAGCTAGTCAACTAGAGGCTTACTAGGGACATGGTGTTGTCTATGTATCCACACATGTATCTGAGTTTCCTATAAATACAATTATAGCATGGATAATAAATGATTATCATGAACAATGAAATATAATAATAATAAATAATTTATTATTTCCTCTAGGGCATATTTCCAACAGTCTCCCACTTGCACTAGAGTCAATAATCTAGTTCACATCGCCATGTGATTAACACTCACAGGTCACATCGCCATGTGACCTACATCCAAGAGTCTACTAGACTCAATGATCTAGTTCACATCACTATGTGATAATCACTCAAAGAGTTCTGGGTTTGATCATGTTATGCTTGTGAGAGAGGTTGTAGTCAACGGGTCTTGCCATATTCAGATCCCTATGTATTTCGCAAAACTTTATATCGTAGATGCTGCTACCACGTTCCACTTGGAGCTATTCCAAATTGTTGCTCCATTATACTTATCCGGTATCTCTACTCAGAGCTATCCGGATAGGTGTTAAGCTTGCATCGATGTAACTCTTTACGTCGAACTCTTTTTCACCTCCATAACCGAGAAACATTTCCTTATTCCTCTAAGGATAATTTTTGACCGCTACCCGGTGATCTACTCCTAGATCACCTTTGTACCCTCTTGCTAGACATGTGGCAAGGCACACATCAGGTGCGGTACTTCAGCATGGCATACCGTACAGAGCCTATGACAAAAGCATAGGGGACGACCTTCGTCCTTCCTCTTTCTTTTGCCGTGGTCAAGCTTTGAGTCTTACTCAACTTCACACCTTACAACTCAGGTAAGAACCCCTTCTTTGACTGGTCTATTTTGAAATCCTTCAAAAACATGTCAAGGTGTGCGTTCTTTGAAAGTATCATCAGGCGTCTTGATCTATTTCTATAGATCTTGATGCCCAATATGTAAGCAGCTTTATCCTGGTCTTCCTTTGAAAATCACTCTTCAAACAACCGTTTATGCTTTCCAGAAATTCTACATCATTTCGGATCAACAATATGTCATCCACATATACTTATCAGAAATGTTGTAGTGCTCCCACTCACTTTCTTGTAAATACAAGTTTCTAGCAAACATTGTATAAACCTAAAAGCTTTGATCACTCCATCAAAACATATATTCCGATTCCGAGATGCCTGCTCTAGTCCATAGAAGGATTGCCGGAGCTAGCATACCTTTTAGCATTCTTAGGATCGTCAAAACCTTTTATTGTATCACATACAACTTTTCTTACGAAAACTGGTAAGAAAACTTGTTTTGACATCCATCTGTAAGATTTCATAATCGAAAAATACAACTAATGCTAACATGATTCCGACGGACTTAAGCATCGCTACGGGTGAGAAATTCTCATCGTAGTCAACTCCTTGAACTTGTGAAAAGACTCTTTCCCACAAGTCGAGCTTCATAGACGGTAACATTACCACCCACGTCCATCTTCTTCTTAAAGACCCATTTATCTCAATGGCTTGCCGATCATCGGGCAAGTCCACCAAAGTCCATACTTTGTTCTGATATATGGATCCTATCTTGGATTTCATGGCTTCTAACCATTTGTCAGAATACAGGCCCACCATCGCTTCTCCATAGCTTGTAGGTTCATTGTTGTCTAACAACATGATATCTAAGACGGGATTACCATACCACTCAGGAGTAGTACATATCCTTGTCGACCTATGAGGTTCGATAGCAACTTGATCTGAAGCTTCATGATCACTATCATTAACTTCCTATTCAACAGACATAGGCTCCACAGAAAACATCTTTCTATGTTGCATCACTCTCTGGTTGAAGTAAAGGTTCGACAACCTCATCAAGTTCTATCTTCCTCCCACTCAATTCTTTCGAGAGAAACTCCTTCTCGAGAAAGGACCCATTCTTAGCGACAAACAATTTGCCCTCGGATCTGAGATGGAAGGTATACCCTACTATCACCTTTGGGTATCCTATGAAGATGTGTTTGTCCGCTTTGGGTTCGAGCTTCTCCGGCTGAAGCCTTAAGCATCGCAGCCCCAAACATTAAGAAGCGACAACTTTGGTTTCTTTCCAAACCAATGTTCATACGATGTCGTCTCAACGGACTTAGATGGTGTCCTATCTAAAGTGAATGCAGCTATCTCTAACGCATAACCTCAAAAGGAAAACGGCAGATTGGTAAGAGACATTATAGATCGCACCATATCTCATAGGGTTTGATTACGACGTCCGGACACACCATAACCCAGTGGTGTTCCAGGTGGCTTCAACTATGAAACAGTTCCACAATGTCTTAAGTGTTTGCCAAACTCATAACTCAGATATTCTCATTGATCAGATCGTAGGAATTTGATCTTCTTGTTATGATGATTCTTAACTTCACTTTGAAATCGCTTGAACTTTTCAAACGTTTCAGACTTGTGCTTCATTAAGCAAATATACCTATATCTACTCAAATCGTCAGTGAAGATGAGAAAATAGCGATATCCACCGCATGCTTCAATTCTCATTGGATCACACGTATCAGCATGTATGATTTCCAACAAGTCACTTGCCCGTTTCATTGTACCTGAAAGCGGGGTCTTGGTCATCCTGCCCATGAGGCATGGCTCGCATGTGTCAAGCGATTCAAAATCAAGTGACTCCAAACATCCATCGACATGGAGTTTCTTCATGCGTCTTACGCCAATATGGCCTAAGCGGCAGTGCCACGAGAAAGTGGTACTATCATTATTAACTCTACATCTTTTGGCGTGAACATGTGTATTACCACGACCGAGATTCAATGAACCATTCACATAGGGTGCATGACCATGAAAGGTATCATTCATGTAAATAGAATAACCATTATTCTCTAACTTAAATGAATGACCGTATTGCAATGAACATGATCTAATCATATTCATGCTCAATGTAGACACCTGATAACATTTATCTCGGTTCAATACTAATCCCGAAGGTAGATGGAGCGTGCGATGGTGATCTCATCAACTTTGGAAACACTTCCAACACACATCATCACCTCGCCCTTAGCCAGTCTCCATTTAGTCCGTAGCTTTTGCTTCAAGTCACCAATAATAGCAACTGAACCGGTATCCAATACCCAGGTGCTACCAGGAGTACTAGTGAGGTACACATCAATAACACGTATATACTTTGTTGAAGTTGCTAGCCTTCTTATCTACCATGCATTTGGGGTAATTCCGCTACCAGTGACCGTCCCCTTACAATAGAAGCACTTAGTCTCGGGTTTGGGTTCAACCTTGGGTTCCTTCATTGGAGCGGCAACTGATTTGCCATCCATGAAGTTTCCCTTCTAGCCCTTGCCCTTCTTGAAACCAGTGGTCTTGTTAAACCATCAACACTTGATGCTCCTTCTTGATTTCTACCTTTTGCGGTCTTAAGCACCGCGAACAGCTCCGGGATCAACTCCATCCCTTGCATGTCATAGTTCATCACGAAGATCTAGTAGCTTAGTGATAGTGGCTAGAGAACTCTATCAATCACCATATTATCTAGAAGTTTAACTCCCACTTGATTTAGGTGATTGTAGCACCCAGACATTCTGAGCACATGCTCACTAGCTGAGCTATTCTCCTCCATCTTGTTGGCAAAAGAACTTGTCAGATGTCTCACACCTCTCAGCACGGGCATGAGCCTGAAATCCCAATTTCAGCTCTTGGAACATCTCATATGTTCTATGGCGTTTAAAACGTCATTCGAATGCCGATTCTAAGTCATAAAGTATGGTGCACTAAACTATCAAGTAGTCATCAGGACGTGTCTATCAGGTGTTCACAACATCCACAGACGACGTTGTAGGGGTTTGCACATCGAGCGGTGCATCAAAGACGTAAGCCTTCTATGTAGCAGTGAGGACACTCCTCGGACTACGGACCCAGTCCGCATCATTGCTTACAATATCTTTCAACTTAATCTTTCTCTAGGAACGTATTGAAACAGGGAGCTACAACGTGAGCTATTTATCTACAACATATTTGCAAAGACAATTTAGACTATGTTCATGATAATTGAGTTCATCTAATGAACTCCCACTCAGATAGACATCCCTCTAGTCATCTAAGTGAAACATGATCCGAGTCAACTAGGCCGTGTCCGATCATCACGTGAGACAGACTAGTCAACATCGGTGAACATCTTCATGTTGATCGTATCTTCTATACGACTCATGCTCGACCTTTCGGTCTTCCGTGTTCCGAGGCCATGTCTGTACATGCTAGGCTCGTCAAGTCAACCTAAGTGTTTTTGCTGTGTAAATCTGGCTTGCACCTGTTGTATTCGAACGTTAGAATCTATCACACCCGATCATCACGTGGTGCTTCGAAACGACGAACCTTCGCAACGGTGCACAGTTAGGGGGAGCACTTTTCTTGAAATTTTAGTGAGGGATCATCTTATTTAAGCTACCGTCGTTCTAAGCAAATAAGATGTCAAACATGATAAACATCACATGCAATCAAATAGTGACATGATATGGCCAATATCATTTTGCTCCTTTTGATCTCCATCTTCGGGGCTCCATGATCATCGTTGTCACCGGCATGACACCATGATCTCCATCATCATGATCTCCATCATCGTGTCTTCTTGAAGTTGTCTCGTCATCTATTACTTCTACTACTATGGCTAACGCTTTAGCAATAAAGTATAGTAATTACATGATGTTTATGTTGACATGCAGGTCATAAATAAATTAAGACAACTCCTATGGCTCCTATCGGTTGTCATACTCATCGACATGCAAGTCGTGATTCCTATTACAAGAACATGATCAATCTCATACATCACATATATCATTCATCACATCCTTTCGGCCATATCACATCACGTGGCATATGCTGCAAAAACAAGTTAGACGTCATCTAATTGTTGTTGCAAGTTTTTACGTGGCTGCTATAGGTTTATAGCAAGAACGTTTCTTACCTACGCGAAAACCACAACGTGATATGCCAACTTCTATTTACCCTTCATAAGGACCCTTTTCATCGAATCCGGTCCGACTAAAGTGGGAGAGACAGACACCCGCTAGCCACCTTATGCAACTAGTGCATGTCAGTCGGTGGAACCAGTCTCACGTAAGAGTACGTGTAAGGTCGGTCCGGGCCGCTTCATCCCACGATGCCGCCGAATCAAGATAAGACTAGTAACGGCAAGCAAATTGACAATATCCACGCCCACAACTGCTTTGTGTTCTACTCGTGCATAGAAACTACGCATAGACCTAGCTCATGATGCCACTGTTGGGGAACGTAGCAGAAATTCAAAATTTTCTACGCATCACCAAGATCAATCTATGGAGTAATCTAGCAACGAGGGGAAGGAGAGTGCATCTACATACCTTTGTAGATCGCTAAGCGGAAGCGTTCAAGTGAACGGGGTTGATGGAGTCGTACTCATCGTGATCCAAATCACCGATGATCCTAATGCCGAACGGACGGCACCTCCGTGTTCAAAACACGTACAGCCCGGTGACGTCTCCTATGCCTTGATCCAGCAAGGGGAGAAGGAGAGGTTGGGGAAGACTCCATCCAGCAGCAGCACGACGGCGTGGTGGTGGTGGAGGAGCGCGGGACTCCAGGAGGGCTTCGCCAAGCACTACGAGAGACGAGGAGGAAGAGGGGTAGGGCTGCGCCAACAGGGAGATTGAATCGTGTGTTGGGCTGCCCCTTTGCTCAAGTATATATAGGGGGGAGGGGCTGCACCCCCACCTAGGTTCCCTCCCTAGGGGTGGCGGCAGCCCCCAGATCCCATCTGGGAGGCGGCCAAGGGGGAGAGAGAGGGGGGCGCACCTAGGGTGGGCCTTAGGGCCCATCTGCGCCTAGGGTTTGCCCCCTCTCCCCTTGAGGACGCCTTGGGCCTTGGTGGGAGGCGCCCCAGCCCACCTAGGGGTTGGTCCCTTCCCACTATTGGCCCATGTAAGCCTCCGGGGCTGGTGGCCCCACCTGGTGGACCCCCGGACCCCTCCGGTGGTCCCGGTACACTACCAGTGATGCCCGGAACAATTCCGGTGGCCAAAACCATACTTCCTATATATCAATCTTTACCTCCGGACCATTCCGGAACTCCTCATGACATCCGGGATCTCATCCGGGACTCCGAACAACATTCAGTAACCGCATACATACTTTCCCTATAACCCTAGCGTCATCGAACCTTAAGTGTGTAGACCCTACGGGTTCGGGAGTCATGCTGACATGGCCGAGACAACTCTCCGGTCAATAACCAACAGCGGGATCTGGATACCCATGTTGGCTCCCACATGCTCCACGATGCTCTCATCGGATGAACCACAATGTCAAGGATTTAATCAATTCTGTATAGAATTCCCTTTGTCTAGCGGTACAATACTTGCCCGAGATTCGATCGTCGGTATCCCGATACCTTGTTCAATCTCGTTGCCGGCAAGTCTCTTTACTCGTTCCGTAACACATCATCCCGTGATCAACTCCTTGGTCACATTGCGCACATTATGATGATGTCCTACCGAGTGGGCCCAGAGATACCTCTCTGTTTACACGGAGTGACAAATCCCAGTCTCGATTTGTGCCAACCCAACAGACACTTTCGGAGATACCTGTAGTGTACCTTTATAGCCACCCAGTTACGTTGTGATGTTTGGCACACCAAAGCACTCCTACAGTATCCGGGAGTTGCACAATCTCATGGTCTAAGTAAATGATACTTGACATTAGAAAAGCTTTAGCATACGAACTACACGATCTTTGTGCTAGGCTTAGGATTGGGTCTTGTCCATCACATCATTCTCCTAATGATGTGATCCTGTTATCAACGACATCCAATGTCCATGGTTAGGAAACCGTAACCATCTATTGATCAACGAGCTAGTCAACTAGAGGCTTACTAGGGACATGGTGTTGTCTATTTATCCACACATGTATCTGAGTTTCCTATCAATACAATTATAGCATGGATAATAAACAATTATCATGAACAATGAAATATAATAATAACTAATTTATTATTGCCTCTAGGGCATATTTCCAACATGTCCGTTGGGCGAGGAGAGGAGGCGGATGGAAGTGGATCGCTATCCATATCCGACGAGCCCAAGGAACCGTCCGACGAGGATACATCGATACAGGCTCAGGGCAGACTGCACGATCATATTCGATGTTAGGAGGAGCAGTGCGATAAAAGTTTTCTATGAGTTACTCTGGTATCCTAATACTTATGACTTGGCCAGGGGCTTGGCCCTGAGTAACCACTCGTCTTCGCCATCGACGGCGGTGGTGGAACAGTCCGTAAGGAGAGTCCTTCCCTTCTTGGACCCTTAGGCCTCCCCAGTTGGGGCGGCCTTCCTTTTCTTGTCTCCCCTGGCTGGAGGGGGAGAGTCTTCATCTTCCGCCTCCTCATTTTCATGGGAGGAGTGCGTCTTGGAGTTATCGGATGATGAGTCCGATACCACCTGGCGCCGGGAACTCTTTTGGGTTCCCTTGGCCTTGTTCTTGGTCTTCTCCGGCACCTCGTAAGGAGCCGTAGTCCGCATCTCCATCAGGAGAGCGTCCGCAGGGTCTTCGGGCAGAGGGGCCGGACAGTTAATCTGCCCCGATGTATCCACCCAGTCCTATCAAAGGCATGGAGCTCAGACCCCTCACATGGTTAAGCTATGGGAAATAAATACCCTACCAGATGTACAGAACTTACAGAATTCACAGGGCGCTTCGCGCTTAGCCCGTGGTCCTACCGTAAGAGAAGGAGGGACCTCGGCGCCCTTGAACAGCACCTTCCAGACGTCCTTATGCGTCGTGTCGAAGAGCTCGCGTAGAGTCTGGTGCTGGGCCGGGTCGAACTCCCATAAGTTGAAAGCCCGTTGTTGACACAGGAGGATCCGGTGGAAGAGCATGACCTGGACTATGTTGACAAGCTTAAGTTTCTTTCTTATCATGTTCCGGATACACTTCTGGAGTTCGTCCAGCTCCACCGATGAACCCCAGGACAGGCCCTTCTCCTTCCAGGAAGTGAGCCGCATGGGGATTCCAGATCAAAACTCGGGGGCCGCCACCCAGTTGGTGTCGCGTGGCTCGGTGATGTAGAACCACCCCGATTGCCACCCCTTTATGGTCTCCATGAAGGAGCCCTCGAGCCATGTAACGTTGGGCATTTTTCCCACCATGGCTCCGCCGCATTCTGCTTGTTGGCCGCCTACTACCTTCGGCTTGATATTGAAGGTCTTTAGCCACAGGCCGAAGTGGGGCTGGATGCGGAGGAAAGCCTCGCACACAATGATAAACGCCGAGATGTTGAGAATGAAATTCGGTGCCAGATCATGAAAGTCCAGCCCATAATAGAACATAAGGCCGCGGACGAATGGATGGAGGGGAAACCCCAGTCCGCGGATGAAGTGGGGGAGGAAAACCACCCTTTCGTGAGGTTCCGGGGTAGGGACGATCTGCCCCGCGGCTGGCAGCCGGTGCGCGATATCCGCGGCTAAGTATCCGTCCCCGCGCAGCTTTTTGATGTCTCTCTCTGTGACGGAGGAGACCATCCACTTGCCTCCCGCTCCGGACATGTTGGAGAGGATTGAGGAGAAGGATGTGGACTTGGGCGCTGGAGCTCGAGTGCGCAAGAATGGATGAGCAAGGAGGAAGAAGGCGTGGGCAGAAGAAGGTGAAACCTTATCCCTTTATAAGGGCGGACGAAAATATGCACCCCCACCAGCCTGGTAAAACTCGCTTATCCCCCAAGCACCGTAATTGATGGCGTGGTTCGGTTACCCACATCCGTTTTGATGGGAATCCCGTAATAAGGGGACACGATCTCTGCTTCGACAAGACGTGCCAAGGAAACCGCCTCGCGAAACACGCTGAGATAGGTTATGAAAAACGATTCAAATAAAGACCTGGCTGTGGTGTGATGCCATGCTACGGGGTACGTCAGTAGATCAGATTTGTGGAAATATTATTCTCTCTATGGTGGTATGTGGAACTTGTTTTGTAGAGTCGGACACGATCCTCGTGTTCAAAATATTCTATGAAGTATTCGGACGAGGAACCCGCCTTGTAATGCCGAAGACAATCTGCGCGCCGGACTCATCGTCATTGAAGCCTGGTTCAGGGGCTACTGAGGGAGTCCTGGATTAGGGGGTATCCGGACAGCCGGACTATATCCTTTGGCCGGACTGTTGGACTATGAAGATACAAGATTGAAGACTTCGTCCCATGTCCGGATGGGACTCTACTTGGCTTGGAAGGCAAGCTAGGCAATACAGATATGCATATCTCCTCCTTTGTAACCGACCTTGTGTAACCCTAGCCTCCTCCGGTGTCTATATAAACCGGAGGGTTTTAGTCTGTAGGACAACATACAATCATACCATAGGCTAGCTTCTAGGGTTTAGCCTCTCTGATCTTGTGGTAGATCAACTCTTGTACTACTCATATTATCAAGAATAATCAAGCAGGACGTAGGGTTTTACCTCCATCAAGAGGGCCCGAACCTAGGTAAAACATCGTGTCCCCTGCCTCTTGTTACCATCCGCCTAGGCGCACAGTTCGGGACCCCTACCCGAGATCCGCCGGTTTTGACACCGACAGGTACCGAGACGTAGGGTTGTTACTTCCTCCGCGAAGGGCCTGAACTCATAAAACTCGTGTGTACAACTTCACCATAGCTAGGATCTTGCCTCCTCATACCTACCCCTATTCTACTGTCAGTCTTAGATCCACGATAGGTACAATTACCTCATCAAGTTCTACTTTCCTCCCACTCACTTCTTTTGAGAGAAACTCTTTTTCTAGAAAGTATCCATTCTTAGCAACGAATATCTTGCCTTCGGAACTATGATAGAAGGTGTACCCAATAGTCTCCTTTGGGTATCCTGTGAAGACACATTTCTCTGATTTGGATTCAAGCTTATCAGGTTGAAGTGTTTTTACATAAGCATCGCAGCCCCAAACTTTAAGAAACGACAACTTGGGTTTCGTGCCAAACCACAATTCATATGGTGTCGTCTCAACGGATTTAGATGTTGCCCTATTTAACGTGAATGCAGCCGTCTCTAAAGCATAACCCCAAAATGATAGTGGTAAATCAGTAGGAGACATCATAGATCGCACCATATCTAATAAAGTGTGGTTACGACATTCAGACACACCATTATGTTGTGGTGTTCTAGGTGGCGTGAGTTGCGAAACCATTCCACATTGTTTCAAATGAAGACCAAACTCATAACTCAAATATGCACCTCCACGATCAGATTGTAGAACTTAATTTTCTTGTTACGAAGATTTTCCACTTCACTCTGAAATTCTTTGGACTTTTCGAATATTTCAGACTTATGTTTCATCAAGTAGATATACCCATATCTGCTCAAATCATCTGTGAAGGTCGGAAAATAATGATACCCGCCACAAGCATCAACACTCATCGGACCGCATACATCAGTATGTATTATTTCCAATAAGTCTGTTGCTCGTTCCATTGTTCTGGAGAACGGAGTTTTAGTCATCTTGCCCATGAGCCATGGTTCACAAGCATCAAGTGATTCCAAAAGCCCATCAGCATGGAGTTTCTTCATGCGCGTTACACCAATATGACCTAAACGGCAGTGCCACAAATAAGTTGCACTACCATTATTAAACTTATATCTTTTGGCTTCAATACTATGAATATGTGTATCACTACTATCGAGATTCGACAAAAATAGACCACTCATGAAGGGTGCATGACCATAAAAGATATTACTCATATAAATAGAACAACCATTATTCTCTGATTTAAATGAATAACCGTCTCGCATCAAACAAGATCCAGATATAATGTTCATGCTTAACGCTAGCACCAAATAACAATTATTCAGGTCTAAAACTAATCCCGAAGCTAGATGCAGAGGTAGCGTGCCGACTGCGATCACATCAACTTTTGAACCATTTCCCACGCGCATCGTCACCTCGTCCTTAACCAATCTTCGCTTAATACGTAGCCCCTATTTCAAGTTGCAAATATGAGCAACAGAACCAGTATCAAATACTCAGGCGCTACTGCGAGCATTACTAAGGTACACATCAATAACATGTATATCAAATATACCTTTCACTTTGCCATCCTTCTTATCCGCCAAATACTTGGGGCAGATCTGCTTCTAGTGACCAGTTCCTTTGCAGTAGAAACACTCAGTCTCAGGCTTAGATCCAGACTTGGGCTTCTTCACTTGAGCAGCAACTTGTTTGCCATTCTTCTTAAAGTTCTCCTTCTTCCCTTTGCCCTTCTTCTTGAAACTAGTGGTCTTGTTGACCATCAACACTTGATGCTCCTTCTTGATTTCTACCTCCACAGATTTTAGCATTGCAAAGAGCTCGAGAATTGTCTTATCCATCCCTTGCATATTGTAGTTCATCACGAAGCTTTTGTAGCTTGGTGGCAGTGATTGAAGAACTCTGCCAATGACACTATCATCAGGAAGATTAACTCCCAGTTGAGTCAAGTGGTTGTGGTACCCAGACATTCTGAGTATATGTTCACTGACAGAACTATTGTCCTCCATCTTGGAGCTATAGAACTTATTGGAGACTTCATATCTCTCAATTCAGGCATTTTCTTGAAATATTAACTTCAACTCCTGGAACATCTCATATGCTCCATGACATTCAAAATGTCATTGAAGTCCCGATTCTAAGCCATAAAGCATGGCACACTGAACTATCGAGTAGTCATCAGCTTTGCTCTGCCAGACTTTCATAACATCTGGTGTTGCTCCTGCAGTGGGCTTTGCACCTAGCGGTGCTTCCAGGACGTAATTCTTCTATGCAGCAATGAGGATAATCCTTAAGTTATGGACCCAGTCCGTGTAGTTGCTACCATCATCTTTCAACATAGCTTTCTCTAGGAACACATTAAAATTCAAAGGAACAGTAGCATGGGCCATTAATCTACAACAACATAGACATGCAAAATACTATCAGGTACTAAGTTCATGATAAATTAAAGTTCAATTAATCATATTACTTAAGAACTCCCACTTAGATAGACATCCCTCTAGTCATCTAAATGATCACGTGATCCATATCAACTAAACCATGTCCTATCATCACGTGAGATGGAGAAGTTTTCAATGGTGAACATCACTATGTTGATCATATCTACTATATGATTCACGCTCGACCTTTCAGTCTTAGTGTTCCGAGGCCATATCTGCATATGCTAGGATCGTCAAGTTTAACCTGAGTATTCTGCTTGTGCAAAACTGGCTTGCACCCGTTGTATGTGAACGTAGAGCTTATCACACCCGATCATCACTTGGTGTCTCGGCACGACGAACTGTAGCAACGGTGCATACTCAGGGAGAACACTTATACCTTGAAATTTAGTGAGAGATCATCTTATAATGCTACCGCCGTAGTAAGAAAAATAAGATGCATAAAATATAAATATCACATGCAATCAATATAAGTGATATGATATGGCCATCATCATCTTGTGCCTTTGATCTCCATCTCCAAAGCACCGTCATGATCACCATTGTTGCTGATAACTTTGTTACATATTTTATGCATCTCCAAAGCACCGTCATAAACATCACATGCAATCAATATAACTTTGTTACATATATTGATTGCATGTGATGTTTATCCTTTATGCATCTTATTCTGCTTAGTACAGAGGTAGCATTATAAGATGATCCCTCACTAAATTTCAAGGTACAAGTGTTCTCCCTGAGTATGCATCGTTGCTACAGTTCGTCGTGCCGAGACACCATGTTATGATCGGTTGTGATAAGCTCTACATTCACATACAACGGGTGCAATGCCAGTTTTGCATGTGCAGAATACTCGGGTTAAACTTGACGAGCCTAGCATATTAAGATATGGCCTCGGAACACTGAGATCGAAAGGTCGGACGTGAATCATATAGTAGATATGATCAACATAGTGATGTTCACCATTGAAAACTACTCCATCTCACGTGATGATCGGACATGGTTTAGTTGATATGGAACACGTGATCATTTAGATGACTAGAGGGATGTCTATCTAAGTGGGAGTTCTTAAGTAATATGATTAATTGAACTTTAATTTATCATGAACTTAGTACCAGATAGTGTTCTCATGTCTAGGTTATTGTAGATCAATGGCACGTGCTACCGTTCCCTTAAATTTTAATGCGTTCCTAGAGAAAGCTAAGTTGAAAGATGATGGTAGCAATTACACGGACTGGGTCCGTAACTAGAGGATTATCCTCATTGCTGCACAGAAGAATTACGTCCTGAAAGCACCACTAGATGCAAGACCCGCTGTAGGAGCAACTCCAGATGTTATTAACATCTGGCAGAGCAAAGCTGATGACTACTTGATAGTTAAGTGTGCCATGCTTTACGGCTTAGAATCGGGACTTCAAAGACGTTTTGAACGTCATGGAGCATATGAGATGTTCCAGGAGTTGAAGTTAATATTTCAAGCAAATGCTCGACTTGAGAAATATGAAGTCTCCAATAAGTTCTATAGCTGCAAAATGGAGGAGAATAGTTCTGTCAGTGAACATATACTCAGAATGTCTGGGTACCACAACCACTTGACTCAACTAGGAGTTAATCTTCCTGATGATAGTGTCATTGACAGAGGTTTTCAATCACTGCCACCAAGCTACAAAAGCTTTGTGATGAACTATAATATGCAAGGGATAGATAAGACAATTCCCGAGCTCTTTGCAATGCTAAAGGTTGCGAAGGTAGAAATCAGGAAGGAGCATCAGGTGTTGATGGTTAACAAGACCACTAGTTTCAAGAAAAAGGGCAAAGGGAAGAAGGGGAACTTCAAGAATAACGGCAAGCAAGTTGCTTCTAAAGTGAAGAAGCCCAAGTCTGTACCTAAGCCTGAGACTGAGTGCTTCTACTGCAAAGGGACTGGTCACTAGAAGCGCAGCTGCCCCAAGTATTTGGCGGATAAGAAGGATGGCAAAGTGAAAGGTATATTTGATATACATGTTATTGATGTGTACCTTACTAATGCTCGTAGTAGCACCTGGGTATTTGATACTGACTCTGTTGCTCATATTTTCAACTCGAAACATGGGCTACGGATTAAACAAAGATTGGCTAAGGACGAGGTGACGATGCGCATGGGAAATGGTTCCAAAGTCGATGTGATCACCGTTGGCACACTACCTCTACATCTACCGTCGGGATTAGTTTTAGACCTAAATAATTGTTATTTGGCGCCGGCATTGAGCATGAACATTATATATAGATCTTGTTTGATGCGATGGTTATTCATTTAAATCAGAGAATAGTGGTTGTACTATTTATATGAGTAATATCTTTTATGGTCATGCACCCTTGATGAGTGGTCTATTTTCGTTGAATCTCGATTGTAGTGATACACATATTCATAATATTGAAGCCAAAAGATGCAAGGTTAATAATGATAGTGCAACTTATTTGTGGCACTTCCGTTTAGGTCATATTGGTGTAAAGCGCATGAAGAAACTCCATGCTGATGGGCTTTTGGAATCACTTGATTATGAATCACTTGATGCTTGCAAACCATGCATCATGGGAAAGATGACTAAGACTCCATTCTCCGGAACAATGGAGCGAGCAGCTGACTTATTGGAAATAATACATTCGGATGTATGCGGTCCAATGAGTGTTGAGGCTCGCGGCGGGTATCGTTATTTTCTGACCTTCACAGATGATTTGAGCAGATATGGGTATATCTACTTGTTGAAACATAAGTCTGAAACATTTGAAAAGTTCAAAGAATTTCAGAGTGAAGTGGAAAATCATCATAACAAAAAAATAAAGTTTCTATGATCTGATCGTGGAGGTGAATATTTGAGTTATGAGTTTGGTCTTCATTTGAAACAATGTGGAATAGTTTCGCAACTCACGCCACCTGGAACACCACAGCGTAATGGTGTGTCCGAATGCCGTAACCGTAATTTATTAGATATGGTGCGATCTATGATGTCTCTTACTGATTTATCACTATCGTTTTGGGGTTATGCTTTAGAGACGGCTGCATTCACATTAAATAGGGCACCATCTAAATCCATTGAGACGACACCATATGAACTATGGTTTGGCAAGAAACCTAAGCTGTCGTTTCTTAAAGTTTGGGGCTTTGATGCTTATGTGAAAAAGCTTCAACCTGATAAGCTCGAACCCAAATCGAAGAAATGTGTCTTCATAGGATACCCAAAGGAGACTGTTGGGTACACCTTCTATCACAGATCCAAAGGCAAGATATTCGTTGCTAAGAATGGATCCTTTCTAGAGAAGGAGTTTCTCTCGAAAGAAGTGAGTGGGAGGAAAGTAGAACTTTATGAGGTAATTGTACGTTCTCCCGAATTGGATTCATCACAGAAATTAGTTCCAGTGATTCCTACACCAACTAGTGGGGAAGCTAATGATGATGATCATGAAACTTCAGATCAAGTTACTACCGAACCTCATAGGTCAACCAGAGTATGATCCGCACCAGAGTGGTACGGTAATCTTTTTCTGGAGGTCATGTTACTTGACCATGACGAACCTATGAACTATGAGGAAGCGATGATGAGCCTAGATTCCGCGAAATGGCTTGAGGCCATGAAATCTGAGATGGGATCCATGTATGAGAACAAAGTGTGGACTTTGGTTGACTTGCTCAATGATCGACAATCCATAGAGAATAAATGGATCTTCAAGAAGAAGACTGACGCTGACGGTAATATTACTGTCTACAAAGCTCGACTTGATGCGAAAGGTTTTCGACAAGTTCAAGGAGTTGACTACGATAAGACCTTCTCACCCGTAGCGATGCTTAATTTTGTCTGAATCATGTTAGCAATTGTTGCATTTTATGATTATGAAATTTGGCAAATTGATGTCAAAATTGTATTCCTTAATGGATATCTTAAAGAAGAGTTGTATATGATGCAACCAGAAGGTTTTGTCGATCCAAAAGGTGCTAACAAAGTGTGCAAGCTCCAGCTATCCATTTATGGACTGGTGCAAGCCTCTCGGAGTTGGAATATACACTTTGATAGTGTGATCAAAGCATATGGTTTTATACAGACTTTTGGAGAAGGCTGTATTTACAAGAAAGTGAGTGGGAGCTCTATAGCATTTCTAATATTATATGTGGATGACATATTGTTGATTGGAAATAATATAGAATTTTTGGATAGCATAAAAGGATACTTGAATAAGAATTTTTCAATGAAAGACCTCGGTGAAGCTGCTTATATATTGGGCATCAAGATCTATAGAGATAGATCAAGATGCTTAATTGGACTTTCACAAAGCACATACCTTGATAAAGTTTTGAAGAAGTTCAAAATGGATCAGTCAAAGAAAGGGTTCTTACCTATGTTACAAGGTGTGAAGTTGAGTCAGACTCAATGCCCGACCACTTCAGAAGATAGAGAGAAAATGAAAGTCATTCCCTATGCCTCAGCCATAGGTTCTATCATGTATGCAATGTTGTGTACCAGACCTGATGTGTGCCTTGCTATAAGTTTAGCAGGGAGGTACCAAAGTAATCCAGGAGTGGATCACTGGACGGCGGTCAAGAACATCCTGAAATACCTGAAAAGGACTAAGGATAAGTTTCTCATTTATGGAGGTGACAAAGAGCTCGTTGTAAATGGTTATGTCGATGCAAGCTTTGACACTGATCGGATGACTCTAAGTCACAAACCGGATACGTATTTATATTGAATGGTGGAGCTGTCAGTTGGTGCAGTTCCAAGCAGAGCGTCGTGGCGGGATCTACATGTGAAGCGGAGTACATAGCTGCTTCGGAAGAAGCAAATGAAGGAGTCTGGATGAAGGAGTTCATATCCGATCTAGGTGTAATACCTAGTGCATCGGGTCCAATGAAAATCTTTTGTAACAATACTGGAGCAATTGCCTTGGCGAAGGAATCCAGATTTAACAAGAGAACCAAACACATCAAGAGACGCTTCAATTCAATCCGCGATCAAGTCAAGGAGGGAGAAATAGAGATTTGCAAGATACATACGGATCTGAATGTTGCAGACCCATTGACTAAGCCTCTCTCACGAGCAAAACATGATCAGCACCAAGACTCCATGTGTGTTAGAATCATTACTATCTAATCTAGATTGTTGACTCTAGTGCAAGTGGGAGACTGAAGGAAATATGCCCTAGAGGCAATAATAAAGTTGTTATCTATATTTCCTTATATCATGATAAATGTTTATTATTCATGCTAGAATTGTATTAACCGGAAACTTGGTACATGTGTGAATACATAGACAAACAGAGTGTCCCTAGTATGCCCCTACTTGACTAGCTCGTTAATCAAAGATGGTTAAGTTTCCTGACCATAGACATGTGTTGTCATTTGATGAACGGGATCACTTCATTAGAGAATGATGTGATGGACAAGACCCATCCGTTAGCTTAGCATAATGATCGTTTAGTTTTATTGCTATTGCTTTCTTCATGACTTATACATGTTCCTCTGACTATAAGATTATGCAACTCCCGAATACTAGAGGAACACATTGTGTGCTATCAAACGTCACAACATAACTGGGTGATTATAAAGATGCTCTACAGGTGTCTCTGATGGTGTTTGTTGAGTTGGCATAGATCGAGATTAGGATTTGTCACTCCGTGTATC
This sequence comes from Triticum dicoccoides, assembly GCF_002162155.2. Lineage (NCBI taxonomy): Eukaryota > Viridiplantae > Streptophyta > Magnoliopsida > Poales > Poaceae > Triticum > Triticum dicoccoides. Next base: position 333,273 of record NC_041386.1, on the reverse strand, counting down.
GAAGAGGTATCTCTGGGCCCACTCGGCAATGCATATCACTATGAGCCTTGCAAGCAATGTGACTAATGAGTTAGTTATGGGATGATGCATTACGGAACGAGTAAATAGACTTGCCAGTAACGAGATTGAACTAGGTATGATGATACCACGATCGAATTTCGGGCAAGTAACATACCGATGACAAAGGGAATAACGTATGTTGTTATGCGGTTTAACCGATAAAGATCTTCGTAGAATATGTAGGAGCCAATATGAGCATCCAGGTTCCACTATTGGTTATTGACCAGAGATGTGTCTCGGTCATGTCTACATAGTTCTCAAACCCATGGGGTCCACACGCTTAACGTTCGATGACGATTTGTATTATGAGTTATGTGATTTGATGACCGAAGTTTGTTCGGAGTCCCGGATGAAATCACGGACATGACGAGGAGTCTTGAAATGGTCGAGAGGTAAAGATTCATATATTGAAAGGTTGCATTTGAACATCGAAATGGTTCCGAGTGGTTCGGGCATTTTTTCAGAGTACCGAGAGGTTACTGAAACCCCCCGAGAGAAGTATTGGGCCTTATTGGAGGAGAGGAGAAAGGCCACGTGAGAGGGGCGCCCCCCCCCCCCCCTTGCCCAAACCGAATTGGACTAGGGTAGGGGGCCGGGCCCCCTCTTTCCTTCTTCCTCTCTCTCCCTTCCCCTTTTCCCTCTCCGATGGAAGGAAGGAGGGGGGGACTAGGAGTCCAAGTAGGACTTAGTCATGGGTAGGGCATGGACATAGTTCTGTACCCATGGCCATGCCCGAACCCGACCCGATATTGTGACATCTGGAGCAGTATCGTCTGATGCTCTCCCACACCACACTATCATGCCTTACCCCCATTGTAATTTCCTTTAATCTAAACAAGAAAAGCAAAGCAAATTTCCATCCGTACATAATTTACTCAGCCCCATCCCATTCTCCTCGTTAAACGATCCATCGAATCATCTCCCCTTCCCATTTCTCATTAAATATTCACCCTTTCATCTCCTTGAGTTTACTCCTAATGCAGAAGTGCAGAACACAATGCGGCGGCGCGACAGTACAAGCTACGACCTACACCCTTCTTTTTGGTTTATAGAGCTCAAATCTAAAATTTCATCAAGCAAGGCATTTTGTGAGTGGAGGAATGTATCTCGTACTTTAAAAAACTATTCAAATTAAACTTATGCATTAATTTGGATTAATTGCAGTGCATGCGTGCTTGACCATTGGATGAGTAGGAACATTACATGCATTGGTGTGTTTCTTTTTAATTCTTGCATGTAAAGATTTAATGCGCCTCGGAAACTTAAAATGAGATGAAGATGAGCCCTTTAAATTAGAAAAACAAAAAAATTGAGATAAGCCCTATAAACCAAAAAAGAGGGAATAGGAAGCACAGCACGGCGATGCAGCATGCCGGACCAGAAGAAAGGCCTCATGAGTAGACGATACGGGGAGGCCAGCAGTCAGGATGGCAATTTTATCCATTGACATGAATACCTGTAGATATCCTATCCGAATGGACAGAGTTTGGATGCGTTTTTGTGTTCATGGACAGTGTCCAAACCCGACCCGAGCCGGCAGAGACCAGGGCGAGGAGCAGGACCACGCGGAGTAGTCTACGGCTGCGCCAACATCCTGCGTTGGGGTAATCTTCTTCTTCCTGTTACTAATGTTCATCTATTTTTTGTACATGGAGATGCTTGTTCGTCCAAAGAATTCATGGAATTTGTTAGCTGCTGATCCTCTATCTCTCGTTAGCTTCTTCTCCTCTATATCCGAGCACATGCTTGGAGCAGCAATTCAGCGATGCATCTCTCTCTCTCTCTCTCTCTCTCTCTCTCTCTGGTTTTCACTAGTGTAGGAGCCCATGCATTATACGTACACGTTTGACCATAAGAATTCCAAACATATGCTCTTTTGTGGCTTTATGCAAAGTATCTCCTGGAATTTATTATTGGCATATCGACATGTTTCATTACTTAGTTCCATGTTTGGTCAAACTATGGTTAATTAGTTACTAGTTATCTATAGCTATAAGACTGCAATTTAGGGACCAAAGCTCTTTGAAGTTTGTATATACTAGATGACCAGTTGCGCCAAATGGCGCAAAGACCCGTTAAAACCATGTTCGTGTTGAAAACATTTGCATTTTTTTCAATAACTGTATATTTGAGTACATTTGGTAAGAACTTATACCCCTATATATAAAGTTAATTAAATGCAAATACGTTCTTAAGGTAATAATGCCACAAATTAGATCATCGGTAGGTCAACATAGTTGAGTGCGATTAGGAACTCCGAGTAGCAGTAAACTTGCATTAAAAAAGGAGTAAACACAAGTGACACAATAAAATGTACTTAATACATGAACTTGTAGAGAGTAGCAGTAAACTTGCATTAAAAAAGGAGTAAACACAAGTGACATAATAAAATGTACTTAATACATGAACTTGTAGAGAGTAGCAGTAAACTTGCATTAAAAAAGGAGTAAACACAAGTGACACAATAAGATGTACTTAATACATGAACTTGTGAACATTGGCTACAGGAGAAGTTAATAGAAATAGTGGTCAATTACATCATGTAATTTGGTTCTATACTCTTTGATGTATATGTCCTGAATGCTACCCCTTTGTGATCAACTCTTTGTCCTCCGAATCGAATGGCACAGCTACTACCCCTTGTGGAAAAAGAAAGGGTTCTGTAATACCCATAAATGTAAAAGGAAAACATCATGTGATGCATCTCAACCTGCGCAAAACAATGTAAAAACCATACATGTTATCTACATACCCTCATTGTCTAGCGTACAAAAGAATTGACAATTAGCAAGAAAGAAGCATGCCACTTTACATGGAACAAAAAAAATGATTATTATGGTGAGCGCAGAATAACATGAAGTTGTCATGTGCAGCCAACAACTGCAGCTATCTGTATAAGCTACTGCTACTTTACAATCTATATTGACAGGAATATTTGTGAAGTCATACAAATCTATCTTAAGTGAAAACATGCTTATAAGGCATCCTTAATTCTCTCTGTTGTTCAGTGCCCTTTTGATGTCACTTTATTCATATGGCAAGTATGGGTTTAATCATCAGTAGACGGAAACTTTGTGTGAATCAAAATACCAAGTTTAGTATGGAAACTATAGTTTCTCCATGTCATTATTTCAAGACAAAGCACGTTATTCACACCCACTTAGAATCATAATTTCCAGTAAACTTTCCATACAGCAATATCAATAAAAAGGCTTCTGTTCTTTACCTTTGATAGAAGAGGCAACTGGCTGAGGCTGCCCTAGCATGAGGTCAAACTGTCGATTGCAGAGCAATAAATAAAAATATCACAACTAACGTGGAAATACGTAGAGAGACAACCCGAGAAATTTTTTCAGGTGCAGCACACACTCCTGAAACCAGACGGAACATGCCGTGCAACCCCCGCCAACACCTTCAGAAAATCCATAATAATCCTAATGTATGACCAAAAAGAGAACAAAAATTGGGAAGGTTAACTAAGGTACTGTATTGATGATTGCATTAGAAAAAATAAGAAAAAGATGTACTTCTATGTGGCACAATAAATGGTGCCGAGCAAATAAACTGTACATTTAGCTTTCCTGTTCGACCACACAGAAAATAGGACAGCCCAAAACCAAAGTACTAAATTAGTCTCTATGTGTGAAGGCTGGAAGCTATATTCTGTTTAGTGATAGATTACCCATCAAAGCAAAAGTAATTCAAGATTTTCAATGGTATTCCATAAATGCAGATGAATAAGACTCGATATTAAGTATACGACTTTGTCCTTTCTGTACATACCAATAAGAAAAGCTAGAGAAATTAAAAAAAATCATCTCATACTACATTTCCTGCCGGTGAGCTTGTCAATCAAGCTGCCGGTGAGCTTGTCAATCAAGCTGAGGTGAAAAAATATTCAGAGGTCCACCAGGCAGTAACCCATAATGCTTTTTTTATAGCTAGCAAAGTGAACCATATAGTAGATGGGAAACAATATAATAAAGGCCAAATAAAGCAATAATCCATTCATTATGTCGTAGCCAAAAAGAATAAATAAAATAGGATGTAAAAAACCAAATTAAAAACAGAGAAAAGAACAACAAATAGAAAATGGGAGGAGATAGAACAAGCAAATCTAAATCTAAGAAAATGAGAGCATACCAGGCAAAATGACAGTAGAGCAAATGTGCGCAGAAAAAAAAACAAAAGGGGAGTTGAAATACCCACGGATGGGTTGGAGACGGCAAGGTCATCGAGAAGTACGCCTAGCTCTCGCGAAATGTGAAAAATTTGGAAGCATGAGCATCAAATCAGGTATTTCTACTTGCTCCCAAGCTGAACACCAGAACATCCAGAAAACTATAAATTAATTGAGCAGGACAACTTCATCTCAAATTAGATGTTAGACATATATCCTGTTTTTGACATGGCTAACTGCTAAAAGATCCACATGTTCGCGTAGTACAAATTCAGTTTATGGCAATATAACAGATCAAGTGCCTAAAATAATTAGCTTGGATCATCTTCGGCAATATTCTAACAAATAAGGTTATGACCATTCCTTATCACCCATAGCACAAACCCTCTGACTTTCAACTCAGCTACAAGATCACCCCATGAACCTTCTGATCTCTTGGGAACATCATATTTAAAGAGAGTTTATTAATTAACTACATAAAGCATAGGTATGGATAGTACTTAGAAGCTCTCTTGCTCCTATTAAGAACTTAAAAGGTCCGTTCTTTTCTTTTCTCGACAATACGTGTTGGGAGACCAGCTCATGAACAGAAAGCATTCCAGCGAGGATGCACATACTTAATATGGTTTGGCTCATAACATAGTTGAAATTCGTTGTCTCAATAGTGCTTCACATTAATTTTGGTAGAAACATATTTCACATTAATTTTAATTAAGAGGAGCAGGGGCATTTCCTCAATGAGATGGCAGATGCAAGCAATTGTGATCAGCAGAAAAGGCTAAATCGTCAGGGTGCCGACGACATAGATCAATGGAATAAATGCTCACAAATGAAATGACAGTGAAGGGGATATGAATCTTGACTCTGGGTTGAACAAAGTAAATGGGATAAGCTTACCTTGCCGCAGAGACGACCGACGCCCAACTTCAAGAAAAAAGGCGAGTACGCCAAGCAAAATCTGCAAGGGAAATCTTAATTCAGACATGGTACCACCTGGACATAGCAAGACATCATCCGGATGTCTAAAATGCACCTCACCTGCTGGAATCACCCTCGCCTCAATGAAAGAAATATAGCCCAGTTTGACCCTGAATATGAAGCAAAAAGACATAATGAGGCATGCCGAACCTGCAATGAATGAATGAATTGTCTGAACCTACACTGGATAGCTCATGTCTTGACTGTCGCTCACGCTCTTGTCCAGCTTGCTACACCGTGCATAGTGCTCACTGGCGCTCGCCATCTCCCAGCCGGCGAGCCTTCTTGCTAAGGCATCAATAACATGTATGCATTTTTCTCCAATTCCACAGATACGAAGAAGGCATTGCAGTGATACAATTTTCCAAACATTCGAGACAATATAGAAATGGGGGAAAAACTTCTATCATTACATTCAGGAATAATTTCAGCAGAGAAATGTCAATTTGGCAAAAACTCTGTTAAATTCTTGTTTTCCACTACAGCTAAAAGTACTCATATTTGCTTAATATGGTATAGACAGACCAAAACATCCACAAAAACTGTACAAAGAAGAAATGCATCAACCACTTGGCTTGCACAACCTAGAGAAGAACACACACAACAATTCTCAAGACTAAATAAGATAAACAGTGACATTAAAAAACTGAGATGATTCACACCAGTCGCCAGTAAGGAGCTGAGGCGGCAACTAAACTTCTTTTCACTACATCTGAAGTGACATTTATTTTCTTAATGGGATATATGGAAAACAAAGGTTTGTCTGCAGAGATGTGTGGTTTATCTGTACCAATTTGTGCCTAATGAAATAGTAGATTGTTTGAAGGATATATGTTCAGATTTAGTACACTGGAACAGTATAGAGAACACACCTATAGTTTCTGGAGAAAGACCATATAAATGGACTGCAGACGACAGTCTACCACAACAATTATGGGATGTGCATTCGTATACAGTATATACATTAGTACTGAATCAACTGTATTGCAAAGCAATAATAATACCGAATCAACTCATGAGCTATATTGAATCAACTCATGAACGTGGCTATAGAAAGTGTGACTGAAAATCCCTGCTTAGGGAACTCAGTCAGCAAATAATGTCTTGGCTAAGTATACACGTATCTTCTGATATCCAATCAATCCAATGGGCTACGCAAGATTAATCCAAACTCAAGCTTATTTATTATTTATTCAAATGGTGTTACAAAGAAGCGACAACCAACTAAGGAAGCGGAAGCGGATGCTGACAGAGATGACAGACCCAAGTCTGGGAAGAATGACAGTCGGATAGATATCTCATCTCTGCTTCTGCTCATCTCTGTTTATTAAGATGCGACAACATATTATATATATGATGTGCACCCAACTCTGTCTTGAGCATTGCCTGCTGCTGAACCTGCACATGAAAAAACTGACAAATGTTCTTATTCTTGTTCTGCCTTATGCAACAGGTCCGATGAACCTACAACTCAGTAAGTAGGTTATGGAAAGAAATATGGGGAATGATGGGGAAAAGGTTGCAGCTAACCTGGAAGGGACACCGTGTCACCACCAAAAAGAGAGGCTATTTGTACAGCAACACAACTCGGTGTAGGAATCAACGGTCACCCAAACACTAATCATATATATTACCTGTTTTCCTGCAATTGTTAAGATCAAAATCAGCATCTGTTAATTAATGCAGAGCGTGAATTTCTTTGAGACAAAAAAGGCTTTGTAGATTCAGTATAGCTGACACAAACAAAATGCATTACATGTTTTCCTCAAGAATCCGTGACTGAAAGCTGTGGAGAGCAAATTGCAAAATATGAGCATTAGTATCACAGAAATTCAATGGAACTTCAACAAGACCAGGGCTTGCTTTTCACACTATTGAACGCTCACGTCTTTCATATTTGATCCACCTTTCAGCTGGGCAAAACAACAAACAGGTGGGGGCACAATATCTATTTATGCTCAGAAAAGAAATTACCAAATATCCAGACACGAGGGCGTGCGTGAGAGGACGGAGGCGAGGACGCGCGGACTGATCGCTCGGGTGGATGGACGGCAGCGCGAAAGCCGGACGGAGCCGGCCGTCTCTACGGCCCACGCTCCTCTTGCCGACGCCGGCGCCGTGGACCACCGCTGCGGCTCGAGCTCCTCCCGGGTCGCCGCTGCACGCGTGGAGATGGAGACGGGGTGCAGCCTCCCGTGCATCGCGCCCGAGCCCCAGCCTCCTCGCAGATCCAGGAACGGATCGAGCCGCCGCCAACCGCCAGGTCGCGCCCGACCTCGCTGGCGCAGGCCGACACCGGCCGCCACACCTCCCTCCCCTCTTTCCTCTCTCTTTCTCCCTCCTCCCCTCTCCTTCCTTCTCTCTCTCCCTCTCATCTTCTCTCTCTGCTAGGGTTCGTGCGGGAGGAGGGGATTGGGGAGGCTAGGGTGGGGGCTGGGGATGGGCGGTGGCTGTTGATGACGAGACGCCGCCGCGCATGAAGAGGAGAGGAAGGCGACGCGAGGAGCTGCGCCAGCCGGCGGGGGAGACAGGCGGCCGAGAGGGAGGGGGGAAGCAGCGGCGGCATGGAGGAGAGGAGCGGGATGGGAAGAGACGAGGAAGAGAAAGGGGGTGACGAGGGAGATATTTCTGCAGCTGCCTCTGTCCGCTCTCGCTGCCAGAAAGGGGTTCGCTCGCTGTGGCGCACTCTTCCCTCTCGCGTGGTGCGCTGCGCCCTCGCTGTTCGCGTGGTACCGTGCGCTGGAGGCCTTCGTTGTGACTACCACTCTAGGAGGCTTTATATGTTAGATTGTTCACCTGAGCTGATGTTGTAGACTATTTTTTTGCATGGTGCGGTAAAGAAACTGATTTGTTATGTATTATTATGTCAGGTCAATGTCTTCTCAAGATGGAGCACAAGGCTACGGTGTGGCTGTGCTTGGAAATGTTAATCCAGCAAACCCCTACATGGCTATGTGTTCTCATGCTATGTTATTTTTTGAGAATTTGAGGGCCTTTTGGTATTGTGCTAAGCCTACTTGTGAGAAACCTATAACGGGAACTGATGTGTTGTGCACTTCCGCTTATTTGATATTGTCTGAATTGCTAATCTAAGAATCGATACACGTTTTTGTTGTTTCTTGAGGTATTTTGTACAAGTAAGTCTTGAGAGCACCTGATGGATATCCATATCCGTTGGATATCCATCAGGTTTGGACATGGACATAGTTTTTTACCCTTGTTTTTTTTGTGGGTGGACAAAAGATGTCTTCATGGACATGGATATTGTTAGAATAATTCGAGGCACTCTGTCCATCTATCGAGAACCAAGCAATCACACAAGCACGATACCGAGATTTGTTAACGAGGTTCATCATCATGGTTACATCTCCGGAGCCTGACTACGGGCGCTCCTCCCCGTGACACCGTCACAATACCGCACCCCAGCCGCCCGGGCGCCGGCACACGCCACCGGCTCCCCCGCGTGTCCGTGCTATTATGTTGGCATAGGTTACATCGTGTGTCTAGCCCCAATATATATGAGAAGCCGAGGATACAAGTGTCCTACTAGGACACGACTCCATATCCTATCTAAACACAATACTAATCAGAGTCCAACTGTAACCTACCTTGTACACAATATTCGACACAACTCTAACAAACTCCACCTTGGCGAATATTCTCCATCACCTTGAATTCGTCCGTGCATCGAACCTCCATGTACATTAGACTTGAGATACGCCATGAGCACCGCTGCTACTCCCAGACTCCATGTGACTCCACCTGCAACTATAGTCCCTTCTCGTCTTCTTCACAGTCAACACTCGAGCAAAATTAAGTTCCTCATTACTCTACCTTGTGCTTCCAACTTCCGGAGAATTCGTTCAATGCCATCACACGCCGACCACTGTCTACGTGAAAATGAACAACTCACATATTGGATGCCACATATAACAGTTACCTGAACTCAACGTCATCGCTCTTTCTTGACCGTCTGTCTGGAACTTGAAGGAATTTCACCGTTGCTTGTAGTCATCCCGAATCAAATTCGCAGTTGTCTCACCCTTTTTTCCCGGATAGTCTCTGACATGTCCCATAGCTATAGCACTCCGTCTCCTTCTGCCTTGTCATCCGCACTTTGCCATATGCACAGAACACAACAGAATATATGGCCATGTATTCTCTCAGCTTTTGACAATTTTAAACTCTCCACCACTTTCTCAGATTCTCCATGGTCAACTCCTGTCCATCTTCCGGCACCGATAGACCAGTCACCAACTTGAATCCGGTACTCGTCAACACTGCTTCAACACCCCTGCACAATTTGTCTGACCACATGTCTGACCACCAGTGCCTTGGCATGTCGCTGTGTCCCGTGCTTACCGCACGCCTCGCCGCTATCACCGCGTCGAGCCTCTGCTGTCCTGGTCGAGTCTCCCGAGTAGCTAGCCCCCACTGCCTCAACCCCCACTGCAGAGAACCATCGATCATCACCTACCGATGCCGAGTATCACGTCTCCATTAGACCGCTGGGCCCCAGTCCAATCCGCATGTCTCTCGCTATCCCGCTGAAATAGGCTTCGACTCTCCGTTAACTTATGTCGTAGCCCCTCCATCAGCTCAGAGTGAAGTCACCCATCAGACTCCAACTCCATCTTCAACATGACTCCATGGTGGTTGTACATGCCACCCCCTGCGCCCTGTCGACTCCAAGCTCTCATGTGCACCGTCTTGAATCAACCCCGCGCCATAGTCTGTCGAAGCCGCACAAGCCCTCAGGCCTGCACCACGTGTTTCCACGCCCCAGAAGTCGGCCATCATCAGCATCACACTCCTATGTCATCGTCGCTGAAATCACCACCTTCTTCTGCTTTGACCAACATCCACGTCGGTCCGCCAGACTGTCCAGGCCGTCTGCCTTATATGTCTGACCCTAGCCGAACTCGTCCGACTGCAATCATGCTTCATGTTTGCCCTGCACATCTCCATGCCTTGCCTAACGCCCTGTGTATGCATGATCTTGCCACGACGGGCTCCAGACTCCTGCTTCGAGCCTTATACGCGCGTCACCTTTCACCGCAGATCCATCTTGATTGACTTGGCATCTCGCTACACCATCAAGCATACCCGTTGTTTTAACAGACTATTTACCCACAAATGCCATTATCCAAAGTTCTCTGTTTTGTCAATATTGACAATATCCCAACTTCATGGTCACCTGATGTAAAAATATCATCTGCATCCCGTTGCAACACTTGATTACATGTAGCTGATCGAACCAGGCAATCTTCACCTGAACCTGCGACTCCGCGTCTTTATTCATTGCAGCGTACAAACACTGTCATCCCATACATAATCTGTATGTGTACCAAGCAAAGAGAGCCAATAAAGAAATCCCACTGGTAGCCTTTCCATATGCACACGATGGTAGAGATCCACTCCACCACTTTTCCATGTCTACTTGTAGCTTCTAGGCTGATTTGCCTTCCTCTCCTAGTCTCCTTGCTCAGGATAGACAGCACCACGTCCAACGCGTATCCATGAATCCAGACGCTTCCCTTTTTTTAGCCAACAAAATCTCGTACGTAACTTCAGCGCCTCAACCTTGGATCGTCTGCGTCTGTGGCTCTTACGCGCAGCCACCACGTCCCGGCCGGAGTCCCGGACTGCCCACCAGCGCCCTAACACTTGGACAACACGCCACGCTGGGCTTTCCAGCCTGATCTGGTCCACCGGCCCGCACTGGGCTGCAGCCACACGCGCGCTCGAGCACACCGGCAGAGCATCCGACCCCGAGCGGTTTTCGTCCACGCGTCGCAGTCCCGGCTGTCTACGTTACGCCGCCACCACGAAACAGATTCGATCTCGCCGAGCGCTACCGCTGCTTGTTTCTGATTGCTTCCAGTCTCGCCGACCTGATTTACGATCCCGTCGTCCCTTCTACTAGCTTCCGGCCTTCGATCTCTGTGAAATCTCACATATCGCAGGACATACCAACGGAATAGACCCGATCTCATCTTTCACCGACATCACCTCATGATCAACAGAACCACGACCATAAATCAAACCTTGCTCATGATACCACTTGTTAGAATAAATCCGAGGCACTCCGTCGATCTATTGAGAACCAAGCAATCACACAAGCACGACACCGAGATTTGTTAACGAGGTTCACCATCATGGTTACATCCCCGGGGCCTGACTACGGGCGCTTCTTCCCGTGACACCGTCACAATACCGCACCCCGACCGCCCGGCCGCCGGCTCCCCCGCGTGCCCGTGCTATTATGTTGGCATAGGTTACATCGTGTGTCTAGCCCCGATATATATGAGAGGCCGAGGATACAAGTGTCCTACTAGGACACAACTCCATATCCTATCTAAACACAATACTAATCAGAGTCCAAATGTAATCTACCTTGTACACAATATTCGACACAACTCTAACAGATATGGATTCAACATTGTTCAACCCGAGCCGAACCCGATCCATTGTCATCCTTAACTCCTCCCTTATGGCGCGCCACCCTAGGCCGGCCAATTCCTCCCCCCCCCCCTCCCCGTTATATACGGAGGCGGGGGGGGGCACCCCAAAGGCACAACAGACATCTTTTAGCCGCGTGCGGTGTCCTCCTCCACAGTTTAGCACCTCGATCATATCGTCGTAGTGCTTATCCAAAGCCCCGCGTCGGTAACTTCATCATCATCGTCGTCACGCCGTCGTGCTGACGGAACTCTCCCTCGTCCTCAACTGGATCAAGAGCTCGAGGGACGTCATCGTGCTGAACGTGTGCTGAACACGGAGGTGTCGTACGTTCGGTGCTAGGATCGGTTGGATCGTGAAGACGTTCGACTACATCAACCACGTTACTAAACGCCTCCGCTTTCGGTCTACGAGGGTACGTAGACACACTCTCCCCTCTCGTTGTTATGCATCTCCTAGATAGATCTTGCGTGATCGTAGGAATTTTTTTGAAATACTGCATTCCCCAACAGAACATCCAATGCTTTTGGTAGTAGTTGCATTCAAATGCAAATTTAAGTGTATGATTGAATTGCTATTGATCTAGATAAAATGGTCAAAGGGAGGAGCCCGGGCAAGGGCAGACATTTGGTGACTCCGTTTGGATGGCCTCCAACCCTCTGGCCATCCGTGAACATGTATGGATGTGTTCACGAATATTTGATGGTCTGTGTTGAAGATATCCTATGACAACACTAATGGTGTGCTTTACAATGTTGCACACCATTAGTAACTTCTCTCGGGCCTGTTGTTGGGGCCCACTTACTACTGGCGTGGACTACGAGCCTATGTGCCACTAGTCAAGTTTGTATCAGTGGTGTTTCTATTTGTGCGCATGCCATTTGATAAAAAAAATTGGCAACAATTTATTCGAGTGGTTGCGTTTAAAAGATTTCCACCGTCTAAGCCTGGTCATAGTGAGAAGCATATGACACTAGTCTATGTTACTACTACATCCGTCCTGGTTATTGGTCCCCTTTGTATTTTGTGCCAATTTTTTACCTTATATTTAAATAACAAAATGTTAATGCATGTCACAAAAATAGCATCAGTGACAACTATGTACAAATACGAATTCAATGATATATTTTTTTATCACATGCATTCACATTTTGTTAGTTAAATGTATGGTCAAAAAATTTCACGGAAAACAAAAGGGACCAATAAACCAGAACGGAGGTAGTACCTTCATATTGCAAAATGTCATAGAAGTAGTATCATATATAGTAGCATTTATTAGCTTGTAGACTCAATTTTTCTTGTGAAGCTCTATGTGAAGGTAACATAATATGTTACTTCAAACACCCCTCTCCTCATTAACTAGCTGGCACATAAGGCTAGTCACACTGGAGAGTTAGTTACACTAGTAATATACATTTTACCCTACGCTATGTTACTACCTCCATAGTGGGTAGTAACATATGTGTAGTGTCATGCAAAGCTCCATTTATTAGGTTATATACTCATTTTGTCTTGGCACGTGTGATGTTACTAATAGAATGAGAAATTAGTTAAGTTACTCAATTTACAACTCTCGTCACTAACTAATTGTTACATAGGCAAATTTGCTAAGTTGGACCCGATGTTACTCTTGAAGTTACTCCCACTTAGGCTAGTCTAAGCAAACTTATCTTGGGATGTGCTATGTTAATTACTAGTTAAGTTACTCTCACTATGATTAGCCTGATATAACGCCTTAAGACTGGCCATAATGAGAGTAACGTAGCTAGTAACATAATGCACCCCAAGGCAAATTTCACTACTAGGGAAAACCTTATACACAGAATTTTACCAGTAGCGCGGGACAAAAACAAGCGCTACTACTACTTACCACTAGCGTGTGGCAGAGAAACGCGTTGCAGCTACGTTTATAGCAGTAGCGCGTCTCAGGGAAGAAGCGCTACAACTACAATTCCCCTACTATTCTCGCCAAGCTACCATTAGTAGTAGCGAGCTTAAGCAAAGCGCGCTGCTGCTAAGCTTGTTGTAGTAGCGTGTTTCGCATAAAAAGTGCTACTGCTAATGAAAGGAAAATAAAATGTAAAACATATAGAAAAGTAAATGAAAATGAAAGAAATAGAAAAGGGGAAGGAAAAAAGAAAATGTGAAGGAAAACAAATGAAAAAGGGAAATAAAGGAGAAAGGAGTAGCATCAGCGTGTTTTCAAGACAAGCGCTATAGCTAACTTAGCAGTAGCGCGTCATGTCATCCAGCGCTATAGCTAAGTTAGCTATAGCTAATGTAGCAGTAGCGCTTTTCCTGAAACGCGCTACTGCTACTTTTGACTTACCCGCGTGCTCCTTATTCCTCACGGGCACTTTTCCCAAATCGAACTCATCTGCTCTCGCCGCCGTCGTCGCCCTACGTCGCCATCGGCCGCCGCGCGCTCTCTTGTCGCCCTCCGCACTATGACGCCCCCGATTCAATCGTACACTAATCATACACGCAAACGTGTACGATCAAGATCAGGGACTCACGGGAAGATATCACAACACAACTCTACAAATAAAATAAGTCATACAAGCATCATATTACAAGCCAGGGGCCTCGAGGGCTCGAATACAAGAGCTCGATCATAGACGAGTCAGCGGAAGCAACAATATCTGAGTACAGACATAAGTTAAACAAGTTTGCCTTAAGAAGGCTAGCACAAACTGGGATACAGATCGAAAAAGACGCAGGCCTCCTACCTGGGATCCTCCTAAACTACTCCTGATCGTCGTCAGCGGGCTGCACGTAGTAGTAAGCTCCTCTCGAGTAGTAGTAGTCGTCATCGACAGTGGCGTCTGGCTCCTGGACTCCATCGTCTGGTCGCAGCAATCGGGTATAGGAAGGGGGAAAAGGGAAGCAAAGCAACCGTGAGTACTCATCCAAAGTACTCGCAAGCAAGGAGCTACACTACATATGTATGCATTGGTATCAAAAGGAATAAGGCTATCATATATGGACTGAACTACAGAATGCCGGAATAAGAGGGGGATAGTTAGTCCTGTCGAAGACTACGCTTCTGGTAACCTCCATCTTGCAGCAGGAGAAGAGAGTAGATGGTAAGTTCACCAAGTAGCATCGTGTAGCATAATCCTAACCAATGATCCTCCCCTCATCGCTCTGTGAGAGAGCGATCACCGGTTGTATCTGGCACTTGGAAGGGTGAGCTTTATTGAGTATCTGGTTCTAGTTGTCATAAGGTCAAGGTACAACTCCAAGTCGTCCTGTTACCGAAGATCACGGCTATTCGAATAGATTAACTTCCCTGCAGGGGTGCACCACATAACCCAACACGCTCGATCCCATTTGGCCGGACACACTTTCCTGGGTCATGCCCAGCCTCGGAAGATCAACACGCCGCAGCCCTACCTAGGCACAACAGAGAGGTCAGCACGCCGGTCTAAATCCTATGGCGCAGGGGTCTGGGCCCATCGCCCATTGCACACCTGCATGTTGTGAACGCGGCCGGAAGCAGACCTAGCCTAGCAGGCGTTCCAGTCCAATCAGCGCGCGCCGCTCAGTCGCTGACGTCACGAAGGCTTTGGCTGATACCACGACGTCGAGTGCCCATAAATGTCCCCGCGTAGATGGTTAGTGCGTATAGGCCAGTAGCAGACTCAGATCAAATACCAAGATCTCGTTGAATGTGTTATCTTGAAATAACCGCGATCGCCGACCAGGGCCAGGCCCACCTCTCTCCTAGGTGGTCCAACCTACCCTGTCGCTTCGCCACAAAGATCCACTCAGAGGGCCGTCGGGACAAACGTCCTTTCGGACCCAATCCGTGAATCACTCGCGGGTACTCCTATGAGCCGACCTGTCTTTAGTCACCACAAGTAACATATATTAAGTATAGATATACACCCGTGATCAACTCCCGAGTGATCACGGCCTGATAGTATAGCATGGCAGACGGACAAGAATGTATGGCCATTGATGGTAAACTAGCATCCTATACTAAGCATTAGGATTGCAGGTAAGGTATCAACAGTTGTAGAAACAATGACAGGCTATGCATCAGAATAGGATTAACGGAAAGCAGTAACAGGCTACGCTACTCTAATGCAAGCAGTATAGAGGAGAGTAGGCGATATCTGGTGATCAAGGGGGGGGAGCTTGCCTGGCTGCTCTGGCAAGAGAGAGGGGTCGTCAACACCGTAGTCGTACTGGGTAGCAGCGGCGTCAGTCTCAGTGTCTAGCGAGAGAAGAGGGGGAAGAAACAATAAATATAATGCAAACTAGTGCATGACGATGCATGACATGACAAATCTGTTGGGTTTCGTAGTAATTTCAAAAAAATTCCTACGCACATGCAAGATCATGGTTATGCATAGCAACAAGAGGGGGAGAGTGTGATCTACGTACCCTTGTAGATCGACAACGGAAGCGTTTAGTTGATGTAGTCATACGTCTCCACGGCCCGACCGATCAAGCACCGAAACTACGGCACCTCCGAGTTCTAGCACACGTTCAGCTTGATGACGATCCCCAGGCTCCGATCCAGCAAAGCGTCGGGGAGGAGTTCCGTCAGCACGACAGCGTGGTGATGATCTTGATGTTCTACCGTCGCAGGGCTTCGCCTAAGCACCGCTACAATATGACCGAGGTGAAATATGGTGGAGGGGGGCACCGCACACGGCTAAGGAACGATCACGAAGATCAACTTGTGTGTCTAGGGGTGCCCCCTTGCCCCCGTATATAAAGGAGCAAGGGGAGGAGGCCGGACGGCCCCTATAGGCGCGCCAGGAGGAGTCCTCCTCCTAGTAGGAGTAGGACTCCTACTAGGAGGGGGAAAGAAGTGGGGAGGGAGAGGGAAAGGGGGGCGCCGCCCCCCCTCTCCTAGTCCAATTCGGACCAGGGGGAGGAGGCACGCGGCCCACCTCTGGCAGCCCCTCTCTCTCTCCACTAAGGCCCATATGGCCCATTACTTCTCCCGGGGGGGTTTAGGTAACCCTCCGGCTCTCCGGTTTTCTCCGA
Organism: Triticum dicoccoides; assembly: GCF_002162155.2. Classification (NCBI taxonomy): domain Eukaryota; kingdom Viridiplantae; phylum Streptophyta; class Magnoliopsida; order Poales; family Poaceae; genus Triticum; species Triticum dicoccoides. Next base: position 316,589 of record NC_041386.1, on the reverse strand, counting down.
AATCACCCGGAACACTTCCGGTGTCCGAATATAGCCGTCCAATATATCAATCTTTATGTCTCGGCCATTTAGAGACTCCTCTTCATGTCCGTGATCACATCCGGGACCCCGAACTAACTTTGGTACATCAAAACTCATAAACTCATAATATAACTGTCATCGAAACCTTAAGCGTGCGGACCCTACGGGTTCGAGAACAATGTAGACATGACCGAGACACGTCTCCGGTCAATAACCAATAGCGGAACCTGGATGCTCATATTGGCTCCTACATATTCTACGAAGATCTTTATCAGTCAGACCGCATAACAACATACGTTGTTCCCTTTGTCATCGGTATGTTACTTGCCCGTGATTCGATCGTCGGTATCTCAATACCTAGTTCAATCTCGTTACCGGCAAGTCTCTTTACTCGTTCCGTAATACATCATCTCACAACTAACTCATTAGTTGCAATGCTTGCAAGGCTTATGTGATGTGCATTACCGAGAGGGCCCAGAGATACCTCTCCGACAATCGGAGTGACAAATCCTAATCTTGAAATACGCCAACCCAACATGCACCTTTGGAGACACCTGTAGAGCACCTTTATAATCACCCATTTACGTTGTGACGTTTGGTAGCACACAAAGTGTTCCTCCGGCAAACGGGAGTTGCATAATCTCATAGTCATAGGAACATGTATAAGTCATGAAGAAAGCAATAGCAACATACTAAACGATCGGGTGCTAAGCTAATGGAATGGGTCATGTCAATCAGATCATTCACCTAATGATGTGATCCCGTTAATCAAATAACAACTCTTTGTTCATGGTTAGGAAACATAATACCATCTTTGATTAATGAGCTAGTCAAGTAGAGGCATACTAGTGACACTCTGTTTGTCTATGTATTCACACATGTATTATGTTTCCGGTTAATACAATTCTAGCATGAATAATAAACATTTATCATGATATAAGGAAATAAATAATAACTTTATTATTGCCTCTAGGGCATATTTCCTTCAAAATCGTGATGCTAGGTGTGCCCTAACGCGGTACGAGGTGGTACCGGTGAAGGGGGAAACATCCGGGAAAGTATTCCCGGTGTTTTGTGTTTTCGGACAGAGGAGCCGGAGGGGGAAAGTTGCGTGTTCGCTATGCTAGGGATGCGTGGCGGACGAATGGGCTGCGTATCCGGATTCGTCTCGTCATTCTCAGCAACTTTCATGTTCAAAATATTTTCATCCGAGTTACGATTTATTTTATATGATTTTTCAAAGATTTAAACAAATTCTGGAATTTCTGGATTTAATGTAATTCGAAATAATAAAAAGACAAACTGCTATGGGTACACAAGAGTGTACCCAGCAATGTGTGTATACGTATGGCATGTGGGGCCAGGGGCTGGGTTGACCCAGTCAATATTTTGACTAGTCCAAAGTGAATAGTGTATTTGGGTCCCAATTGTCATTGGCTAGGTTAACTAATCATGATTAATTTAGTTAACTAAGTGATTAGGTTAATTAATTAGAAGTAATTAAGTTAATTAATTGATATATATTTTTATAGTTATTATTATTATTATTATTTTAAAACCTTTTCTTTTTAATCCATTTTCGTTCTCAGGGGCGTGGGCCCCGTTTGTCATTGGCCCAGAGGTAGCCTTAGCGGGCGCGCGGGCTACGGGCGTCGCCCGTGCAGGCACTGCGGGGCGGCTTGCGAGGGGCTGGCACACGGCTTGGCGCCGGTGGCCGTGGCCGCAGCCGGAGCGCGAGGGGGGGCTCGCCAGGATCTGCCGGTAGGGGGCGCCGGTCGGAGAGGCGCGCGTGGGAGGATGCGGTGGGAGCGCATGCAAGGCGTGGTGCAGCGACAAGGGGGAAGCAAGGCGTCGGTCGAAGCGCAGGTGAGGCGCGGGTCGAACGGGGCGAGCGTGACGGCCTCGCGGGCGGCGCGCAGCGATGCGACGCGGTGGCGAGGCAGAGGCGGAGGTGGGGCACAGGCAGCGCGCGGGGCGCAGCAGCAGCGGACAGAGCACCGCCGGCGGCCGCCGGCGCACACACTGGGTGCGGCCGGTGCGCAGGTCAGGTGGCAACGGCGAACGGCGGACGAGGTCGTGGCACACGGGGTAGAGAGGGAGGAGGAGGGCACGGCCCTCACCGGCGTTGGAGAGCAGAGGTGGCAGCGAGGCTCGATGGACAGCGGTGGTGTAGCTCACGGCGACGACGCCGATGTCCAGGGGCGGTGGGGACCTTGGGAGACGTTGGACGGCGACGGGCGAGTGCAGGGCGTGAGGGGCGACGAGCGCGTTGAGCGCTCGATCCAGATCATGGGGGGGAGTGGGGAACAACGTGCGGGTGGGTTAGGGTTTGCGAGCGAGTGGAGGGATAAGGAGGCAACGGGTGGGCCGGCCATCTCGGCGGCTAGCTGGGCCGAGGCCCATCGGGGGGTGGGGGTTGGGGCCCCCTTTTTTTGTTTATTTTCACTTTTTTATTTTCTTGTCTTTGTTTTCTTTTACTTATTAATAGTTTATAGTTTTACAAAAAGTGAAACCCACTCCTGATTTAGATTTGTAAAATCAACTATTCTCATAAAAAGTTTGGGACAAAACCAAAGTACCCTGTATTCTTTATTAATAAAAAAGCATTTAAGTTATTGTTTCAGTTGTTGTTTTATTTATTTTAGTGCATTCAGATGCTTTTAAAATGTTGGTTTCTCCACCATTATTACTTAGGATTTATTTGGCACACACCGAACATTTTAGTTTTAATATTTAAAAACTTTTACTATTTGCTTGATTTTGAATTTGAATTTGATCGGTTTGAACTAACGTGGGATTAACAACAGTAACCGCGATGGCGTGGCATCATTAGCAGAGGTTTACTGTAGCTTAATTATCCGGGCGTCACAATTCTCCTCTACTACAAGAAATCTCGTCCCGAGATTTAAGAGGGGGTAGGGGAAAGGTTCTGGTTACGAAATTCTAGCGAGTGTTCTCGGTCTTGGTTGCTCTTCTCGAAGAGGTAGATCCACTACATTGACATCTTCATTTCTCTGCTTCAGGTCATCATAGTGAAGTCGTCCTTTTCTTCGGGATCTCCATCGTACTTACAAAAGAATCAAGGGTGGGTCTTCTGGGAGAACGATCCTCTGCAAGGTTGACCATCTGGTCGATAACATCGGGGAAGGTGGCGGAAAGTAACTCTTGAATTGAAACTTAAGAAAATACCGAGAGCAAGGTAAGAAGGTATCATGGGCAGTTTCGAGCGAGCCGGCAATCATTCGATGCCTGTTACAGGGCGTGAGAGGGGTTCAAAGCAACGGAAACAATTACTGTATCCGATGCCAGAATTGATGATCTCTCGGAAGGTGGCTCGTGAATCACATACGAGGCCAAGTGCGAGGAACAACCTTAAGAGCAGGGGGTGTATAGGAGAGTCAGGTTTCGATCCTGTGGAATGGTGGGTTATGGGCCCACCATGTGGGGTAAAGGTAGAAAGAGTACTGACATCTTGCACGATCATGATAGCAAGGCATGTCAGAGGAATAGCCTGTCAGTTATGTCGACAACCACATCGGTACCAAGGGCGAGGGACGAAGAGAACCATTTTCCTGCTCGTTGAATGAGGCGGACCAATAGGAAAAGTTCTCATCCATCAGTGGTTACCGGAAGGTCATCAACAATAGTAACAGGGTCTTACTGACAGAGTGGTACAACAAGGTGCTTACCTAAGCAGGGAATTATTTCTGCTCAGTTAAGTCAGATTACAAGAAAGGTTAAACAAAACAATGGAAAGAAAAAATATACGTTTAAACACACATTTCAGGGGTATATCCTTCCCAAGGACAAGCAGAGCATGATATCCATGACCGGATATAATGTAAAAAAAACTCTTTAGGTAAGGTGAGAGAAAATTTCATGACATTACCCATATAGTGGTGTTTGGGTAATTGACCAGGAAACATTTAGCATTGGGCTTCAAATGTTCTTGTTGAAAATAGGAGTACCATAGACAAGCTTCGAGATAGCATTGACATGGTCACTGGGTAAAGATCAGACTTTGGATACACAAAGGATCCATCAGGAACAACTTATAGAATAAGTCTTACAATTTCCTCATGGAAGAATGGCTAACATTGCTAAAAAGGAAACTATAACAATAGGCCCTCCGGGTAGGTGTGTTAGGCATGACACCACATTACCGAGTCATATAAAGACAAATGCTATAACTCTTGGAGATATGTTCCAACCATCATATCTGACCGAGGTTCGGATCCGACCGGTGTCAGGATACCTCCAACTTAGGATGCCTGAGAACGAAAGGTGTAACACACATTGTCGAGATGACATTGTAAGATTCTAGGGAATTGAACTACGGAAGCAAGTTCCGAAACCAAAGTTCATCAGTAAACCAAGGAGAGGATGAGGAGGTGGCTGATGAACTCAACGAGAATTCAACGAGATTTCCAAAAGATGGATTTCCACAATTATGTGAACAAGGAGATAGCATTTGTCAGATCAAATGATATAATGAAGTATGCTCAAGGAAAACATACACAATTAAACATTGGTTAAAAGGTGCGCCCGAAACATGGGTTGGGTTGCACGACCAATGTCAGCATGGTGATTCAATAATCAATAGTCTAAGAATGAACGACCGACATTAACTTCAAAGCAATAGGGTTGCTAGAAGGAAACAATCCAAACAACACCGTTCACTTGTTGGAATCAACACGGGGACCAAGAAAGAATGGTGATGGTGAGAAGTATCACTATACCAAGAATTCTTACGAGGTGGAGTAACCCTCATGACATTTTTGACATAAAAGATGGTAATACTCCAAGGTAAAGAAGAACAATTGCTGGATAGAAAGGATCTCAAGGTATATCACAAAGCACGAACAAGTTTGTGTTGAATGAAAGGCAATAAAGTGGTCGATGATAACACAAATCATCGAGAGCAAAGGGTGGTATTTCTCATCAAGAATTCGATAGATATCTTGGAAGAGCTCAGAATGTTGATGATGTTCACGATACATTTGTCGCGAGATTTCATGAAGATGTAATCGATCGGCGACGACATCAAGTCAAAGGAATGATGAGGCGAAAGATTATTGGAACCAAGAGTATGACACGAACTTGAAATCAAGCTTGGTGTTCAAGGCGAAATGATACGATGAGGAAGATCGGCGTAAGGTTACCTCATCGTCCAAAATTGTGCTAGCCGATCAGGCTAGGAATGACGTGATCGGGTACAGACTCATACGTAAAGAAGATTACTAAAAGTTGTTGAACCATAGTGCGTACTCGGTTCAGTTATTGGTGCCTTTGAGTGTTTAATAACTCAGAGCCCGTGAAAAAATGGAATCAGTGAGAATGTAGTACTTGATGAAGAACTCATAAGAAGTTATGCAGTTCCATGATAATTTCGAGATACCATGGGGGTAATACTGGATGACAGATCAAAGTAGAGGTTGGACTAGGTTATTGCTCTCCAGAAGACAAGTGTTTGAACTTGTCCGAGAAATTTGGATCAAAGAAGAACAATATGGTGGGAAACCACGATAGCAAAAGACCAAATCCCAGATATAAGATGAAATTATATCAAGGGGTAATTATTGTTACGAGAAGCTTCCATGACAAGATCTACATCGTGTCCATGGGCATGAACACAAAGTTCAAGGTCGACTCCCACTTCTCCAATGCATAACCTATCATTCACTCCTCATTTTTGATGGAGTTGTAGTGTTAAAATTTTATCTGGTAAATCACCGGGAGAATATGACTCATGAAAACTTTCAGGTTCACACGGTTTTAGAGAAGGTATAGGTTCAACCCATCAGGGTATCTTAGAAACATATACCACAAGCTTCAAGAGTAACTAACACAAGCTCGAAAATAGAGCATAGATGACAAAAGGAGAGGATACAATTTACCAAAGGCATTATGTATCGAAGAAAGAACTCACAAGGTGATTAATTATGAAGGACACTGTCGTATAATAATCCAACAGTGGATATGGCGATCCACAATGGAGCTGATGTGAGTATTGATACCCAATCATAGGAAGAAAGAATGCAAATCCACCGGTTTATAGAACATCTGAATAATTGAATAGACTTAGGGGTACAATCAATGGCAATATGATTGGCTGAGAACCAGCTCATGTTCGAAAGACGTCTGAGACGGAAAGATAATTTATAAGGATCAACTAATGATTGCGTGCATCCGCACACATATAGAATCAACAGACTCAAAATGATAGTGTCAAAGGATGCCAATAAGATTACTAGACTTATGGGATTAACCACAATGAAAGCAAGCAAGGATTTCAAGAGCAATAGGCTGCCAAAGATTTTTGGAAGATTGAATGGTATTTTCAAGACTATTGTGAAATACATGAATCAACTGGGAATGAGTGAATCCTCGATAAGTGCGAGAAATTATTCATAGGGGTATTCAGGTGGCAAGGAACTGCAAGGCAGTAGGCACAAAGTATTCTCGGGGTATCTTGTAATAACAAGATCGACTGGAAATAAAAGTAAGAACGACAGACGACATGTGTAAGTATTTATCCATAGGGATGTTTCGGTGGTAGGGAATTGCAAAAGCAACGGGCACAAAGCCTCGAGAGAATATCGGAGAGTATCTTCAAAATCTTCTGGTGCAGCAGGCGATCATCTGTAATAAGGGGCTCTCCGGAAGAAAGTAATTAGGAGAACCTAGAGTTAGAGTTAGCAAAATCATTTAACCCGAATAGAAGAGAGATCAGAATCCCAGAGTAAGTATCGAGGAGTAAAAGATCCTAATACCACCCAGATGGCGACGTGGGCCCGTAAGGCACACAGCCATGTTAGTAATAAGTTTTGTAATGTCTAGACTCGACTTCGGCCAAGGAGTGTGGAAGGGGGATTCCTACAGGCAGTCGGCTCTAATACCCACTTGTGACGCCCCCGATTCAATCATACACTAATCATACACGCAAATGTGTACGATCAAGATCAGGGACTCACGGGAAGATATCACAACACAACTCTACATATAAAATAAGTCATACAAGCATCATATTACAAGCCAGGGGCCTCGAGGGCTCGAATACAAGAGCTTGATCATAGACGAGTCAGCGGAAGCAACAATATCTGAGTACAGACATAAGTTAAACAAGTTTGCCTTAAGAAGGCTAGCACAAACTGGGATACAGATCGAAGGAGGCGCAGGCCTCCTGCCTGGGATCCTCCTAAACTACTCCTGATCGTCATCAGCGGACTGCATGTAGTAGTAGGCTCCTCTCGAGTAGTAGTAGTCATCATCGTCAATGGCGTCTGGCTCCTGGACTCCATCGTCTGGTCGCAGCAATCGGATATAGGAAGGGGGAAAGGGGAGCAAAGCAACCGTGAGTACTCATCCAAAGTACTCGCAAGCAAGGAGCTACACTACATATGTATGCATTGGTATCAAAAGGAATAAGGCTATCATATATGGACTGAACTGCAAAATGCCGGAATAAGAGGGGGATAGCTAGTCATGTCAAAGACTACGCTTCTGGTAACCTCCATCTTGCAGCAGGAGAAGAGAGTAGATGGTAAGTTCACCAAGTAGCATCGTGTAGCATAATCCTAACCGATGATCCTCCCCTCGTCGCCCTGTGAGAGAGCGATCACCGGTTGTATCTGGCACTTGGAAGGGTGAGTTTTATTGAGTATCCGGTTCTAGTTATCATAAGGTCAAGGTACAACTCCAAGTCGTCCTGTTACCGAAGATCACGGCTATTCGAATAGATTAACTTCCCTGCAGGGGTGCACCACATAACCCAACACGCTCGATCCCATTTGGCCGGACACACTTTCCTGGGTCATGCCCGGCCTTGGAAGATCAACACGTCGCAGCCCTACCTAGGCACAACAGAGAGGTCAGCACGCCGGTCTAAATACTATGGTGCAGGGGTCTGGGCCCATCGCCCATTGCACACCTGCACGTTGCGAACGCGGCCGGAAGCAGACCTAGCCTAGCAGACGTTCCAGTCCAATCCGGCGCGCGCCGCTCAGTCACTGACGTCACGAAGGCTTCGGCTGATACCACGACGTCGAGTGCCCATAACTGTCCCCGCGTAGATGGTTAGTGCGTATAGGCCAGTAGCCAGACTCAGATCAAATACCAAGATCTCATTGAATGAGTTATCTTGAAATAACCGCGAACGTCGACCAGGGCCAGGCCCACCTTTCTCCTAGGTGGTCTCAACCTACCCTGTCGCTTCGCCACAAAGATCCACTCAGAGGGCCGTCGGGACAAACATCCTTTCGGACCCAATCTGTGAATCACTCGCGGGTACTCCTACGAGCCGACCCGTCTTTAGTCACCACAAGTAACATATATTAAGTATAGATATATACCCATGATCAACTCCCGAGTGATCACGGCCCGATAGTATAGCATGGCAGACGGACAAGAATGTATGGCCATTGATGGTAAACTAGCATCCTATACTAAGCATTAGGATTTCAGGTAAGGTATCAACAGTTGTAGAAACAATGACAAGCTATGCATCAGAATAGGATTAACGGAAAGCAGTAACAGGCTACGCTACTCTAATGCAAGCAGTATAGAGGAGAGTAGCCGATATCTGGTGATCAAGGGGGGGCTTGCCTGGCTGCTCTGGCAAGAGAGAGGGGTCGTCAACACCGTAATCGTACTAGGTAGCAGCGGCGTCGGTCTCGGTGTTTAGCAAGAGAAGAGGGGGAGGAAACAATAATTATAATGCAAACAAATGCATGACATGACAAAGCGTGATGCTAGGTGTGCCCTAACGCGGTACGAGGTGGTACCGGTGAAGGGGGAAACATCCGGGAAAGTATTCCCGTTGTTTCGCGTTTTCGGACAGAGGAGCCGGAGGGGAAAGTTGCGTGTTCGCTATGCTAGGGATGCGTGGCGGACGAACGGGTTACGTATCCGGATTCGTCTCGTCGTTCTAAGCAACTTTCATGTTCAAAATATTTTCATCCGAGACACGGTTTATTTTATATGATTTTTCAAAGATTTAAACAAATTCTGGAATTTCTGGATTTAATGTAATTCGAAATAATAAAAAGACAAACTGCTATGGGTACACAAGAGTGTACCCAGCAATGTGTGTATACGTATGGCATGTGGGGCCAGGGGCTGGGTTTGACCCAGTCAATATTTTGACTAGTCCAAAGTGAATAGTGTATGTGGGTCCCAATTGTCATTGGCTAGGTTAACTAATCATGATTAATTTAGTTAACTAAGTGATTAGGTTAATTAATTAGAAGAAATTAAGTTAATTAATTGATATATTTTTTATAGTTATTATTTTTTTAAACCTTTTCTTTTTAATCCATTTTCGTTCTCAGGGGCGTGGGCCCCATTTGTCATTGGCCTAGAGGTAGCCTTAGCGGGCGCGCGGGCGCGCGGGTGTCGCCCGTGCAGGCGCTGCGGGGCGGCTTGCGAGGGGCTGGCACACGGCTTGGCGCCGGTGGCCGTGGCCGCAGCCGGAGCGCGAGGTGGGGGGCTCGCCGGGATCTGCCGACAGGGGGCCGGTCGGAGAGGCGCGCATGGGAGGATGTGGTGGGGGCACAGGCAAGGCATGGTGCAGCGACAAGGGGGAAGCAAGGCGTCGGTCGAAGCGCAGGTGAGGCGCGGGTCGAACGGGGCGAGCGCGACGGCCTCGCGGGCGGCGCGCAGCGATGCGGCGCGGTGGCGAGGCAGAGGCGGAGGTGGGGCGCAGGCAGCGCGCGGGCCGCAGTAGCAGCGAACAGAGCACCGCCGGCGGCCGCCGGCGCACACACTGGGTGCGGCCGGTGCGCGGGTCAGGTGGCAACGGCGAACGGCGGACGAGGTCGTGGCACACGGGGTAGAGAGGGAGGAGGAGGGCACGGCCCTCACCGGCGTTGGAGAGCAGAGGTGGCGGCGAGGCTCGATGTGGTCCGGCATGGAGGAGGACAGGGACGGGTCGGCGGGGTCGACGACAGGGAAGGGGTCGAGGCGGCGAGGTCTCCGGGTGGTGGTGGTGTAGCGCACGGCGACGGCGCCGATGTCCAGGGGCGGCGGGGACCTTGGGCTACGTTGGACGGCGACGGGCGAGTGCAGGGCGTCAGGGGCGACGAGCGCGTTGAGCGCTCGATCCAGATCGTGGGGAGAGTGGGGAACAACGTGCGGGTGGGTTAGGGTTTGCGAGCGAGTGGAGGGATAAGGAGGCAACGGGTGGGTCGGCCAGCTCGGCGGCTAGCTGGGCCGAGGCCCATCGGGGTTGGGGGTTGGGGCCTCCTTTTTTTGTTTATTTTCACTTTTTTATTTTCTTGTCTCTATTTTCTTTTACTTATTTAATAGTTAATAGTTTTACAAAAAGTGAAACCCACTCCTAAATTAGATTTGTAAAATCAACTATTCTCATAAAAAGTTTGGGACAAAACCAAAGTACCTTGTATTCTTTATTAATAAAAAAGCATTTAAGTTATTGTTTCGGTTGTTGTTTTATTTATTTTAGTGCATTCAAATGCTTTTAAAATGTTGGTTTCTCCATCATTATTACTTAGGATTTATTTGGCACACACCGAACATTTTAGTTGTAATATATGAAAACTTTTACTATTTGCTTGATTTTGAATTTGAATTTGAATCGGTTTGAACTAACGTGAGATTAACAACAGTAAACGCGATGGCGTGGCATCATTAGCAGAGGTTTAATGTAGCTTAATTATCTGGGCGTCACGCGCACGCCCTCAACGCCGCCCCCAACCCCGACCTCGACGCTGCGCGCCCAAGCCCTGACCCCGACCTCGACGCCGCCTACCCCTCCCTCGGCCGCTCCCTAACTCCGCCAGCACCCGAGGTGAGCACGCCTACACCTCCTCCTCCTCCCCTACCTCTGCCTAGCTAGGGTTCCTAGGGTTCATCAAATTTTAGATTGCATCAAATTAGTTAGGGTTCATCAAATTAGATACTAATTAGGGCAGTAGGTCCTAGGTAGGGTTCATCTAATTAGTTAGTACTTGTAGATGCTTAAGAACTAGGGCGGTAGTGTTTAATAGAATTAGTAAGAAAATTAATAGAACTAGTTGAACTAGTTTATTTTTAGTAAGAACTAGTTGAATTAATAGAACTAGTGTATTTTTAGTAAGAAAATTAATAGAACTAGTTGAACTAGTTTATTTTTAGTAAGAACTAGTTTATTTTTATTTATAGTAAGTGTTTAGTTGAATTAATAGAACTAGTTTATTTTTAGTAAGAAAAATTATGTTTAGTTGTTTTTTTAGTTAAAGCAATTATTCCCGCATCGACGTCGACGATGCCTATCCCGCATCCTCGTCATCGACTCGGCGAAGGACACCTTAATCAGAGGGGCCATGTCCAGGACTGGGCTCTGTCGGGCTGGTACTGGGAGGTGCTACCTACCGAGGAGCGCAGCTTGGTGAGGAGCCAGCCCGTCGCTGACCCGAACCTTCTTTGGTGGCGGACGCGTGGGCCAGTGACGGTACAGAGGCTTGAGGATCCCGTGGAGGTGGTACGTCACCGTGTTAGCGAGGAGGACGCGCATGTCCGTCGCTACATGATTGCATTGGAGGGCAGGTTCTCCAATACCTGGCAGGTTCTTCAGGGATCTCACTAGAGCTATGATCATGTGATGGTTCCTTCGCTTTGGGTGTCCACCACCCGCGCCGATACCCGTCGTTCGCTAAGGTTTTAGTTGTATTAGTGATGTTATATGTATGATACTATTCGAGATGTGTTAGTGATAATATTTGACGATGTACGGACGCAAGAGATGATTTACTTTTGCTTATTGCATGCATGCTAATTTGAATACTTATTTATTTTACAATTTGGTTTTGATTATTGAATGCTCAAATTGGACCCCACTATGCAAGGTGTCTGCATTTGATTAGTTGATAGCTTATCGAGTTTTTGTTTTTGCAGAAATCAAGGAGCCCCTCCATCATCCCCGTCATCGTCCCCGTCACCAACCCTCTCCGACCTCGAGGTGAGACCAGCCAAATCTCCATGTCAATATGAGTCCTATAAGATATTCTGAAATGTTTTTGTTCATATTTTCAACCATTGAAATGCAATGACCATCAAATTTGAATGCTCATATGATGTAGATAAAAACATGTATATCTTGTGTAGCTCAAATAGGATATGTGCTTGCCTATGCTTTGCCAGAGTGTTGATTAATTTTCATTCCGGCAAATTTCAGGCGCTCGATATGTCCTTTTTTAGCAAAAGTCATGCCGGATTTTTCCATGAATTTTGGCATGCCTTGTGCTAGAATATGTAGGAAATATCGAGTGGCCTGGAATTTCTAGAAAGATAATTAAACGACATTATGCTCGTGATGAATAATAATGATCTAATTTAGTTTTTGTAGTACATATATTTAATTGTACAAGTTTAATCTTTGAATTATGAACATAGGAAATATCGTCATCGGACGATGAAAGTCTCCCGGGGGAGTGCGGCTGGTGCAACGACGACCGAGGTCTGTGTGACAGGCCTCACCTAGACGAAGATCGGCGCTTCAGCATTAAGCTCCAGGAGACATTCGGTGTTGAAACGGTACGCAACGACGACAAGTTTTTTTCATAGTTAAGCACGACTTCAACTATTTCAACGTGTGATTTTTCACCTTTTACCATTCGACTAGCTTATCCCATGCCATACAAGATGCTATGTCTGGAGAGGATGGATTTTGAAGACCATGAAAGTTCCAAAACAAAGAAAATTCACCTAAGGACCCATCATGGTATGGATTTTTAAGTAAATCTGTACAATTCTGAGAGCGTAACCCATTTTGATTGCACAAATTAAGAAGCACTTTGCAAGATGTATGGTTTTTATGAGGGTATGCTTGTCACCATGGATCTTGGTGATCCTGACATCGAGCAAGACAATATGGACATTTGGGTCCTTGTTGATACGCTTCCAATTCTACCGCTATATGAGTTTCTCAAACATAGTTATTAAATAATTTATATTGTTTATTTCAAAATAGTTGACAGCTTATTTTCATTGACAACTTATTTTCATTCTTCAAACAATGGGCGAAAGATGGTAGACAGAACCTACTACACCGATGGCTCAGAATTAACCTATTAGGAGAAAAATCATCTGATCGCATTTTGTACTGATCTTGAGAATTACAATATCCATTATCAAACTCCTCCACATTATGGTCAATACGTGCCACTAGTGCACGTGTTGAACTATGGTAACATCCATGGAGCTGTCATGGTAAGATTTTTTACTATTACGACATCCGTGCATGTTTTGCATAAATTCTTCTAAAACTGAACTACATTGCTAACTACGAAGTTATTACTATGTTTTTCAACAGAAAATCCCGAAGGATTGTGTGCCTCATTTGATGTTTCGGAATGGTCGCCTTAATGTTTTGAACATACTGCCAGGTCATCCTATGAATCACACTTGTCCATATCGGATTTCTAAAACCGGTGAAGACATGAAAATCAAAGAATGAAAAGAAAAAAATGGACAGTCGTAAGGAGGTAGTTGGAAGCAACATTGTGCAAAAGGCAAGAATTGAAGACAGTTTGATCCTCATTCTCCATAATGAAGAGTCAGGGCCTATCTTGTTTTATGCTATTTTACCTAACAGAAGGTAGTAGGTCCTATGAGAGAGAAGTAGGTCCTAGGTCGAATGTGTTATTATGTGGTACAATGTGTTAGAGTTGATGATGATGACGATAAGTTGTGATTATGACTAGTGACCAACTTGCTATATGATGTCTCATTGATGAAAATGATAATCATGAGGAGGTGTTATATGACAATGATGTATTATGATGATAAGTTGTTAATGATATGATGATGATGATGATGATGATACTTATTATATCATTGGATGAAAGAACCGCGGATTAGTTTTAAGTGGATGTCCATCCACTTGAAACTAGTCCACGGTTCTTTCACCAAGCGATGTAATAACTCATTATGATGTAAAAACAATCTCTAAATTGTTGTTGTATGGAAACTTGTATAAAGGTGTATGAATACAACATGAAATAAAAAAGAAATATGATACGGAATAGTAGTAGTAGCGCGGGCTGCGAGAGATGCTACTAGTAATTACCAGTAGCGCCCTTTCAAGCAAGCGCTACTACTAAGTGGATATAGCAGTAGCGCGGTTAAGCCCATGCTACTGCTAAACATTAGCTGTAGCGCCGTACTAGTAGCGTTGCCACCCGCGTTACTGGTAGGCCTAAAACCTGCTCTACTGCTAGGCTTTTCCCTATTAGTGTTTACTTTATGTGGAAAGTAGTTAATGAGAAGAGATGTGTTTGTGTTAACATATGTTAAGCGCTTTTCAAGAAAAAATGAGTCTACAAGCTAATAAATAAAGTCATCTATGAGACTACTACTACTGTGATACTTGTTAGAATAAATCTGAGGCACACCGTCGATCATTTGAGGACCAAGCAATCACACGAGCACAACACCGAGATTTGTTAACGAGGTTCACCGATATGGCTACATCCCCGGGGCCTGACTATGGGTGCTCCTCCCCGTGACACCGTCATAATACCGCACCCAGGCGGCCCGGGCGCCGGCACACGCCGCCGGCTCCCCCGCGTGCCCGTGCTATTATGTTGGCATAGGTTACATTGTGTGTTTAGCCCCGCTATATATGAGAGGCCTAGGATACAAGTGTCCTACTTGGACACGACTGCATATCCTGTCTACACACCGTACGACTCCAAGTCCAACTGTAACCTAACTTGTACAATAATATTCGACACAACTCTAACAAACTCCATCTTGGCGAATATTCTCCACCACCTTGAATTCGCCTGTGCGTCGAACCTCCATGTACATTGGACTTGAGATACGCCATGAGCACCGCTGCTACTCCCAGACTCCATATGACTCCACCTGCAACTGTAGTCCCTTCTCGTCTTCTTCACAGTCAACACTCGAGCAAAATTAAGTTTCTCATTGCTCTACTTTGTGCTACCAACTTTCGGAGTTTCCGTTCAACGCCATCACACACTGATAATTTATCTGCATGAAAATAAACAACTCACATATTGGATGTCACATACAAGAGTTACCTGAACTCAACATCACCGCTCTTTCTTGACCGTCTGTCTAAAACTTGAAGGAATTTCACCGTCACCCTGTGTCACCCTGAGTCAAATTCGCAGTTGTCTCATCCTTTTTCCGGATAGTCTCTAGGATGTCCCACAGCTATAGCACTCCGCCTCCTTCTGTCTTGCCATCCGCACTTTGCCATGTGCACCGAGCACCACAGAATATACGGCCATGTATTCTCTCTGTTTTGACAATTTCAGACTTTCCGCCACTTTCTCAGATTCCCCATGGTCAACTCTCGTCTATCAACCGGCACCGATAGACCCAGTCACCAACTTGAATCCGGTACTCGTCAACACTGCTTCAGCACCCCCTGCACACTTTGTCTGACCACATGTCTCACCATTAGTGCATTGGCTTGTCGCTGTGTCCCGTGCTTACCGCACGCCTCGCCGCTATCACTGCGTCGAGCATGTGCTGTCCTGGTCGAGTCTCTCGGGCAGCTAGCCCACACTGCCTCAACCCCCACTGCAGAGAACCACCGATCATCACCGACCGATGCCGAGTATCACGTCTCCATCACACCACTAGTACCCAGTCCGATCCACGTTCTCTCGTTATCCGGCTGAAATAGGCTTCGACTCTCCGAATTCTTACGCAATAGCCCCTCCATCAGCACAGATTGTAGTCCTCCATCAGACTCCAACTCCACCTTCAACATGACTCCATGGTGGTTGTACGTGCCACCCTCCCGCGCCCTGTCGACTCCAAGCTCTCATGTGCACTGTCTTGAATCAACCCCGCGCCATAGTCTGTTGAAGCCGCACAAGCCCTTAAGCCTGCACCACGTGTTTCCACGCCCAGAAGTCGGCCACCATCAGCATCATGCTCCTATGTCGTTCTCGCTGATTCCACCACCGTCTTCTGTACCAACCGAGTTGCGTCGATCCGTCAGACTGTCCAGTCCGACCCAGCCGAACATATCCGACTGCACGACATGCTCCAAACTCCACGAGGCTTATACACATGTCGTTATCCTTGACACGCACACCATTGACCCTCACGCTACCATCCTCGTACACAACCATGTACAAATAAATAAAGCCAAACTCCAGCATATAAGCCTTCCCGTATGCACTTCACTGCGAAGATCAATGGAAAAATCTCCAAACTCCACCACATGCATCTGTAGGCTCTTGGTCCATTAGCTTTTCCCACCGATAGCACCTAAGTCTCTTGTGTGTGGCCTATTTTGTTCTCAACAAATCCTCGCTCTTTGTGGTCACACCAGCAGCATCAATCGGCCACTCCTTGAGCCGGCCACGTACCAAACAGCCTCCCAAGTGTCGTAGCAGACCGCATCGCTTTCCTGGCTGCCCGCACATGCACTCCTTTCCTTTAGCAGCCACGTGCTTTACCAGGCCACCTGCCCTCAGTGCCACGCCCGCACTTGGGCCTCGCTTGGCCCTTGCGCCCCCGCAGCTTGTTCGGCCTGCTGCCTCTACCAAACCAATCTAGCGATCGATCTCTTGAAGACTCCGCTGCTTGCACGTTTCGCCGTCGCCGCTTCGACAGCGACTTGGAAATCTCCGGAATTTGGATGGGTGAAAGCTAATGTGGATGGCGCCATGGCGAGGTCAGAGCAAGCGGGAGGTGGGGGAGTTATCTTTCAAGATGAAAATGGTGCATTCAGAGGGGCTGCTAGCTTCTTCTTTCCTGTATGCTCAAAACCGGAGATAGCCGAGCTATTGGCGTGTAAACGAGCGCTTCAGTGGGCAGTTCAGAGGAACATACAAAGGCTACACTTGAAAACGGACTCGCAGGTGGTGGCGGGAATGCTGGTGACTGAGGAGAAGAACTTGTCACACGCTGGACAAGTGGTAGAACAAATTAAAGTTCTGATCAAGTCAAGAGAACAATTCAAGCTCACCTGGGTTCGGAGAACGGCAAATGGAGCTGCACATGCGTTGGCTAAACTGGGTGTGAGTTCTAGTGATTCGGTTTTTTGAGACTTGGTCCCCCCAGATTGTATTCTTAGCATTGTTTCAGACGAAATTCCTAATTTAGTTTAATAAAGTTGGGTTGGAACTTTCAAAAAAAACTTGGAAATCTCGCCGATAACTCTGCCCCTGTTGCGGTTCCTGCTGTATGTCGAGATCTCACCTGTTTCCGATTGCTTCCGTGGACGAAACGACCGATCGATTCCGCTACATGTTTCTTGTCGACGGACGTCACCGTGACAACTTCCGCAGCCACGATCTTCTCTCATCTTCCTCTTCCAAATCAACATCACGGCCTCAAATCGAACCTAGCTCATGATACCATTTGTTAGAATAAATCTGAGGCACACCGTCGATCATCTGAGGACCAAGCAATCACACGAGCACAACACCGAGATTTGTTAACGAGGTTCATCGATATGGCTACATCCCCGGGGCCTGACTATGGGCGCTCCTCCCCGTGACACCGTCACAATACCGCACCCCGGCCGCCCAGGCGCCGTCACACGCCGTCGGCTCCCCCGCGTGCCCGTGCTATTATGTTGGTATAGGTTACATCGTGTGTTTAGCCCCGCTATATATGAGAGGCCTAGGATACAAGTGTCCTACTTGAACACGACTGCATATCCTGTCTACACCGTATGACTCCAAGTCCAACTATAACCTAACTTGTACAATAATATTTGACACAACTCTAACAATACTTTACACTAGTAACATGGTACTAGTCTAAGAGCATGACCCTTCCTAATGCTCCATTAGGTAGCGGTACTAAGTATGCCACATGGACAAAAAATTTGATGTGACAAGGTAGTTAAAAGGAGAGAGAAGTTTGGTGACCGCATGAAGAACTAATGCCAAGTACACGGACCTATGCATAACACTTAAATGAAGAGTTTAGATGTTAAACAATTAAATGAATGGACCTTAGGCTAGTCATAGTAGGAAGTAATTTAAACTAGTGTCATGCATATGACACTAGTCTATGTTACTATCTTCATAATGCAAAGTAACTTAGAGGTAGTATCATACATCGTTGTATTTATTAGTGTAATAGACTCATTGTTTCCTGCAAAGCGCTACTCCTTTCGTCCGGTGAAGAATGTACATTTAGCTTTAAAATTTGTCCATAAAAAAGTGTACTTATATCTTCCCAATGCACTTTAAAGTGGGAAAAAAATATTTCTCTCGCATCACACGGTAATCAAAACCAATAGCAATCTACACATGATCTTCTTAATTTCTACATGCACTTAGCTCATTGGGGGTTAAATAATTAAAGAGGAGAGAGATGATGGGTTGCATCTTTCCAATGCATTTTTTACTCAACTCTATAATTTGTCCTAAAAATTTTAGATGTACACTCTTCACCGGACGAAGGGAGTACGTGATGGTAACATAATATGTTACCACCTTTCTCTCTTTCCTCATTTAATAGTGTGCCAACTCACCAATTTGCCTAGTTGGCATTGCATGTAGATGCATGTTACTATCTACGTTACTCCCACTATGACTAGCCTAGAGAGTAAGTTAGACTAAACACTAGTTTATGTTATTATCTTTGTAGTGCAAAGTGTGATAGAAATAGTATCATATATAGTTGCATTTATTAGCTTGTAGACTCAACTATTGTTGGGAAATGCTATGTGATAGTAACATAATATGTTACTACCTCCATCATGCTGGTTTATTGGTCCTCTTTGCAATTTATGTCAAATTTTAACTAAAGATTTAACTAACAAAATGTCAACAACAAAATTATATCGTTGAATTCATAATTGAACATAGTTTTCAATGATATTAATTTTTTATGACATGCATGGAGATTTATGTCTATATATCTGAACTGGCCATAGTAGGAGCCATGGCCATGGCCTGCCTCAAGGCCCTCAACACGGCCACCACAAGAGGGGAGGGAATGCAACGCAGCACACATAAAACATCATCCGTCATATGCATCAACTGGATAACTTCATCATTCAAATACTACATCTTCTTCTAATAAACCAGCAGCCGAAACGCATCCTCTTCTCTCTCTAATAAACATACTAGATAGATAGATAGATAGATAGATAGATCAATCTCTCTCGGTAACAAACATGCCTCGGCTCAGTCGTCCGACATGCCGCCCGACTTGCTCTTGAGGTGCTCCTTGAACTCCATGATGTCGCCCTCCCACCTCGTCACCGCCTGCTTCTCGCACACCCAGATCTCCTGCGCCACCTGGTTGATCAGCCTGAAGTCATGGCTCACCAGCACCAGCCCGCCGTCCCACTCATTCAGCGCTTCCGCCAGCGAGTCGATCGTCTCGATGTCCAGGTGGTTGGTCGGCTCATCCAGCAGCAGCATCTGCGGCTCACGCCACGCCAGCCACGCGAAGATCACCCGGCTCCGCTGCCCGTCCGACAGGTTCCGCATCGGCATCACCTGCGCCTTCCCCGACAGCCCGAACCTGCCGATGGCCGCCCGCATCCGCTCCTCCTCGTTGCCCGGGTACTCCTTCAGCATGTACTGCAGCGCAGACAGGTCCAGGTCCAGCTTCTCCGCCAGGTGCTGGTGGAACTGCGCGATCCGCAGGTGGTTGTGCCGCCGCACCAGCCCGTCCAGCGGCACCAGCTCCCCCGTCATCAGCTTCAGCAGCGTGCTCTTCCCCGCCCCGTTGGGACCCACCAGCGCCACCCGCGAGTCAAGGTCCACCCCAAAGTCCAGCTTCTTGTAGATCAGGTTGTCCGGCGTGTACCCGAACGTCACCTCCACAAACTGCAGCACCGGCGGCGGGAGCTTGCCCACATTGGCAAACCGGAACGTCAGGATCCTGTCCCTCGCCACCTTCTCCGTCAGCCCGCCGCGCTCCATCTTGGCCAGCGTCTTCTCCTTGCTCTGGGCCTGCCGTGCCAGCTTGGCGGACCCGTGCCCAAAGCGCGCGATGTACTCCTTCATCGACGCAATCTGGTCCTGCTCCCACCTGTACTGCTTCATCTGGTTCTCCTCCAGCTCAGATCGGGTCTGGACATACTGGTCGAAATTCCCAGTGTACAGCTTCAGCTTCCTGTTCTGCATGTGGATGATGTTGGTACATACTCCATTCAGGAAGTCTTGGGAGTGTGATATCACAACAAGTATACGGTCAAACTTCTTCAGTGTTTCTTCCAGCCACACGCATGCCTCAAGATCTGCAAATGTTGTCAAAGAATCGCCAGCAATATTATTACTATTAATTAATCCACAAAAGCTTATTTATTTATTTGGCTTCAGAAATCATTTTGTACTAGGTACTGTATTATTATCTCAGTCAGCATCAACTCAAACATGCATGTGCCACTTTTCTAAGAGAAATAGTCGCATGGCAGCTAATATTAAGCAGTAATCATGCTATTTTTACAAACATTCCTAAACATGGTATAAGTGCTTGTGTCAATGGAAGATGAGAAAATGGAGTTATCAAAATAATCTACCAACACCATCTCACAATCAGCGCAAGGAAATCTTGGGCAAAAAACAGGTCCACTAGAGAACTATAAGTGTAGCTTTTAAAGTTTCATCCCACCACCACCCAACAAAGTGAAGTCCAACAAAAGTCAGGAATTAAGACCCAAATGTGCCGAGACATGTATAATCAAAACCTGTAACAACCTACATTCATGGTGATTTTGTGGTCAGCGGACCAACAGGTTCTCCAGTATGGCTGCTCCAACAGCCAGGCATTCCTACAGCAAGGCGCACATCATTGTTCATCGTAACAAAGGAAGCCATGGCAGAACCTTTTAACTTGGCAAAATTGAAAGGCATTTTTTTAATATAAAATAATAAAAACCATTGACTCATTGACAACTATGAGCTCATCATTGTGCCTGTTTCCTAGTTTCACTGATAATGGATCGCCCTTCAAACAGGGGCATTTCGGCCTAAGCTTTGTATTGAAGATAAGACCCTATATTGAAGACATTATCTAGCTAAACCGAGATAACCAGCATATATATTCAGCCAGCCTAGTATTTCAGCTGCTGCTCCCCTACGTGTGTGACAATCCTATGCGATCTTTTTTTAATTATTATAAATAAAAAACTGATATCCAAACAAATATGTTCAAAACTGATGTGATTTAACTCCGCCTCGAACAAGCACAAAAAGCTCCATATGCTTTCACGGGCGCTCTAAATGAGATTGTAGAAAATGCATTGGACTAAATATATGGCACAGCCGTTATGTCCCATCTCCACAATCCCAACAGGCCAATGCATCGCATCTAAGATGACCCATAATTATATACGTACCTCCTAAAACCGGTCACGGTAAAGCTTGCTGAAAAGCATGTGATTTGGTATTAAAGAAACAGAAGGCACCAGGCCCACTTTACTAGTTGTAACACATGGGTTGGAGAAGAACTCACCAAGATGATTGGTAGGCTCATCGAGCAAAAGGATGGTTGGATTCATGAAGAGAGCTCTTGCCAAAGCAATTCTCATGCGCCAACCGCCAGAGAAGTCCCTGGTTTTCTTGGCCTGCATCTGCTTGTTAAAGCCTAAGCCAAACAAAATCTCAGCAGCACGCTTTTCAGCGGTGGATGCATCAATTGCTTCTAACCGCTCATATACGCGCTCCAAAGCTGCACCACCGCCATCATCCTAAATATGCCAGCACAGGTAGGTATTCGGTTAGAGCATATATATATATATATATATATATAAGTAGTAGTACAACAACAGAGCAGGGGCAGGCATTGCAAAAGGAAAGGTACATAGGGGGCTTGAAGAGCAAGATGATGATGATGATGATGATGATAGCAGAAAAATTGATTGATTGATGAGAAGAGAAACATACTTGAGCAGCCAAAACTTCAGCTTCCTTTTCCAGCTTGACCCTTTCTTCATCACAGCTAATGACGGCTCCAAGCGCAGACATGTCTGAAGCCTCGATCTCA
This sequence comes from Triticum dicoccoides, assembly GCF_002162155.2. Taxonomy (NCBI): domain Eukaryota; kingdom Viridiplantae; phylum Streptophyta; class Magnoliopsida; order Poales; family Poaceae; genus Triticum; species Triticum dicoccoides. Next base: position 294,623 of record NC_041386.1, on the reverse strand, counting down.
TGGCTGAGGTGGTATATATCCATGTGGTCAGGGATAGGAAGCTCCCTGCACCCTATTGCTTTGAGAAGGCAGGACTTGCCGCAGCCATTCAGACCAAGCAAACCATAGCGCCTGAGATGGAATAATAAATAAAGCCGTTAAACATCCAAGATGACAGCGGCAAGAGGTTGCTTGTAATAATTAATGCACTAGTAACCTGCCGTAGTTGAGCTCCAGCTCAGTGTCTACAAGTAGATCGTGGCCGTGGAATGTTAAAGTGAGAGACTCTATCTGCAAGTGAAGTGGCATACATTCATCAAGAGACAGACAGATAGAAAACAGAGTTAGACCATTCATCATTATATCTTGTACTCCCTCCGTAGAGTAAACAAATATAAGAGCGTTCAGATCACTTATGCTCATATATTTCTTTACGTAGGGAATATGTACCTTCCTTTAGTGGAAGAAAGGTAGTAGCGTTGCAGTTGCAGTTGCAGTTGCAGTTGCAGAGAATGAAGGTAGTGGGCAATGAATGTTATAAACCTACCAAACATGAAGGGTTTGTGCATACTATTTCACCATCTAATCTAATCTAATCTAATCCATGATGTTTATATGCTAGGAATTGCTGCAAATGGACCAGGGAGTAGAATATTAGTATGCCTCCCCCCCTCCCCTCCAGTGCTGAGCTGATCTATCATAGCAGTAGAGTAGAGAAGCATCTAAGGCAATAGAAAGAAAAAATTTCCATATTGTAATCTTTCTTTCTTGTGATATAATAATAATAATAATAATAATAATAATAATAATAATAAGAGAGTGGGCGAGGCGCACACAAGTCATAATAATAATAATAAAATAATGAATCCAACCCATCCAGCAAGACAAAAAGTTGTGCTTGTTTTGTACATGTACTACTAGAAGACTAGTTTTGTTGGGGATTAGATTGGATTGAATTGGATTGGATTAGGTGCTGATGTGCATCTGCAGCGCAGCGCAGGCAATATATTTATACAGTAGTATTTATTTGAAAGATATATATATATATATATAGAATAGATAGAATAGATAGAAAGAGAGGAAGAGGGATCTGATCTGATCTGATCTGACAGAGAGGAGGAGAGGAGAGGAGACGTACGTGTATGTCGCGTGAGAGCGGGTGGGAGGTGAGGACGGCGGTGCAGGTGCGGTCGGACAGCTGAACGGCGGCGAGGGCCCCCTTATCCGTCGTCTTGTTGTTAGAGGCGGAAGATGATGCGGAGGAGGTGGGCACCTTGGCGCCCCTCTTTGCGGCTGCGGCGGCCTTCTTCTGCGCCGCCTTCTTCTTGCTGGCGTCCGACACCATCTCCTCTCCTCTCCGAGCTATGTGTGGTGTGGTGTGGTGTGGTGTGGTGGGTGATGGCAGACGGCGCCGGCCGGCGAGGCGAGGTGGAGAAGAAGGAAAAAAAGTTCGTACCTTCCTTCCAGAACCCTCCCTCTTCTTTAGTCTAGGAGTAGTACTTTGTTGGGTTGGATTGGGTTGGACTAGTCAACAAACAACACCACAGAAAAAGTAAAAAGGAAAAACCTGGGCTGGACACGTCTCTCTGTCACTCTGTGTGTGTGCGTGTTGGGCCGTCTTCTTATTCTTTTTCTAAATCAACAAAAAATAAAGGGATGAAAGCGAACAAAACAATCATTTGGGATGCTTCACGGAGCAACTAATTAAGGACCGCTCCTTGAGAAAAGAAGCCTCCCAACAATCATTTGAGACGGGCCGAAAACTCTCAGCCGCTGCCACATGTCGCGCTCCTCTGAATTTTGTTTTTTTTATTTTCACATGTGTTTTTGGTTTTTTGGATGTTTCTCCGGTTCAGCATTTTCTTGCTGGCGTCCGACACCATATGGCTGCTTCTCTCGCCTCGTCTCGTCTGCAAACGGTTGTGCCTCTTGAAAAATGAAAAACGCTTTCCCTTTCGTGAGAGGCACAGTTGTGCCTCTTGAAAAATGAAAAACGCTTTCTCTTTCGTGAGAGGCATGGTTTTGCTTTCATGAAAATCATGATCATGACTCTCAAAAACAAAGAAAAACAAGTTTTTCCCTTTCATGAGAGGCATGGTTTTGCTTCCACGAGAGACACGACCATGCCTCTCGAACATATTTCAAACTAATCAATTTAAAAAAATCATAAACAGTTTTCAAAAACATAACTGTTTTTTATCTCAAATATTTTTAAAATTCGTGAACATTTTCCAAATACATGACATATTTTTGAAATTACGAACATTTTTTTGCAATCATGAACATTTTTTAAATTACCTCTCACGAAAGGAAAAAAATAGAGAAAACACGTTTTCAAATGAAAAATGAAAAAACAAAAAAAGGAAAGGATACATAAAGCAAAAAAGAAAACGAAAAGGTAAAAAATAAAGGAAAAAACAATTCAAGGAAGGTTCTAGAACCTTTCCACAACCGGCGTGGAAGATATCCATGAATGGGCGGGCCCAAAAGTAGGATCAAAGGCTGGAGGGGTACACGCTACCTCGCTAGGGCACGCCCCAGGCGCCAAATAGGGTATCCCTTTAAACAAAAACTTACCTTGGGTCGTCTTCTTCTTCTATTATACTTGCTATATGCTAATAGTTTTCAAAGTTGGGCTTTAGATTCGGCCCATTATCACACTGATATCAAATTTGCCATTTTTCTATCTCGCACAATCTTTCAAATTTTGATATGAAATTTTGTGACAACATTGAATGATTTTGTGTCAATGCACTAATTTTTTCCTGAAATTTTTCAAACATTTGTTCATGTGCAAACCATGTCCGGTGCACTGCTACTTCTTGAGCTTGCGTTGGTTTTCCTTAAAGAGGAAAGGGTGATGCAGCAAAGTAGAGATAGGTATTTCCCTCAGTTAGAGAACCAAAGTATCAATCCAGTAGGAGGTACAAACAAGTCTCCAATCTACGCACCTACACAAACAAGTAAACACTTGCACCCGACGCGATAAAGGGACCCGGGGGCCATAGGTTTCACTAGAGCCTTCTCTCTTGAAGGAAAATAATACTATTGGTGAACAAATTACTGTCGAGCAATTGATAGAAAAGCGCAAAGTTATGACGATATCCAAGGCAATGATTATGAATATAGGCATCACGTCTGTGTCAAGTAGACCGAAACGATTCTGCATCTACTACTATTACTCCACACACCGACCGACTCCTGCCTACATCAAGAGTGTTTTTTGCCACTGTCAATTTTTCGTTCGATGCAAAATATCATGTTTTGTAAAGTGATGGTTTTCCTAGAGCTATGATGCGTAAGTGGTGGTTTTATGCATTTTACTCCTACCCCTGCACTCGATGAGCAAGGAAGATGAGATAACTTTCCCTGAGTTGGGCTTGACTCTCCGGCCCGGCCCACTCATCCCTCACAGCCAAGAAGAGAAACCTTCGCTTTGCTAAAAAGAAAAGAATGTCAATGCCGCCGGCGACGTGGACGAGGACGAGGAAGCTCCTCCTTGGCCTTCCCCTGATCGCCGGAAGCAGATCCGCCGGCCGCAGCAGCAGATCCGCTCATATCAAAGAAGTGTATCTATCTATACCTAACTAAAATAATAAAGCAGCTATCGCTTCTGGTGGTACGTCACAAAAATTGCCCCCGAAGTTGTCGTAAATCACCCACAATGCCATTAATAAGTGAAGAAAATGATTCAATTTTTTTTCAAAGTTGTTGTCGTCGGGTCCGACTCTTATATAGTGATACCCTTAGAAATATCATAGGCACAAGCGTAGCGCAATGGCTATAGCCGTTGTCTTCCACCCCGGAGACTCCGGGTTTGATCCCAGTACCTCCCTTTTTGCCCCTACTTTTCTCTCTCTTAATAGCGAGAGTGCCTCCTCCACCCCGCACACGTTCATGGGTCGGCCATGACACCCCTTTTTCTTTTCTTATCTCTATTTATGTTTCTCCTTCAAATTAATTAGGGATTTCAAAAGTTGTGAGTTTTGAATTTTATTTGAAAAACCATAACATGTTCATGAATTCAAAAAATGTTTGGAAAATCATAAAATATCCAATATTTTTAAAAAATGTACACATTGCTTTTGAGAAATCATAAAATTTTCATGAATTCAAAAAATGTTTGGAAAATCATAAATGTCCAGTATTTTAAAAATTGTTTGCATATTTAAAAAAATGGTACTCCCCTTTTTCCCCCTACTTTTTCTCTCTCACCAGCAAGAGTGCCTCCTCCACTCCCGCACACGTTCATGGGTCGGGCCATGATGCCCCTTTTTTCTTTTCTTATTTCCTTTTCTGTTTTTCCTTCTTCAAATTTATTCAGGATTTTACAAGTTGTGAGTTTTGAATTTTATTTTAAAAATTGCGAAATGTTCATGAATTCAAAAAATGTTTGGAAAATCATAAAATTTCCAATATTTTAAAAATTGTATGCATTGCTTTTGAGAAATCATAAAATTTTCATGAATTCAAAAATGTTTGGAAAATCATAAATGTCCGGTATTTTAAAAATGTTTTCATATTATAAAAAAATCATGATTTTGAAAGTATGTTTGCAAAAAAATACTCATGATTTTAGGAAAAATGACCATGTACTCAAAACATATTCAGGAATTTGAAAATTGTAAATTTTAGAAAATATTCACAAAACTTCAAACAGATTTGTAAATAACAAACAGAACTAACATGCTTACATAGAGGTTTTTTGGGATATGTAGAGGTTGTTTTATGATTTTATTTGGTACACGCGAGTCGCGTAAAAAAAGGTTTCCTTGTTTTGTGCAGTGTTGAGATCAAAAAAATTGACACAACTTCTTATGGATTAGTTTTAGTAAGTTATATGAAAATGACTAATTTGCCTCCATACACATCTATGTTTATTCTAGTATCACAGTTTTATTGGTCAGGGTAAAACCATGACCCTAGGTCAAGGTATCATAGTTTTACTGTTCCAGAAGAAAATGCTTAAAAACCATTCGCAATATAAAAAAATGTTCACAAATTTGTAAAAATATTCATGAATGATCAAACATAGGTAGTCAAACAGTAATGCTTCTGTGTCTTTGTGACTATATACCCGCGTGAATTTTGAAGAATTAACTGTCGGGGTGAGTCAGAATATTATAGTATGTTTAAAAAGAATGTTTCTTGAAATTCAGAACAATTCTTTGAATTACCAAGTTTTTTGACAACCATTATATTTTTGCGAATGAATTTTGAAGAAGGAATATTTGTCTTACATTTGTGAACAAATAAAAAAACACGATGAGACGTGAACAAAATGTGGTCATCGTCGTCGAAGACTATGCATTATTTTTTCTTCTCTTGCAACGCACGGGCCCTTTTGCTAGTAAGTAAATAAAACATAAAGACGTTATTATGTTCTTTGTAATGAGCGGTGGAAAGATGTGAAGTTGAACCTCTTTTAAATTACTTTGGCAGACCAACAAAAGGAGTTAGGAGGAGCAAACTTCCAAATTAGAGCATGTGACGCCCCCGATTCAATCGTACACTAATCATGCACGCAAATGTGTACGATCAAGATCAGGGACTCACGGGAAGATATCACAACACAACTCTAAAACATAAATAAGTCATACAAGCATCATAATACAAGCCAGGGGCCTCGAGGGCTCGAATACAAGTGCTCGATCATAGACAAGTCAGCGGAAGCAACAATATCTGAGTACAGACATAAGTTAAACAAGTTTGCCTTAAGAAGGCTAGCACAAACTGGGATACAGATCGAAAGAGGCGCAGGCCTCCTGCCTGGGATCCTCCTAACTACTCCTGGTCGTCGTCAGCGGGCTGCACGTAGTAGTAGGCACCTCCGGTGTAGTAGGAATCATCGTCGACGGTGGCGTCTGGCTCCAGGGCTCCAGCATCTGGTTGCGACAACCAGGTAGAAGGGAAAGGGGAAAAGAGGGAGAAAAGCAACCGTGAGTACTCATCCAAAGTACTCGCAAGCAAGGAGCTACACTACATATGCATGGGTATATGAGTAAAGGGCCACATCAGTGGACTGAACTGCAGAATGCCAGAATAAGAGGGGGATAGCTAATCCTGTCGAAGACTACGCTTCTGGCAGCCTCCGTCTTGCAGCATGTAGAAGAGAGTAGATTGAAGTCCTCCAAGTAGCATCTCCAAGTAGCATCTCCAAGTAGCATCGCATAGCATAATCCTACCCGGCGATCCTCCCCTCGTCGCCCTGTGGAAAAGAGATCACCGGGTTATCTGTGGAACTTGGAAGGGTGTGTTTTATTAAGTATCCGGTTCTAGTTGTCATAAGGTCAAGGTACAACTCCAAGTCGTCCTGTTACCGAAGATCACGGCTATTCGAATAGATTAACTTCCCTGCAGGGGTGCACCAACTTACCCAGCACGCTTGATCCCATTTGGCCGGACACACTTTCCTGGGTCATGCCCAGCCGCGGAAGATCAACACGTCGCAGCCCCACCTAGGCTCAACGGAGAGGCCAGCACGCCGGTCTAAACCTAAGCGCACAGGGGTCTGGGCCCATCGCCCTGAGCACACCTGCACGTTGCGTACGCGGCCGGAAGCAGACCTAGCCTAGTGGCGTTCCAGTCCAATCCGGCGCGCGCCACTCAGTCGCTGACGTCATGAAGTGCTTCGGCTGATACCACGACGCCGGGATACCCATAACTACTCCCGCGTAGATGGTTAGTGCGTATAGGCTCGTAACCAACGCAGATCAAATACCAAGATCTCGTTAAGCGTGTTACTACTACTACTACTACTACTACTACTACTACTACTACTACTACTACTAATACTACTACTACTACTACTACTACTACTACTACTACTACTACTACTACTACTACTATAATATGAATTGCTAAAGAGTTGATGTTGGACAAGGAAGTCAACGTAATGGGTTATGTTTTCTTACATTTGAGATAAATTATATTTTATGGATCATCCAACATGTTGAGCTTGCCTTTCCCTCTCATGCTAGCCAATTTCTTTGCACCAAGTAGAGATACTACTTGTGCTTCTAAATACCCTTAAACCCAGTTTGCCATGAGAGTCCATCATATCTACCTATGGATTGAGTAAGATCCTTCAAGTAGGTTGTCATCATTGCAAGCAATAAGAATTGCTCTCTAAATATGTATGACTTATTAGTGTGGAGAAAATAAGCTTTATACGATCTTGTGATGTGGAAGAAATAAAAGCGAAGAACTGCATAATAAAGGTCCATATCACAAGTGGCAATATAAAGTGACGTTCTTTTGCATTAAGATTTCGTACATCCAACCATAAAAGCACATGACAACCTCTGCTTCCCTCTGCGAAGGGCCTGATGTGTTGGAAAGATCCTGATGTATATGGCTAATTGGATGTGGGTTTGCATGAACTATTATTGTTGACATTACCCTTGAGGTAAAAGGTTGAGAGGTAAAATTATAAGCCCATATCTTTCTCTGTGTCCGATTAAAACTTCATAACCATAAATATCGCGTGAGTGTTAGCAATTATGAAAGACTAAAAGATGGTTGAGTATGTGGACTTGCTGAGAAGCTCTTACATTGACTCTTTTCTATGTTACGATAAATTGAATTGCTTCAATGACTAAGATTACAGTTTGTTAGTTTTCAATGAAGTCTCTAATTCATACTTGAGTATGTGAATGAATTGTTACTTTAGCATAAGAGATCATATGACTATATATATTTATGTTGTCGTTCTAAGAATGATCATGATGCCCTCATGTCCGTATTTTATTTTATCGACACCTCTATCTCTAAACATGTGGACATATTTTTTGATTTCGGCTTTCGCTTGAGGACAAGCGAGGTCTAAGGTTGGGGGAGTTGATACGTCCATTCTGCATCATGCTTTTATATCGATATTTATTGCATTATGGGCTGTTATTATACATTATGTCACAATACTTATGTCTATTCTCTCTTTTTTTACAAGGTTTACATGAAGAGAGGGAATGACGGCAGCTGAAATTCTGGGTTGGAAAAGAAGCAAATATTAGAGACCTATTTTGCACATCTCCAAAAGTCCTGAAACTCCACGGGAAATCAGAATATATAAAAAATATTGAGCGAAAGAAATACCAGAGGGGGCCACCCACCGTCCACGAGGGTGGGGAGCGCGCCCTATCCCCCTGGGCGCGCCCCTGCCTCGTGGGCCCCCTGGTGGCCCTCTGATGCCCATCTTTGGCTATATGGAGTCTTTCATCGAGGAAAAAATCATAGGCAAGCTCACAGGACGAAACTCCGCCGCCACGAGACAGAACCTTGGCGAAACCAATCTAGGGCTCCGACGGAGCTGTTTTGCCGGGGAAACTTCCCTCCGGGAGAGGGAAATCATCACCATCGTCATCACCAACGATCCTCTCATCGGAAGGGGGTCAATCTCCATCAACATCTTCACCAGCACCATCTCATCTCAAACCCTAGTTCATCTCTTGTATCCAATCTTTGTATCCAAACCTCAGATTGGTACCTGTGGGTTGCTAGTAGTGTTGATTACTCTTTGTAGTTGATGCTAGTTGGTTTACTTGGTGGAAGATCATATGTTCAGATCCATTATGCATATTAATACCCCTCTGATTATGAACATGAATATGCTTTGTGAGTAGTTATGTTTGTTCCTGAGGACATGAGAGAAGTCTTGCTATAAGTAGTCATGTGAATTTGGTATTCGTTCGATATTTTGATGAGATGTATGTTGTCATCCCTCTAGTGGTGTCATGTGAACGTCGACTACATGACACTTCACCATTGTTTGGGCCTAGAGTGAGGCATTGGGAAGTAATAAGTAGATTATGGGTTGCTAGAGTGACAGAAGCTTAAACCATAGTTTATGCGTTGCTTCGTAAGGGGCTGATTTGGATCCATAAGTTTCATGCTATGGTTAGGTTTACCTTAATACTTCTGTTGTAGTTGCGGATGCTTGCAATAGGGATTAATCATAAGTGGGATGCTTGTCCAAGTAAGGGCAGTACCCAAGCACCGGTCCATCCACATATCAGATTATCAAAGTACCGAACGCGAATCATATGCACGTGATAAAAACTAGCTTGACGATAATTTTCATGTGTCCTCGGGAGTGATTTTCTTTATATAAGAGTTTGTTCAGACTTGTCCTTTGCTACAAAAAAGATTGGGCCATCTTGCTGCACCTTGTTTACTTGCATTACTGGTTACTCGTTACAAATTACCTTTATCACAAAACTATCTGTTACCGATAATTTCAGTGCTTGCAGAGAATACCTTACTGAAAACTGCTTATCATTTCCTTCTGCTTCTCGTTGGGTTCGACACTCTTACTTATCGAAAATGCTACGATAGATCCCCTACACTTGTGGGTCATCACCCGCACACGTTCATGGGTCGGCCATGACACCCCCTTTTCTTTTCTTATCTCTATTTCTGTTTCTCCTTCAAATTAATTAGGGATTTCAAAAGTTGTGAGTTTTGAATTTTATTTGAAAAACCATAACATGTTCATGAATTCAAAAAATGTTTGGAAAATCATAAAATGTCTAATATTTTTAAAAACTGTATACATTGCTTTTGAGAAATCATAAATTTTTCATGAATTCAAAAATGTTTGGAAAATCATAAATGTCCAGTATTTTAAAAATTGTTTGTATATTTAAAAAATGGTACTCCCCCTTTCCCCCATACTTATTCTCTCTTACCACGCACACGTTCATGGATCGGGCCATGATGCCCCTTTTTTCTTTTCGTATTTCCTTTTCTGTTTTTCCTTCTTCAAATTTATTCAGGATTTCAGAAGTTGTGAGTTTTGAATTTTACTTTAAAAATTGTGAAATGTTCATGAATTCAAAAAATGTTTGGAAAATCATAAAATTTCCAATATTTTAAAAATTGTATGCATTGCTTTTGAGAAATCATAAAATTTTCATGAATTCAAAAATGTTTGGAAAATCATAAATGTCTGGTATTTTAAAAATGTTTTCATATTATAAAAAAATCATGATTTTGAAAGTATGTTTGCAAAAAATACTCATGATTTTAGGAAAAAACGACCATGTACTCAAAACTTATTCAGGAATTTGAAAAATGTAAATTTTAGAAAATATTCACAAAACTTCAAACAGATTTGTAAATAACAAACAGAACTAACATGCTTACATAGAGGTTTTTTGGGATATGTAGAGGTTGTTTTATGATTTTATTTGGTACACGCGAGTCGCGTAAAAAAAGTTTCCACGTTTTGTGCAGTGTTGAGACCAAAAAAATTGACACAACTTCTTACGGATTAGTTTTTGTAAGTCTCTACTCTTATAAAAGACCGAGTTGGTGATGATGTTGTGCCTGCCATCGTGTAATATAGACCGTCCTATCTATATCTGACGAATAGAAAGCAAACTATGACAATTTTACAAAAAGATACCCGCATCTCTCTCCACACTTGCAGATAAGGACTTCTCTCGTTCATCCTTTTCTCTCACAAGATAAACTACTCATACAAATGTATCTTGATGTTCCGTGCAATGCACGCGCATCTTGCTAGTTATATGAAAATGACTAGTTTGCCTCCATACACATCTATGTTTATTCTGGTATCATAGTTTTACTCGTCAGGGTAAACACCATGACCCTAGGTCAAGGTATCATAGTTTTACTGATCCAAAAGAAAATGCTTAAAAACCATTCGCAATATAAAAAATGTTCACAAATTTGTAAAAAAATGTTCCCAAATTTGTGAAAATATTCATGAATGATCAAACATATGTAGTCAAACAGTAATGCTTCTGTGTCTTTGTGACTATATATCCGCGTGAATTTTGAAGAATTAACTGCCGTGGTGGGTCAGAATTTATAGTATGTTTAAAAAGAATGTTTCTTGAAATTCAGAACAATTCTTTAAATTACCAAGTTTTTTGACAACCATGATATTTTTTGCGAAAATGTGAACATTGCTTTAATTTGTGAATGAATTTTGAAGAAGGAACATTTTTCTTGCATTTGTGAACAAATTAAAAAAAACGCGATGAGATGTGAACAAAATGTGGTCGTTGAAGACTATGAATTATTTTTTCTTCTCTTGCAATGCACGGGCCCTTTTGCTAGTAAGTAAATAAAACATAAAGACGTTATTATGTTCTTTGTAATGAGCGGTGGAAAGATGTGAAGTTGAACCTCTTTTAAATAACTTTGGCATATCAACAAAAGGAGTTAGGAGGAGCAAATTTCCAAATTACAGCATTACTACTACTACGACGATGACGACGACGACTGCTACTACTACTACTCGAGAAGGAATATTTGTTTTTTTATGAGGAAAGGATTGGAGAAGGAAGATTAGATAGCTTCCCCTGGGCTGGGCTGGGCCGGGCCTGCCTGTCCGGCCCACCGAATGAAGGCCTGACCTGATCATTTCAGTTCAGTTGAGCCCACACCCACTCACCCTCCTCCTCCTCCTCAGTCCTCGATGTCGCCGGCGGCGTGGACGAGGACGAGGAAGCTCGTGCTTGGCCTTCCCCTGCTCGCCGGCCGAAGCAGCAGATCCGCTGGAGATGGCCGGTAAGCAACCATCTCTTGTTTGGTTTTCTTTCCAGCTCATGGACTGAGTTGGTTTCAGCTCCTCCTCCTACTTTGCCGGTGCCGGTGCCGCCGGAGAGAAGAAGAAGAGGTCTACGGCAGTCCGGAAGGTGGTGGCTATCGGGTCCATCAGCCTGGCCGGGGGAGTCGCCCTCAGCGCCATCAACGACCTCGCCATCTTCCACGGATGCACCAGGTCTCTAGGATGTGCATCTGCATCTGCATCTGCTTCTGCATCTGCTTCTGCTTCTGCTCTGCTCTGCTCTGCTCTCTAGAATCAATTCAACATCTACATTAGTACATGATATAACTGCTCTGCTTTCTTGGAATTTATCACCTTTCTTCGAATAATCTTCTTTCTATGTATACCCTGTACCTGTACCTGTACTATACGCAGGTTTGGACCCTTTTTCAGTTATTATTAGGAACATTAGATAAATATATATGCACCAACGAAGAACATACTCCATATATCTCCTATTAAATCTTTCTTTCTTTCTTTCTTTCTTTCTTTCATGATTTGTATGATGATGATGATGATGATATGTGCCTACAATCCAGCAAGGCGATCGACAAGGCTAGCGAGAACCCAGAGGTCGTACAGGCGATCGGGGTGCCTATAGCTAGAGGCCCATGGTACGATGCATCTGTCGTTTTGGGTCATCGGCGCCGATCCGTGTCGTGCACGTTCCCGGTCACAGGGCCACGGGGTTCGGGAGTGTTTCAGATCGAGGCCGTCCGGAATGGAGGTTTGTCAACAGCTACTTCTTTCTTGACACTCATACATAGATAGATACTCGTGGATTTCCTTCAGTACCTAGTTTTCTTATAATGTCTGCTTTATCTTGTCTTGTGCTACTTGTGCATAAAGAGGATGGTGTGCTTTCGTTTCTGCGCCACCACGACTGGGAGATACTGGCCATGGATGCTCGCCTGGAACTGCAGCTGGAAGCACTACCTTCAGATGATGGCAGTCAGGGTCAGCAACCAGTCGTGATGAACCTAAACCTGATGAGCAGCACTTCTGCTGATGACGACGACAACTGTAAGATTAGTGATACTGCTGGTGGTGGGGAAATCAGTTGAGAGTTGAGCCTTTCTTCTTTTCTTTTCTTGTCGTTGCGACAAGAGGAGATAGTTGACAAGAAAGAATATTCATAGAAATTTGGTTTGATGGAGATGGCAATAATTGAATTGAATTGAGTTGAGCATCACTTCACTCACTTGCTTTGATGTCTGAATCCTATCCTATCCTATCCTATGTGCCTGAAACAAGAAGCAAGCTAGGGATAGATAGATAGATAGATAGATAGAAAGAAATGTACAGTAGTAACTAAAATTAGGAGGGGGGCATGCATGCATGCACTTGGTGCTTAGGCCTGCCAGCCGGGCAAACCATCAACCCTACGTTTGTTTAGCTTAGCATGTGGGTGGCATGGCATGGCATGGATTCCGGCGGGCCGCCAATGACCTTGCTCATCGTGTCGATTGGGATTGGATCGAAGAATCGAAACAAAATGGATTGGATTGAATGCTTGGGCAAATTCTTTCTATGTATCGTTAGGTAGTAGAATTGAATTTGCTCAAGCATTCACCACCTAGCAAGGAAGGAAGGATGGGCATCTTGTGTTGCTTCCAGTCCGGCGCCGACAAGCTCCTGGATCATGGTCATGCTGGTGGTCCGGCGGCCGTACCTGCTTCCACAACCAAGAAGCCGCCTCCCCGAGACGCTCCAGCCGTCACCGTCCGCCCCCCTAATCTGCTGCGACGAGATGACGATCATCAAGAGGAGGAGGGCGCCCGCAGCAGCAGCAACAACAACAACCTTGCCACCCTCGTCGATGAGATTGTTGCAGAATCAGGTACACAAATCTTCATCATCTATCCATCCATGTACATACATACATAAATAAATGTCCTTAAGAAACTAGCTCCAATCAAAATATTGTATTGTATGATATTACATTTTGTTTTCTCATTAAGGCAAAGCCTCTGACCAACAAGTAATAATCCTTTAAATTTGTGATGATGTGATCACCTCCTTTTTTTTGTCTACCTTTGATGAGACCAACAAAATAAGAGTTATACTATGACACAAAGAGTATATATACCATTGGATTTGCACTTTCAAAGATATACAGCCTCTGTACCAAAATATAAGATGTTTTTTGGTTTTGGATAGGGTATAAAAAACTGAATTGCATTTTGTTACGGAGAGAGTACTTTTTTATGCCCTGTTGGTAAAATTGATGGTCAAAGTGAGATTCAAAATACAAGATGACCTTGTTGTATAAAGAAAAACGACGACATAAACTTGTGCTACATAAATAAACAAACAAAATGCACACTATACACATATTTTTGAAACAAGAGAGGGGAATGAATGAATATATAGATAGATACTAGGTGAAATAAGAGACAGTGATGAATGAATGAATGGATGGATGACTGAGTGAGATTTGCAATGTGGTATTGAATTGCAGCGACGTACGAGCACAACCGGCGGGTGGCTGACGAGATCCTGGGGATGAACAAGGAGGAGGCGGCGGTGACGGCGCGCGCATTCACATTCGCCGAGCTCTCGGAGGCCAGCGGCGGGTTCCGGGTGGACTCGATGCTGGGCGAGGGCGGGTTCGGGCCGGTGTACCGCGGGCGGCTGCGGGACGGCACGGAGGTGGCGGTGAAGCAGCTGGACCGCAACGGGCTGCAGGGCACGCGCGAGTTCCTGGTGGAGGTGCTCATGCTCAGCCTCCTCAAGCACCCCCACCTCGTCACCCTCATCGGCTACTGCGCCGACGCCAACCACCGCATGCTCGTCTACGAGTTCATGCCCCAGGGCTCCCTCGAGGACCACCTCCTGGACCTGCCGCCGTCGTCCCGGGGGCTCGACTGGGCCATGCGCATGCGCATCGCGCAGGGCGCCGCCCGGGGCCTCGAGTACCTCCACGACGCCTCCCGCCGCCCCGGCCCGCCCGTCATCTACCGCGACTTCAAGGCCTCCAACATCCTCCTCGACGGCTGCTTCCGCGCGCACCTCTCCGACTTTGGCCTTGCCAAGGTCGGCCCCGTCGGCGACAAGACCCATGTCTCCACCAGGGTCATGGGCACCTACGGCTACTGCGCCCCCGAGTACGCGCTCACGGGCAAGCTCACCACCATGTCCGACGTCTATAGCTTCGGCGTCGTCTTCCTCGAGATCATCACGGGGCGGCGCGTCATCGACACGTCCAGGCCCCGTGATGAGCACAACCTTGTGCAGTGGGCGGCGCCGCGGTTCAAGAGCAAGAAGCGCTTCAGGGAGATGGCCGACCCGCTCCTCCGCGGCGCATACCCAACCAAGGGGCTCTACCAGGCGCTCGCCATCTCCGCCATGTGTCTGCAGGAGGATGCCACCATGCGCCCCTCCATCGCCGACGTTGTCACGGCGCTCGACTACCTCACCGGCGTCGCCAAGCCTTCCCCTCCCTCTCAACAACAGTCGCCTTCCCCTAGCCCTAGCCCTACCCATCCTCAACAACAGTCGCCGCCCAAGGAGGAGGAGGATGATGCCACTGACTAGCTATTAACAGCAAACATGCATATCTGTCCGTGCAACATGTATATATATATATATGCAAAGCAAGTCTTGTTGTTATCTGAGGGATTATTTTCTCTACAAGTAACCTAACCTGGTTTGTGCATGCCCGCCCGTCCGTAGGATAATAAGATTTATTTATTTCCTGCTGCTACAACAACAATTGACAACAAACAAAAGAGCCAGCACAACAACAATTGACAACAAACAAAAGAGCCAGCACAACATTAACAATCAACTTAACTTAGGCAGCATTCTTTTGTAGTAAAATCTATCAGATTTCATGCCCCCCCAAAAAAAAACTGTAGCAACAAAAACTTGACAAGAAAAGCTGAAAACATCGTTGCACCAAAACTAATAAAATAAAATATCTCATGCAACATATTCAAAGGTTGTGCGTGTAACACCACTCAACTCAATTCATATAGAGAGACAAAAAGCTTGCTCTCAAAGCTGCTCCTAGCAAATCAGTAAATCTTCTCTCGTGACAAAGTTGCACTTCCTCCCTATCAATCTATCTATCCAGTCTAGCTATTCATTCCTCTCCTTCCTAACAGAAAAGAAAAGAAAAGAAAAGAAAAGAAAAAAGAAGATACTCTCTCTACTTGTGGTGCTCAAAGGTGCCGAGGTCGCTCACGGATGGCATCCCAAGGGACAAATCAGCCTCCTCTTCTGCCCGCTTGCTAGGGCTGGGGCTGGGGCTTCCCAGCGTCAGTTTCTGCTTGTACGTGTGGTTGTATATCTGGAGCGCCTGGGCAATCATTGTCCCCGGGTTGCCTGCGTCGCTGGGAAGAAGCATCGTGTTCGTCTGCAGTTTGGCAAAACACACACGCATCAGTAAGTACAATGAAATTTCATATCAGCTAGCAAACGCCAAGAGTCGTGTATATACTATAATTATTAAGATTCAACAACTCACACTTCTAGCCAGTTCACTGAATGCTCTGATGTACTGTTCAGCAATCCTCAAGCTGGCAGCCTGCAGTACAAATCACAAGCAGCCATGTATGTTTTGTTAGGCAAAAGCAAAATCTTAATTCAAGGAACGAGCAACTATTCCATCAAGAAAAAATAATAATATGTGATACCTCCGTGCTGCCTTCAGTTTTAAACGACTCTGAGACCATCCTGATCCCTTCAGCAGTGGCTTGCGACCTGGCAAGAATCGCTTCAGCTTCACCTGGTGTCCACATAGAAAAACAAGCGCAAGTCCAAGAGTCAAGCAACACTTTTTAGCTTCACCAGACCAGAGGGCAACAATCGAAATATGTTCCAAGCAAATAATAAATATAGTAGAAATGACAAGACTTTGGTTTTGTCAACTGGGACATTATTTATTATAATCAGAATAGCTCTTCAAGTATGTATAGTCGTCCAACAATACAAACAGTAGAACTGAACATCTGTGCTAAAATGCATACTTGATGTTTCATGAAATTCATTGCCATAAGATGCATGTGTCTAGCTAGTGAACCTTCTGTACAAGTGAGACATAATTTAAACCCCTGCCCTGTGTAGAAATGCATCAGGTTCAATCTCCTTGAATGGATGAGGGAAAAAAATACATGCAAGCAGAAAGAAATTAAGAACAAGTCCATGAGGCGGTATTATCCATTATTACTTCCAATCCTAACAACAGTTGCGAGGAATAGCAGGACTTGCAATCCTAACATTATTTTGACCAGCAGAGCAAGCAAAAATATTTCAGAATCTGCAGGGCAGGATAATAAAACAGATGTCACGTACCCTTTGCTTTGTTTGCATTTTCCATCATAGCACCTGGCACAAGAGAAGAAAACAAAACCTGGAGTTAAATCTCTAGTTTATTGTACAAAACATGGTGTAAGAGCTCAAACAGAGTTGGCGATACGAGTTTGGTCTGATGAAAACTAACACTATTAAGGGCAACATCATCAGTCAGGTAGCATAGCAAGATACAATTTACAACTTATAACTAGCATAGCACATGGGCTGAACATAAGGTAGCAAGCAGGATTCAGTGTGCAACTTATCATGGCATAAAAATAGAATGTTGTTAAACTGAAGGGCCCATACAAGTTTGGTCTGATGAAATCGAACACTGTCTACTTGGCAACATGAGTATGGTAGCAGGATTCCAACAGTGTCTACTGGCAATATCAGTAAGTTAGCAGGATTTATTAGTTTGCAACTTACATATAGCACTAGTATATAATATGGGGTGGACCAGAGCACTTGTCAATATCAGTCAGGTAGCAAGTAGTAGATTTAGTGTTGTTAAACTGATTGTGCAACTTATCTCGCATAAAAACAGAATGTTGTTAAACTGAAGAGCAGTTTGCCATACGATGAAATCCGACACTATATGCTTGGCAGCATAAATCAGGAAGCAGGACTTAATTTGCAACTTGCATCTAGCACTAGTATATGGGCAGAGCACTTGTCTGACATGAGTCAGGATTCATTGTGCAACTTTATCATCAGATCAGATAAATAAAAACTGAAGAAGGTTGTTAAACTAAACAAGAAGAATCAAGTTAGTAAAAGCTACTACCTTCAGACTCGAGGATCTGAGCACGTTTCTTGCGCTCTGCTGCGGCCTGCATCTCCATGGCCTTCTTGACTCCATCTGGAGGAGTGATGTCCCCTAGAAAGATAGACAAGCATCAGTTGAAGAAACATACTCTAGTTGAAGAAAGAAAGAAAGAAAGAAAAGAAACATACTGATTTCATAGCGAAGACACTTCAAACCCCAAGTTTCTGCTGCCTCATTGATTGACTTCTGTAGTTGGGAAACAAAACAGAAGAAATCTCTATACTGAAGATAAGTCCCTCTGAAGATGAAGATGAAGATGAAATTATAATACATACCACAATGCTGGTGTTGAGCGTGTCCCTCTCCTCAAAGGTCTTGTCGAGGGTAATCTTGCCAAGTTCACTCCTCATGGTTGTCTGCGCAAGTTGGATGACAGCATAGACGGGGTTCTCCACGCCGTAAGAGGCCATGTAGGGGTCGACGATCTGTTTCGATTCCAATCCAATCGACATTAGATTCGATTCAATTCATGAATAGTACTAAGTAGAGTAGATTCTTCTTCTAAGCTAAACAAGAATCGAAAAGGAAATCCAAGAAAAATCAAACCTTGACGTATAGCACCCCTCCGATCTGTATCGAGACGTTGTCCTTTGTGATTGCCGAGTTGTCCGGGATGGGGATGGCCTCCTCCTTGAGCGAGTGCACATAGGCGATGCGGTCCACGCCGGGCATCAGGAGGTGGATCCCCGACGACAGGGTCTTGAGGTACTTGCCGAAGCGCTCCACCACAAACGCCTTCTTCTCCGGGACGATGCTCAGGCCCAGGTTCGCCGGGGTCGGCGGCGGCTCGTAGAACGACGGCGACGGGTCCCCTCCTGCTGCGCGGTACCACCGTCCTTGCGCCTGCAGCACCGCCGGCAGCGCGAGGCCGGGGCTGGCGGCGGAACGGAGGAGGCCGGGGGCGGCGCGGCGCGCCAGCATCCGGGTCGCCGCCATGGACATCGTTGGCTGGGTCTCGACAAGAATTATTATTTGGACTGGATTAGATTCGACGGTCGCTTGGGATTTACTTTATTTATTTATTAAGAAGAGAAATATTTTCTTTCCTTGCTTCCAAGAAAAGAAAAGAACGCACTAGAGTTTCCTATTACTTTAAAATATTTTAGTACAAGATTTAGTCATTGTGAAATTCAAAAATAAATAAATAATACTTTAGCACCAATATATAGTTTGTGTTATTATTAAATAAAAATAACAAACAAGAGATAAACCTATTTGATATAAGTTGTATAAATGAAAAAAATATTATGATTTTTATTTAGAGTTATGAATAACTCAAAATATTTAATATAAATTTGCATATGGAAGCATGCTAAAAAGGGTACCAGCGGCGTTTCTTTGCGCCTGCAGCAGCGTCTTGTACAAAAACAAAAACAAAACAAATACTAGTACTACGGATATATAATGCCTATCCATCCATCCATCCATCCACCCTATTGCTCTGCTCCGATCCGATCATTGGTCTGCTCCGCTTCGCTCCGATCCGACCATTGCTCTGCTCTGCTTCTCTTCTTCGGACAAATAGACAGAACCCATGCCCTCGCCCTCCGCTCGATCCCTCGTGACCACGGCGGGTGACAGAACCCCTCACCGGCGGAGCGGAGGAGACCGGGGGCGGGGTGGGGCGCCAGCATCCGCGTCGCCGTCGACATCGCCATCCTAGGACTTTTTTTTCAAGACGGATCCAGATTAACTATTCGATAGGAACGACGATGGCTGGGATTTATATTTAAGGTAAAGACTACTTCTTTTCCTTTTCTTGCAAGAAAAGAAAAAGAAAAGAAAAAAGGATTTAAAAAAACATTCTTTTTTTTCTTTTTCTCTACTACTATTAAAAGAGCAAACATATTCTTTCCTAAACGCATCCCAACACATGTACACAGAACATCGAACCAATTTCCACCTTACAATCTGTCCCATTTGATTGAATATAACCGTCAATCGTAATAATAGCCCCACCAAAATGTACGTTTAGCAAATTCTATAGGCAGATGAAACTCACGAAACCTTCCGCCCCTCCCATAAAAAAAACCTTCCGCCCCTAGCGTCCGTCTAATAATGAGCAAAATTTCAGAAGAGATTGACAGCAAGATTACAGGAATTCAGCCCCCGTGGAGGACCCGAAACTCTAAATCTCATCCCCACCCCCTTCATGACGCCGACAAACTCTCGCTATGCCTTTGACGTCCATGTCGTTGCCTCATCCTCTCCAATTCGCGAAGCAGGTTAGACACCGCAGTTTCTGCTCCTTTAGACCCCGCCTCCATTGCAGGATCCGCCACACTACTCCTCATGCGGACACATTGGCCTAGAATGGATGTCGCTGCCTCTGATTACTCACGCTATGGTATGCCCTTGCCGCGCTTGGACGGCTACTCATGATCTGGATGGAGCCCTTTGCCTTGCACCTGAAGGAAATATGCCCTAGAGGCAATAATAAAGTTGTTATTTATATTTCCTTATACCATAATAAATGTTCATTATTCATGCTAGAATTGTATTAACCGGAAACTTAGTACATGTGTGAATACATAGACAAACATAGTGTCACTAGTATGCCTCTACTTGACTAGCTCGTTAATCAAAGATAGTTAAGTTTTCTAGCCATAGACATGAGTTTTCATTTAATGAACGGGATCACTAGTATGCCTCTACTCGACGAAATTTTGCATGGCTGTTGTCGACTTAATTCCGCACAATTCCACCGAAGGAATCGTCAAAGCGATGCTCGAGGAGGTGGTGGCAGCGGATACAAGTTTGTTGTCCAAAAAAACAGCATGGTCACACGGGGGCAATGTTGACGTTGAGCCCTCGGGCTCCATGGATGATTCCTCCATGATCTGAGAGAGATCAGAGTTGATGTTGATGAAGGTCATTGTCCGGACATGATGATCCGACGTGGAGTATTGTCCTCGGTCGAGCCAAGGTGACCAGTCGAGCCGGTGACGAAGATGCCAACGTTCCAGTTAATCTGCAGACAAGCCATTGATCCTTTACTGATCACACAGCGGAACTCTCAATGAAAGCACCATTGTCGGTGTCAAAATCGGTGGATCTCGGGTAGGGGATCCCAAGCTGTGTGTCATGGATCGATGGGTAACAGGAGACAAGGGACACGATGTTTACCCAGGTTCGGGCCCTCTCTATTGAGGCAATACTTCCTGCTTGATTGATCTTGATGAATATAAGGTTACAAGAGTTGATCTACCTCGAGATCATATGTTGTGGTCTAAGACCTAAGGGTATGATGAGTAATGTCATAATGATCTATCGACTAGCCCGGCCTCGGCTTATATAATGTACAGGAGGCCTAGGATAACAAGAGTCCTAACCAAATACGTTGGTGGAGAGGAGTCCTTGTCTTGATCACCAAGTCTTGTGAAATCTTCCTCGTGTATACTTCGGTAGTCCGAACTGGCCCATGAGTAAACGGCCATGGGGGTCCACGGCCCAATCCAACTGATCAGGAGACGACGTGGTGAGTACCCCCTAGTTCAGGACACCGTTAGTAGCCCCCTGAACCAGTCTTCAAGTTGGGGATGCTCCTCGATTCTTCTGAACTGTTCTTCATCTTCGGTCGTCGGTCTTGAAAACTGGTTCAACAAATCTTCTCATCTTCGATCTTGAGTATCGCCGAAGTGAATCCGAAGGGTTTACAAATCGGGTGTCCGAGGAGCCCCTTTAAGTTCTCGGCCTTTATCAATGCCTTATTATTTTTCACGCCATACCTCGGGTTTGAAGTTGTTCCCGCGCGGCGTTGTCCTCTTGCATCCGAGCTCCAATGCCGGACTGCATTCGAGGTATGTTTGGCAGCCAAGCACCAACGCCGGACTGTATCCAAGCTCCACTACGCCAGACTATATCCAAGCTCCAACGCCGGACTGTATCCCAGGTGTCATAGATAACCTTGGTTCAAAAAAGTTGAAGGAGTTTAGCCAAGCTTAATACCAGAAATGCCCTCTATGGAGCCAACCACTTACAACCGAGCTTTATGCCGGACTGCTTCCGAGATGATGCACCACCTCAGGCTCGGGCTGATTGTTTGCGGTTTATTTACTGACGAGATATATAGCCAGTAGCCCTCAAGGTGTGTGTCGGCCTAAAATCCGAGATGCACATTAGAGGAGATAGTGATCGGCGGACGGGCCCTTGAGAGAGGGTCGTGAGAAGTCGCCGTGATATATTAGCGTGATGCCGGATAAGTCCCAGATGGTACTTATTGTTGTCCGAAGACGCGCTTGTCCATAGTTCGGTCATGCCGAACATTGAGCACTTTAAATTTTCTGCATTGAATAGGCAATGCAGTAGCCCCCGAACCACTGGTCAGGTGGCAACACCAGATCAGGGGATCGATGTGCCCCTTTAGTATTTATAAATAATGAGCACGAAGCCCAGTAGCCCCCGAGCCTTAATGTGGGCACGGGTGGCCGAATTAAGGATCGATATCCATAGTATCACAAATTATGTGTAATGACTCTATGTATCCAAGTACTTTACATCATTAATGCTCAGATCTGCATTGTACAAAACTTTGTTGACCGACCTTCGGCTTCAACCTCCTCGGCCAGCAGCCGGGGAGTGTTTGTCTTTTTTTATAAAGCCTTTTGAGGGCAAAGATTTATGGCAAACAAGGCAATCCGGCCATACAATTTTATAAACAAAGGTACGTGGAGAGATATGTTATATTACTTTTTGATGTAAGAAACATCTTCCAAAGAAAATAGTCCCGCTATCGGTTCCTTTCCTTGGGTCGTCATGCTGACCATGATCATGAAACCTCAACTCTGATCAATGTGGGAGGAAAATATTGAGGATTTAGTTCGGGGAAAGTTCCCGAACTCTATGGTATTAATGAACCAAAATTTTCACTTCCGTCGTTGCCAACCAATGTGATCCTTTAAGATTGCTAGCTTTCGGTTTCACCCAGTCTGAGGTACTAACACGGATGACCCGGTAGTAACAATCACAGAGGTGCTCCCTTTACCGCCTAGCCGAACAATCGGGAACGTAGGGGTAAGCACAGGAGCTAGTGTGACACCCCCGATTTGACCGTACACTAATCATACACGCAAATGTGTACGACCAAGATCAAGGACTCACGGGAAGATATCAAAACACAACTCTAGACACAAATTAAAATAATACAAGCTTTATATTATAAGCCAGGGGCCTCGAGGGCTCGAATACATAAACTCGAATACACAAGAGTCAGCGGAAGCAACAATATCCGAGTACAAACATAAGTTAAACAAGTCTGCCTTAAGAAGGCTAGAACAAAAGCAACACCGATCGAAAAGGCAAGACCTCCTGCCTGAGAGCCTCCTAACTACTCCTGGTCGTCGGCAGTCTCCACGTAGTAGTAGGCATCGACGGTGGCATCTGGCTCCTGGGCTCCGACATCTGGTTGCATCAACCGGAAAGAAGAAGAAAGGGGGAAAAGGGGTAGCAAAGCAACCGTGAGTACTCATCCAAAGTACTCGCAAGACTTACATCAGATCTAAACTAAGTATGCACCTGTATCAAAGGAAATGGGCTGTATCTATGGACTAAACTGCAGAATGCCAGAAGAGAAGGGGAAAGCCTAGCCTATCGAAGACTAGCATCTTCTGGACCCACCATCTTGCAGCAACAGGAGGGAGTAGAGGAGCATAAAGTAAAGTAGTAGAAGTGTTATCAACCTCGGCCAGAGATCCTTTCTCGACTCCCTGCGAGAAAGCAATCCTAGAGCCATACTATCCATTTCTCATCACCATCCATTACTCGTCACAAGTATCCAGTTCTAGTTGTATCGATCGGGATAGAACTCCAAGTGTCCGTTACCGTAGGACAGGCTATCGATAGATGTTTTCTTCCCTACAGGGGTGCACCAACTTACCCACCACGCTCGATTAACTTTGGCCGGACACACTTTCCTGGGTCATGCCCGGTGATGACCCACAAGTATAGGGGATCTATCGTAGTCCTTTCGATAAGTAAGAGTGTCGAACCCAACGAGGAGCAGAAGGAAATGATAAGCGGTTTTCAGCAAGGTATTCTCTGCAAGTACTGAAATAAGTGGTAACAGATAGTTTTGTGACGGGATAAATTGTAACGAGCAACAAGTAACAAAAGTAAATAAAGTGCAGCAAGGTGGCCCAATCCTTTTGTAGCAAAGGACAAGCCGAAACAAACTCTTATAATAGGAAAAGCGCTCCCGAGGACACATGGGAATATCGTCAAGCTAGTTTTCATCATGTTCACATGATTCACGTTCGATACTTTGACAATTTGATATGTGGGTGGACCGGTGCTTGGGTGTTGTTCTTACTTGAACAAGCATACCACTTATGATTAACCTCTATTGCAAGCATCCGCAACTACAACAAAAGTATTAAGGTAAACCTAACCATAGCATGAAACATATGGATCCAAATCAGCCCCTTACAAAGCGACGCATAAACTAGGGTTTAAGCTTCTGTCACTCTAGCAACCCATCATATACTTATTACTTCCCAATGCCTTCCTCTAGGACCAAATAATGGTGAAGTGTTATGTAGTCGACGTTCACATAACACCACTAGAGGCTAGACAACATACATCTTATCAAAATATCAAACTAATACCAAATTCACATGACTACTCATAGCAAGACTTCTTCCTTGTCCTCAGGAACGAACGTAATTACTCACAAAGCATATTCATGTTCATAATCAGAGGAGTAATAATATGCATATAGGATCTGAACATATGATCTTCCACCAATTAAACCAACTAGCATCAACTACAAGGAGTAATCAACACTACTAGCAACCTACTAGCACCAATCCCGGACTTTGAGACAAGAATTGGATACAAGAGATGAACTAGGGTTTGGAGATGAGATGGTGCTGGTGAAGATGTTGATGGAGATTGCCCTCTCCCGATGAGAGGAGCATTGGTGATAACGATGGTGATGATTTCCCCCTCCCAGAGGGAAGTTTCCCCGGCAGAACAACTCTGCCGGAGCTCTAGATTGGATCCGCCAAGGTTCCGCCTCGTGGCGGCGGAGTCTCGTCCCGAAAAGTTCCTCCTTATTTTTTTCTCATCGAAAGACCTCATATAGGAGAAGATGGACGCCGGAGAGCCACCAGGGGGCCCACGAGGTAGGGGGGCGCGCCCTAGGGGGGGGGGGCGCCCCCACCCTCGTGAGCAGGGTGTGGGCCCCCTGGCCTTCATCTTTGGCGAGGATTTTTCTTTATTTATTTTAAGACGTTCTGTGGAGTTTCAGGACTTTTGGAGTTGCGCAGAATAGGTCTCTAATATTTGCTCCTTTTCCAGCCCAGAATTCTAGCT
This sequence comes from Triticum dicoccoides, assembly GCF_002162155.2. Taxonomy (NCBI): domain Eukaryota; kingdom Viridiplantae; phylum Streptophyta; class Magnoliopsida; order Poales; family Poaceae; genus Triticum; species Triticum dicoccoides. The sequence goes on along the minus strand of NC_041386.1, from coordinate 269,628 downwards.
GCCGGCATTCTCCCTCCTGATGTAAACCTTGTAAAATAAGAGAGAATAGCCATAAGTATTGTGACATAAAGTAAAATAACAGTCCATAATGCAATAAATATCGATATAAAAGCATGATGCAAAATAGACGTATCAACTCCCCCAAGCTTAGACCTCGCTTGTCCTCAAGTAAAAAGCCGATAACAATAAATATGCCCTCATGTTTAGAGGTAGAGGCATCGATAAAAATAAAATACGGACATGAAGGCATCATGATTATTCTCATAACAGCAACATATATAGATGTTGTCATGTGATTACTTATGTTCAAGTGATGATCTATTCACAATGCAAAAGTATAAATCATAAACCTTATTGGGGTCTGACAAACTATAATCTCAGTCATTGAATCAATTGCAATTTATCATAACATCAGAAAGAGTTTATGTCAGAGCTAAAAAGCAAGTCCACATACTCAACTATCATTTAGTCCTCCATAATTGCTAACACTCACGCGATACTTGTGGTTACGGAGTTTTAATCAGACATAGAGAAAGATAGGGGCTTATAGTTTTGCCCCACAACCTTTTACCTCAAGGGTAATGACAACAATAATGGTTCATGCTCCCCTACATCCAATTAGATATATATATATATATCATGTTCTTTCCAACATGCTGAGCTTGCCAAAGGATAAAATGAAAAAGAAAAGGTGAAGATCACTATGACTCTTGCATAAGGTAGAAGATAATAATAAAGGATAGGTGTTGGAAATATGCCCTAGAGGCAATAATAAAATGGTTATTATTATATTTCCTTGTTCATGATAATTGTCTATTGTTCATGCTATAATTGTGTTATCCGGAAATCGTAATACATGTGTGAATATATAGACCACAACATGTCCCTAGTAAGCCTCTAGTTGACTAGCTCGTTGATCAATAGATGGTTACGGTTTCCTGACCATGGACATTGGATGTCATTGATAACGAGATCACATCATTAGGAGAATGATGTGATGGACAAGACCCAATCCTAAGCATAGCACAAGATCATGTAGTTTGTCTGCTAGAGCTTTTCTGAATGTCAAGTATCATTTCCTTAGACCATGAGATTGTGCAACTCCCGGATACCGTAGGAGTGCTTTGGGTGTACCAAACGTCACAACGTAACTGGGTGACTATAAAGGTGCACTACAGGTATCTCTGAAAGTGTCTGTTGGGTTGGCATGAATCGAGACTGGGATTTGTCACTCCGTATGACGGAGAGGTATCTCTGGGCCCACTCGGTAATGCATCATCATAATGAGCTTAGTGTGACTAAGTAGTTGGTCATGGGATGATGTGTTACGGAACGAGTAAAGTGACTTGCTGGTAACGAGATTGAACGAGGTATTGGGATACCGACGATCGAATCTCGGGCAAGTAACGTACCGATTGACAAAGGGAATTGAATACGAGATTGATTGAATCCTCGACATCGTGGTTCATCCGATGAGATCATCGTGTAATATGTGGGAGCCAACATGGGTAGCCAGATCCCGCTGTTGGTTATTGGCCGGAGAGTTGTCTCGGTCATGTCTGCATGGTTCCCGAACCTGTAGGGTCTACACACTTAAGGTTCGGTGACGCTAGGGTTGTAGAGATATTAGTATGCGGTAACCCGAAAGTTGTTCGGGGTCCCGGATAAGATCCCGGATGTCATGAGGAGTTTCGGAATGGTCCGTAGGTAAAGATTTATATATAGGAAGACCAGTTTCGGCCACCGGGAAAGTTTCGGGGGTCACCGGTATTGTACCGGGACCACCGGAAGGGTCCCGAGGGTCCACCGGGTGGGGCCACCTATCTCGGAGGGCCCCATGGGCTGAAGTGGGAAGGTAACCAGCCCCTGGTGGGCTGGTGCTCCCCCCTTGGGCCTCCCCCTGTGCCTAGGGTTGGAAACCCTAGGGGTGGGGGGCGCCTCCACTTGGCTTGGGGGCCAAGCCACCCCCTTGTCCGCCGCCCCCACCTAGATGGGATCTAGAGGGACCGGCGCCCCCATGGCCCCTATATATAGTGGAGGGGAGGGAGGGCAGCCGCACCCAAGTCCCTGGCACCTCCCTCTCCCTCCATGACACCTCTCCCTCTCGTTGGTGCTTGGCGAAGCCCTGCTGAGATCCCGCTGCTTCCACCACCACGCCGTCGTGCTGCTGGATCTTCATCAACATCTCCTCTCCCCTTGCTGGATCAAGAAGGAGGAGACGTCTCTCCCAACCGTACGTGTGTTGAACGCGGAGGTGCCGTCCGTTCGGCGCTCGGTCATCGGTGATTTGGATCACGACGAGTACGACTCCATCAACCCCGTTCTCTTGAACGCTTCCGCTCGTGATCTACAAGGGTATGTAGATGCACTCCTCTTCCCCTCGTTGCTAGATGACTCCATAGATTGATCTTGGTGATGCGTAGAATTTTTTTAAATTTCTGCTACGTTCCCCAACAGTGGCATCATGAGCTAGGTCTATGCGTAGTTTCTATGCACGAGTAGAACACAAGTTGTTGTGGGCGTTGATTTTGTCAATTTACTTGCCGTTACTAGTCTTATCTTGATTCGGCGACATTGTGGGATGAAGCGGCCCGGACCGACCTTACACGTACGCTTACGTGAGACTGGTTCCACCGACTGACATGCACTAGTTGCATAAGGTGGCTGGCGGGTGTCTGTCTCTCCCACTTTAGTCGGATCAGGTTCGATGAAAAGGGTCCTTATGAAGGGTAAATAGAAATTGGCATATCACATTGTGGTTTTGGCGTAGGTAAGAAACGTTCTTGCTAGAAACCTATAGCAGCCACGTAAAACTTGCAACAACAATTAGAGGACGTCTAACTTGTTTTTGCAGCATATGCCGTGTGATGTGATATGGCCAAAAGGATGTGATGAATGATATATGTGATGTATGAGATTGATCATGTTCTTGTAATAGGAATCACGAATTGCATGTCGATGAGTATGACAACCGGCAGGAGATTTATTTATGACCTGCGTGTCAACATAAGCATCATGTAATTACTTTACTTTATCACTAACCGTTAGCCATAGTAGTAGAAGTAATAGTTGACGAGACAACTTCATGAAGACACGATGATGGAGATCATGGTGTCATGCCGGTGACGACGATGATCATGGCGCCCCAAAGATGGAGATCGAAAGGAGAAAAATGATATTGGCCATATCATGTCACTATTTGATTGCATGTGATGTTTATCATGTTTTACATCTTATTTGCTTAGAACGACGGTAGCATAAATAAGATGATCCCTCACAATAATTTCAAGAAAGTGTTCCCCCTAACTGTGCACTGTTGCTAAGGTCCGTTGTTCCGAAGCACCACGTGATGATCGGGTGTGATAGGTTCTAACGTTCGCTTACAACGGATGTAAGCCAGATTTACACACGCAATATACTTAGGTTGACTTGACGAGCCTAGCATGTACAGACATGGCCTCGAAACACGGAAGACCGAAAGGTCGAACATGAGTCGTATAGAAGATACAATCAACATGAAGATGTTCACCGATGATGACTAGTCCGTCTCACGTGATGATCGGACACAGCCTAGTTGAATCGGATCATGTATCACTTAGATGACTAGAGAGATGTCTATCTGAGTGGGAGTTCATTGAATAATTTGATTAGATGAACTTAATTATCATGAACTTAGTCTAAAATCTTTACAATATGTCTTGTAGATCAAGTGGCCCACGCTAATGTTGTCCTCAACTTCAACGCGTTCCTAGAGAAAACCAAGCTGAAAGACGATGGTAGCAACTATACGGACTGGGTCCGGAACTTGAGGATCATCCTCATAGCTGCCAAGAAAGCATATGTCCTTGAAGCACCGTTAGGTGAAGCACCACCCCCAGCAAACCAAGACGTTATGAATGCTTGGCAGTCCCGTGTTGATGATTACTCCCTGGTTCAGTGCGGCATGCTTTACAGCTTAGAACTGGGGCTCCAGAAGCGTTTTGAGCAACACAGAGCATATGAGATATTCCAAGAGCTAAAAATGGTTTTCCAAGCTCATGCCCGGGTCGAGAGATATGAAGTCTGCGACAAGTTCTATAGTTTTAAGATGGAGGAGAATAGTTCCGTCAGCGAGCATGTACTCAAAATGTCTGGGTTGCACAACTGCTTGTCTCAGATGGGAGTTAATCTCCCGGATGATGCGGTCGTTGACAGAATCCTTCAGTCGCTCCCACCTAGCTACAAGAGCTTTGTGATGAACTTCAATATGCAGGGGATGGAAAAGACCATTCCTGAGGTATATTCGATGCTGAAATCAGCAGAGGTGGAAATCCAAAAGGAACATCAAGTGTTGATGGTGAATAAAACCACTAAGTTCAAGAAAGGCAAGGGTAAAAAGAACTTCAAGAAGGACGGCAAGGGAGTTGCTGCGCCCGGTAAGCAAGCTGCCGGGAAGAAGCCAAAGAATGGACCCAAGCCCGAGATTGAGTGTTTTTATTGCAAGGGAAGTGGTCACTGGAAGCGGAACTGCCCCAAGTACTTAGTGGGCAAGAAGGCCGGCAACACCAAAGGTATATGTGATATACATGTTATTGATGTGTACCTTACCAGTACTCGTAGTAGCTCCTGGGTATTTGATACCGGTGCGGTTGCTCATATTTGTAACTCAAAATAGGAGCTGCAGAATAAGCGGAGACTAGCGAAGGACGAGGTGACGATGCGCGTCGGGAATGGTTCCAAGGTCGATGTGATCACCGTCGGCACGCTACCTCTACATTTACCTACGGGATTAGTTTTAAACCTCAATAATTGTTATTTAGTGCCAGCTTTGAGCATGAACATTGTATCAGGATCTCGTTTGATACGAGATGGCTACTCATTTAAATCCGAGAATAATGGTTGTTCTATTTATATGAGAGATATGTTTTATGGTCATGCCCCGCTGGTCAATGGTTTATTCTTATTTAATCTCGAACGTGATGTTACACATATTCATAGTGTGAATACCAAAAGATGTAAGGTTGATAATGATAGTCCCACATACTTGTGGCACTGCCGCCTTGGTCACATTGGTGTCAAACGCATGAAGAAACTCCATGCAGATGGACTTTTGGAGTCTCTCGATTATGAATCATTTGACACGTGCGAACCATGCCTCATGGGCAAAATGACCAATACTCCGTTCTCCGGAACAATGGAGCGAGCAACCAACTTATTGGAAATCATACATACTAATGTGTGCGGTCCAATGAGTGTTGAGGCTCGCGGTGGCTATCATTATGTTCTCACCCTCACCGATGACTTGAGTAGATATGGGTATGTCTACTTAATGAAACACAAGTCTGAGACCTTTGAAAAGTTCAAGGAATTTCAGAGTGAGGGCGAGAATCAACGTGACAGGAAAATCAAGTTCTTGCGATCAGATCGTGGGGGAGAATATTTGAGTCACGAATTTGGCACGCACTTAAGGAAATGTGGAATAGTTTCACAACTCACGCCGCCTGGAAGACCTCAGCGTAATGGTGTGTCCGAACGTCGTAATCGCACTCTATTGGATATGGTGCGATCTATGATGTCTCTTACCGATCTACCACTATTATTTTGGGGCTATGCTTTAGAGACTGCCGCATTCACTTTAAATAGGGCTTCGTCGAAATCCGTTGAGACGACACAGTATGAATTATGGTTTGGGAAGAAACCTAAGCTATCGTTTCTAAAAGTTTGGGGATGCGATGCTTATGTGAAGAAACTTCAACCTGAAAAGCTCGAACCCAAATCGGAAAAATGTGTCTTCATAGGATACCCTAAAGAAACTATTGGGTATATGAGGGAGTCCTGGATTAGGGGGTGTCCGGATGGCCGGACTATACCTTCAGCCGGACTCCTGGACTATGAAGATACAAGATTGAAGACTTCATCCCGTGTCCGGAAGGGACTTTCCTTGGCGTGGAAGGCAAGCTTGGCGATACGGATATGTAGATCTCCTACCATTGTAACCGACTTTGTGTAACCCTAACCCTCTCCGGTGTCTATATAAACCAGAGGGTTTTAGTCTGTAGGACAACATACAGAACAACAATCATACCATAGGCTAGCTTCTAGGGTTTAGCCTCTCTGATCTCGTGGTAGATCTACTCTTGTACTACCCATATAATCAATATTAATCAAGCAGGACGTAGGGTTTTACCTCCATCAAGAGGGCCCGAACCTGGGTAAAACTTTGTGTCCCTTGCCTCCTGTTACCATCCGGCCTAGACGCACAGTTCAGGACCCCCTACCCGAGATCCGCCGGTTTTGACACCGACATTGGTGCTTTCATTGAGAGTTCCTCTGTGTCGTCGCCGTTAGGCTTGATGGCTCCTACGATCATCAATAGCGATGCAGTCCAGGGTGAGACCTTCCTCCCCGGACAGATCTTCGTCTTCGGCGGCTTTGCACTGCGGGCCAATTCACTTGGCCATCTGGAGCATATCGAAAGCTATGCCCCTGGCCGTTAGGTCAGATTTGGAAGTTTAAACTACACGGCTAACATCCGCGGGGACTTGATCTTCGATGGATTTGAGCCACTGCCGAGCGTGCTGCACTGTCACGACGAGCATGATCTAGCTCTGCCGCTGAACATTGCCCTGGAGGCCGCACCCGCATCTGCTTCGACCCTTAATTTGGAGCCAAATGCGCCGATCGAGGATGGGTGGTTGGACGCCGCCTCGGGGGCTGCAATCTCAACGGCGATCGAGCCGAACACCAGCCCCGCACTCCGCGAGACTCGTGACTCCAAGGAGCCGGACTCCTCTCCGGACTCCGAACCCTCCACGCCCCTGCCGATCGAATCTGATTGGGCGCCGATCATGGAGTTTACTGCCGCGGACATCTTTCAGCACTCGCCTTTCAGCGATATTCTGAAGACACTAAAGTCTCTCTCTTTATCAGGAGAGCCCTGGCCGGACTACGGTCAGCAAGGTTGGGATACGGACGATGAAGAAATTCAAAGCCCACCCACCACCCTCTTTGTAGCCACTGTCGACGATTTAACCGACATGCTCGATTTCGACTCCGAAGACATCGACGGTATGGACGCCGATGCAGGAGACAATGAAGAACCAGCGCCTATTGGGACCTGGAAAGCCACCTCGTCATATGACATATACATGGTGGACACCCCAAAAGAAGGAGATGGCGATGGAACAGCGGAGGTTGACCCCTCCAAGAAACAGCCTAAGCGCCAGCGTCAGCGGCGCCGCTCAAAATCCCGCCAAAGCAAATACGGTGATTCCAGCACGAGAGATAATAATACTCCGGAGAGTGCCGAAGAAAACCCCCTCCAGCAAGATTCAGCACAGGAGGATGGAGAAGCCAACCCTCATGAGAGAGCGGCAGACAGAGAGGTCGAGGACGATAATTATACGCCTCCCTCCGAAGACGAGGCAAGCCTCGACGATGACGAATTCGTCGTGCCAGAGGATCCCGTCGAGCAAGAGCGTTTTCAACGCAGGCTTATGGCCACGGCAAGAAGCCTCAAGAAAAAACAGCAACAGCTTAGAGCTGATCAAGATTTGCTAGTCGATAGATGGACTGAAGTCCTTGCGGCCGAAGAGCATAAACTCGAACGCCCCTCCAAGAGCTACCCAAAGCGCAGGTTGCTACCCCGATTAGAGGAGGAAGCACTTAAACCTACATCACCAGCACTTGATACGGTCGACCGGCCACCTCGTGGCCGCGACAGAGAGGCCTCTCGGCCCTCCCCTCAAGCCTCACCCCGTACCAAGGCACAGGAAAATGCGCTAGACCTGCGAGATATGTTGGAGGACAAGGCAAGGCAAACAAGATCGATCTACGGATCGCGTGGGCGCCCCACGACTCGAGACGGTAATCGTCACGTCGGACACAAATCCGGTAGGGCCAAACACAGTAGACAAAGCTCATTAGAGCTACGTCGTGATATAGCCCAGTACAGAGGTGCCGCACACCCACTATGCTTCACAGATGAAGTAATGGATCATCAAATCCCCGAGGGTTTCAAACCCGTAAACATCGAACCATATGATGGCACAACAGATCCTGCGGTATGGATCGAGGATTATCTCCTTCATATCCACATGGCCTGTGGCGACGATCTCCACGCCATCAAATACCTCCCACTCAAGCTTAAAGGACCAGCTCGGCATTGGCTTAACAGCTTGCCAGCAGGATCAATCAGTTGTTGGGAGGACCTGGAAGCCGCATTCCTTGACAATTTCCAGGGCACTTACGTGCGACCACCAGACGCCGATGACCTAAGCCACGTAATTCAACAACCAGAGGAATCGGCCAGGTAATTCTGGACATGGTTCCTAACAAAGAAAAATCTAATACTCGACTGTCCGGACGCAGAGGCCCTAGCAGCCTTCAAGCACAATATCCGTGACGAGTGGCTTGCCCGGCACCTTGGACAGGAAAAGCCGAAATCTATGGCAGCACTCACGACACTCATGACCCGCTTTTGCCGGGAGAAGATAGCTGGCTTGCTCATAGCAACAATATGACCAAGAACCCTGGTAATTCGGATACCAGGGACAGTAGTGGTAGGTCGCGTCGCAACAAGCAGAAGCGTCGCATTAATGGCGACAATGCTGAGGACACGACAGTTAATGCCGGATTCAGAGGCTATAAATCCGGTCAGCGGAAAAAGCCATTCAAAAGAAATCCTAGGGGCCCGTCCAGTTTGGACCGAATACTCGACCGCTTGTGCCAGATACATGGCACCCCCGAAAAGCCGGCCAATCATACCAACAGGGATTGTTGGGTGTTCAAGCAGGCAGGCAAGTTAAATGCCGAAAATAAAGACACGGGGCTGCATAGCGATGACGACGAAGAGCCCCGGCCGTCGAACAATAGTGGACAAAAGGGTTTCCCCCCACAAGTGCGGACGGTGTACATGATATACGCAACCCACATCCCCAAGAGGGAGCGGAAGCGCGCGTTAAGGGACGTATATGCGGTAGAGCCAGTCGCCCCAAAGTTCAACCCATGGTCCTCCTGCCCGATCACCTTTGATCGAAGGGACCATCCCACTAGCACCCGTCATGGCGGATTCGCTGCATTGGTTCTAGACCCAATTATTGATGGATTTCATCTCACTAGAGTCCTTATGGACGGCGGCAGCAGCCTGAACCTGCTTTACCAGGATACAGTGCGGAAAATGGGCATAGATCCCTCGAGGATTAAGCCCACCAAAACGACCTTTAAAGGCATAATACCAGGTGTAGAGGTCAACTGTACAGGCTCAGTCACACTTGAAGCGGTCTTCAGATCTCCGGATAATTTCCGAAGCGAGGAGTTTATCTTTGACATAGTCCCATTCCGCAGTGGCTATCACGCACTGCTCGGGCGAACCGCATTCGCCAAGTTCAATGCGGTACCACACTACGCATACCTTAAGCTCAAGATGCCAGGCCCTCGAGGAGTAATTACGGTCAATGGAAACACCGAACGCTCTCTCCGAACGGAGGAGCACACGGCGGCCCTTGCAGCGGAAGTACAAAGCAGCCTCTCCAGGCAGTTCTCCAGTCCGGCCATTAAACGTATGGACACCGTCAAGCGCGCCCGGAGTAACCCACAACAAGACCGCCTGGCATGTTCCGAGCAGGCGTAGCAATGTGGCCCCAACCCCAGCCCTTGCAAAAATGCGACACCAGTGCTTCGCGTACATAACTACGCTCTAGAAATACCATGGGTACAGGGGGAGGGACACCATCACGGCACACCCGAAACACGGCTTAAACCGTACCAGGGGCTGCCGATTTTTTAATTTTCTCTGACTTTCAGGACTCCACTCTTCGGAAGGCATGTTCGGCAATTCAATTGCCGCACAAACGATGCAAGAACCAGGGAAGCAGACAAGCCATGCCGCATTACGGAACTCCCAGGTGGTCTCTATCACGAGCAGTATACCTGTTTCACATACCATTCCGCAGCCTGCCCCTGGAACGGACATGTTAAATAGTCCAACCTTTTGCTTATCGCATTATTTGTATCATTCTGCTTTGATCGCAGCCCTGTTTTAATAAACAATGCATAGCTTTTGTCTATTTTTGCATTACTCTTTTTTTTACAAATATATGTTCCTTAACGACATGTTGCACCCGTACACTTTGGTACGGCCAAAATACGCCAGGGGCTTTAGTACCCCTCAATATGGTGTGAGAAGTTCGAACACTTTAACAAGTGCGGCACCCCGAACTTATAGCATTATATGCATCGGCTCCGAATCATGTCTTGGGTCAATAGTTGGGTTTGCCCGGCTCCTATGTTTTGGTGCCTTACGTTCCGCTGCGTCGGCTAAGGTAGCACTAGGAGAACTACTGCGATTGTGCCCCAGTTGAGCTGGGTCGAGCACCTCAGTAGAGAAAGCTAAAACTGACTTTCATGATGAAGCGAGAGCTGGTCGCTGTTCGAGAGGTTTTTTGAGTCCCTAAAGACTTATGCCGCTTAGAGCGAGGAGTCGGCTCTGTCCGGCCAAGGCGTGGATAGCGCCCCGAACTCGGTCTTCCGAATACCAAGGGCTTCGCCGAAATTTAAAATTATAGAATTCTATGGCTAAGTGAGAGTGTTCACGCATTATAGTCCGATTGCCTTGTTCGTTGTGCTGAGCGCCTCCCTCGAAGGACCCAAACATGGGAAAAAAAGCGCTCAGGTTTATCCCCGAACACCCCAGCACTAGCGGCACGGGGGCAGAAGCCGACGACTCGCCATCTCTCAGAATTGATAAACAGCCGCACATAAGGTAATATTTTAAATTCCAACAGCATTGCTTAGCGCATATGAACAAGTTTTCAGCGCACAGGACAAAACGAGCGAGTTTTACTCAAAAATTACATCCCTGGAACATTCATCCGCCATAAGGCAGGCACCCTTCAGAACATCCTTATAATAATTCTCGGGCTTGCGATGCTCTTTCCCCGGTGGTGGCCCGTCCTTCACAAGCTTCTCAGCATCCAGCTTGCCCCAGTGCACCTTAGCATGGGCAAGGGCCCTACGGGCACCTTCAATGCAGACGGAGCACTTGATGACTTCGAGCCTTGGACAGGCCCCCACCAGCCGCTGCACCAGCCCGAAATAGCTCCCAGGCAGAGCCTCTCCAGGCCACAGCCAAACTATGAGGCCCTTCATGGCCTGTTCAGCCGCCTTGTGGAGCTCGACCAGTTGCTTCAGCTGGTCGCTCAAGGGTACGGGGTGTCCGGCCTCAGCATACTGAGACTAGAACACCTTCTCTGTCGAGCTGCCCTCCTCGGCTCGATAGAATATGGCGGCATCGGACACGCTACGGGGAAGATCTGCGAATGCTCCTGGAGAGCTCCGGATTCGGGTAAGTAACAAGTAACTCACATTTATGTGTTTGCTTTGCATAAAAAATGCCTTACCCGCCGCTATCTTTTTCACCTTATCCAACTCCTGGAGGGTCTTCTGGGATTCGGCCTTGGCAGACTTGGCATTTTTAATAGCCATCGCCAGCTCGGATGCTCGCGTCTTTGAGTCAAGCTCCAAACTCTCATGTTTTTTCGTGAGAGCCTGGAGCTCTTGCCGCACCTTGCCAACCTGGGCCTCATACTTCTCCCGCTCGATGCGCTCCGTGGCCGCCCTCTTCTCGGCCTCGGACAGTGCTTGCTTAAGGGTCGCCACCTCAGACGTGGCCCCTACAATAGCCACGATAATCCTGTCATTTTTTGCAATTGCACCTTTTTTGTATATATTTAAAACAAGGTATTTCTTACGTTCCTTGTCCTCGAGTTGCTTCTTGGCACGCCCGAGCTCTTGCTTGGACTGCTTGAGGTTCTTCTTTAGCGTGTCCACTTCCGCAGTCAGTGCGGCGGACGCCAGCAGAGAAGCCTGCATACGAATATTGACTCCTTTTTGTTAGACTCCTGCAAATTTTATTTGATCCTCTATTCGGCTTTTCTTCCCGAACGCCAAACAGAGCATCAGGGGCTACTGTCTATGCGGTAATATTATTTACACATTCTTTACTTACCTCAAAGCATGTTAAAAGGCTAGCACAAGCTTTAGTCAGTCCACTCTTGGCAGACTGAACCTTCTGGACCACCGCACTCATAATGGTGCGGTGCTCCTCGTGGATGGAGGCGCCTTTGAGCACCTCCAACAGATTGTCCGGCGCCTCCGGTTGGACGGGGGTCACCGGCACGGTGGGCTTGCTCCTCTTGGAAGGAGGTCGCCCGCCGGACTCTGGAACCCTTGAAGGTTTCGGAGCGGTGTCCGGCCTAGGGCCGGACTTGGAACCCTGGGGGTTTTTATCCCCTTTACTCCTGGAGTCCGGGAAGTCACCTTGCGGCGCCTCCAGGACCACCTCCTCCTGGCTTGGAACCTGTTGGGACAATACTTCGGCGTCGTCCGTAGGGCGGGGGGAGGTGGCCGTCGGAAGCGAATTCACATCCGACGAGTCCAGTGAACCGCTCGACGACGCGTCGAGCCGGTCTTTGGGTGGGCTGCATAATCATATTCGACATAAGGGAAAGCTGTGCAATAAAGGAATACTATGAATTACTCTGGTATCCGGATACTTACGATTTCGCCAGGGGCTTGGCCCTGAGCGGCCACTCCTCTCGTCGTTGTCAGCGTCGGTGGAGTAGTCCGGAGGAAGGGTTTTCCCCTTCTTGGACCCTTCGGCCTCCTCAGTGAGGGCGGCCTTCCTTTTCTTCTCTCCCCCCGCTGGAGGGGGAGAGGTCTCTTCTTCCTCCTCCTCGTCTTCACGGGAGGAATGCGCCTTGGAGCTGTCGGATGATGAACCCGACACCTCCTGGCGCCGGTGTGACGCCCCCAATTTGACCGTACACTAATCATACACGCAAACGTGTACGATCAAGATCAGGGACTCACGGGAAGATATCACAACACAACTCTACAAATAAAATAAGTCATACAAGCATCATATTACAAGCCAGGGGCCTCGAAGGCTGGAATACAAGAGCTCGATCATAGACGAGTCAGCGGAAGCAACAATATCCGAGTACAGACATAAGTTAAACAAGTTTGCCTTAAGAAGGCTAGCACAAACTGGGATACAGATCAAAAGAGGCGCATGCCTCCTGCCTGGGATCCTCCTAACTACTCCTGGTCGTCGTCAGCGGGCAGCATGTAGTAGTAGGCACCTCCGGTGTAGTAGGAGTCGTCGTCGATGGTGGCGTCTGGCTCCTGGGCTCCAACATCTGGTTGCGACAACCAGGTTGAAGGGATAGAGGGAAAAAAAGGAGAAAGCAACCGTGAGTACTCATCCAAAGTACTCGCAAGCAAGGAGCTACACTACATATGTATGCATTCGTATCAACTGGAATAAGGCTATTGTATGTGGACTGAACTGCAGAAAGCCGGGATAAGGGGGGATAGCTAGTCCTTTCGAAGACTACGCTTCTGGCAGCCTCCGTCTTGCAGCATGTAGAAGAGAGTAGACTGAAGTCCTCCAAGTATCATCACGTAGCATAATCCTAACCGATGATCCTCCCCTCGTTGCCCTGTGAGAGAGCGATCACCGGTTGTATCTGGCACTTGGAAGGGTGTGTTTTATTAAGTATCCGGTTCTAGTTGTCATAAGGTCAAGGTACGACTCCAAGTCGTCCTGTTACCGAAGATCACGGCTATTTGAATAGATTAACTTCCCTGCAGGGATGCACCACATAACCCAACACGCTCAATCCCATTTGGCCGGACACAGTTTCCTGGGTCATGCCCGGCCTCGGAAGATCAACACGTCGCAGCCCTACCTAGACACAACAGAGAGGTCAGCACGCCGGTCTAAATCCTATGGCGCAAGGGTCTGGGCCCATCGCCCTTTGCACACCTGCACGTTGCGAACGCGGCCAGAAGCAGAACTAGCCCCCTTAATACAAGAGCAGGCTTACGGTCCAATCCGGCGCGCGCCACTCAGTCGCTGACGTCACGAAGGCTTCGGCTGATACCACGACGTCGAGTGCCCATAACTGTCCCCGCGTAGATGGTTAGTGCGTATAGGCCAGTAGCCAGACTCAGATCAAATACCAGGATCTCGTTAAACGTGTTAAGTATCCACGAACACCGACCAGGGCCAGGCCCACCTCTCTCCTAGGTGGTCACCACCTGCCCTGTCGCTTCGCCACAAAGTAACAGTCGGGGGCTGTCGGGAACCCAGGCCCACCACTACCTGGATGGAGCCACCTGCCCCTTCAGCCCCCATCTCCGAACAGTATCACAGGTAAGGTAACTGTGTAAAGTATATTGTATATGCCCGTGATCACCTCTCGAAGTGATCACGGCCCAGTAGTATAGCATGGCAGACGGACAAGAGTGTAGGGCCACTGTTGGAACACTAGCATCCTATACTAAGCAGTAGGATAGCAGGTAATGGTAACAACAGTAGTAGCAAGGACAGGCTATGCATCAGAATAGGATTAACGGAAAGCAGTAACATGCTACACTACTTTAATGCAAGTAGTAGAGATAAGAATAGGCGATATCTGGTGGTCAAAGGGGGGGCTTGCCTGGTTGCTCTGGCAAGAGAGAGGGGTCGTCAACTCCGTAGTCGTACTGGGTAGCAGCGGCGTCGGTCTCGGTGTCTAGCGAGAGAAGAGGGGGAAGAAACAATAAATATTTAAGCAAGCAGATGCATAGCGATGCATGACATGACAAGTATCGGTGCTAGAGGTGCCCTAACGCGGTATGAGGTGATATCGGTGAAGGGGGGAAACATCCGGGAAATTATCCCCGGTGTTTCGCGTTTCCGGGAAGAAGACCCGGAAGGGGAAAGTTGCGAGTTCGATAGGTTAGGGGGTGTGGCGGACGAACGGGTTGCGTATCCGGAATCGTCTCGTCGTTCTGAGCAACTTTCATGTAAAAGTTTTTCCATCCGAGTTACGATTTATTTTATATTAATTTTAAAAGATTTAAATCATTTTAGGATTAATTTAAATATTTTAATTCAACATTATCCCGAACAGGGTTTGCTGACGTCATCATGACGTCAGCACGACATCAGCAGTCAACAGAGGTGTTGACTGGTCAACTGACGTGTGGGCCCCGTTCGTCATTGTCTTAGACTAACTAAGTAGGTTTATTAGTTTAATTAAGCCATTATATTAATTTAACAGATTTAATTAAGTTAATTAATTATCTAATTAATTAATTAATATTTTCTAATTAATTTTCTAACTCTCTTTTTTTAAATGGGGGCGTGGGGCCCATATGTCATAGGCAGTGGCAATATTAAAAGAGTTTATTTAAACTAATTAACTTAATTAGTCAGGGTGGGGCCTAGTGGTTAGTGGGTCAAATTGCTAACAAATTTTATTAGAGTTAAACCTAATTGTTGCAGTAGCATGGCCCGTCAGTGGCTATCAGGATTACTTCAACTAGTCTGTTAATTATGCGCATGATTAATTAGGTGTGGGTCCCGTTGGTCAGGGACACAGGGCGCCATTTGGAGCTGAGTTAATGGTGCCATGCTAGCGCATCGGCGTTTAGCCGCCGGCAGCCACAGTACACGGCGGAGGCCCACCGGAGTTGCGTTCTGGCGACCATTTGGTCACCCACGAACATCAGTAGGACGAGCGTGTTGGCGCGCATCGAGTAGGGCTAGTGGTTGGTGCTGGAGGTGCCGGGATGGACGCCGGCGATGAGGTCTAGCGGCAGCTGAACAAGAGCTCGACGGATCCTGTGAAACAAGAGGATAATGAGGTAGGAAAAGGGTCAGGCGACATCTGTACAGCTCCTAGAGCTCGCGCACACCAACGGAACACAGCGGGGAGCACGGCAGCGATGCATTCATTGGCCATGGCGGACGACAGCTTTGGGTCTCGCAGGGGACGATGCCTCTGTGATTGATTCACGTGGGAGAGAGGGGAAGCAGGTGGGAGCTCACATTGAAGCTCGTGGGGGACTCGGTGGAGCCGGAGCGGTTCAGGGCGATGCAGATCGCTGGTCAGCCATGGCGGATCCAGTTGGGGGAGAAACGAAGAAGGCGACGACGGTGCGGCATCCTGGCTAGGTCCGGTGGTTGCGGTCAATGAAGATGATCCCTGGAGAGCTCTTGGACGTGGAGAGGCGGCGATGGGCGGTTGCCAGCGAGCCGGTGCGGCCAACGCGGGCGGGGAGCGCGGCCATAGCGGAGGGAGGGCGTCGGGCGCCGGCGACGTGGCCCGAGGCAAGGGCGCGTGCGGGGGACTGCGGGGGTTCTCGCTCCTCTCTGTGTCTCCTCCTGGCGGCGCGAGGAGGGAGGATGGGATCGAACAGGAGGAGTGGGGGTAGTGCGGTCCATGCTAGGGTTTCGAGGGTTATGGGGGCGCCGGCTGGGCCGGCCTGGCTTGCCCAGTGGCCAGCTGGGCCGAGGCCCAGCGAGGGGGGTTGTTCTTTTCCCTTTTGTCTGTTTGTTCTATTTTCTATTTACTTCTTTTTTTGTTTTATTTTATTCTGGTATTCTTTTTTTATAAATCACAAAACAAATTCCTAAATTAGTGTTTCAACACAATCCAATGTCACAAAAAAACTTTTACCCTGAAATAAAATAGTTTAGCATTTTACAAAATACCAAAGGCATTCAAATAATTGTTTTAGCTACTGTTTTGTTCATGTTTAAGTATTCAAACATTTTATAAAAGTTTGATTTCTACACCATAATTACCTGTGCATTATTTCACTCACACTAAACATTTTAGTTTTAATATTTGAAAACTTTTATTGTTTGTTAGATTTTGAAATTGAATTCGAATCGGTTTCGAACTAAATCAAGATTAGCAATAGTAAGCATGGTGACGTGGCACGATTAGCGTGGGATCACTGTAGCTTAATTATCCGGGCGTCACAATTCTCCTCCACTACAAGAAATCTCGTCCCGAGATTTAGGAGGGGAGTAAGGGGGAAAGTTCTGGTTACGGTATTCTAACGGATCTTCTCGGTCTTGGTTGCTCTTCTCAAAGTAGTTGATCCCTTTTGGTGATGTCTTCATTTCTCTGCATCAATGCATCATGATGAAGTTGCCGTCCTTCCTTCAGGATCTTCACCGGACTTACAAAAAGATAAGAGGGGAAAAACTCTATAAGGATGGATTCTAACATAATTGATCATCAGACGATTAACTCAAGGGGAGAAGCATAAGTATCTCTCGTATTGAAACTTAAGAAGTTATCGAGAGCAAAGTAAGAAGGTACCATGAGAAGTTTCAATCGGATAGGCAATCTTTCGATGTCTGAAACCACATGCGAAATGGGTCCAGAACAACGAAATTGAGTATTACGTCTGATACCACAATAGATCACTTGGGACGGTGGCCCGTGAATTACATACGAGGCTACGCACAAGGAATAACCATGGGAACACGTGGTGTACAGGAGAGTCAGGTTTCAATCCTGTGGAACTGTGGGTTATGGGCCCACCAGGTGTGTTTTTTTAAACAAGAGCAGTGAAATCTTGCACGGTCATGATAAAAAGACATGTCAGAGGGTAGCCTATCAGTTATGTTGGCAACAATGTCGATACCAAGGTCGAGGGACGAAGAGAACCATTTTCCTGCTCGTTGAACGAGGCGGACCATTAGGCAAAATTCTCGTCCATCGGTGGCTACCGGAATGCTATCAACAAAAGCAACAGAGTCTTACTGACACGGTTGTACACCAAGGTTTTTACATAAGCAGAAGAATACTACTGCTTATATAATATAGATTACAAGAAGGGTTAAGCAAACCAATGGAAAGGAAAGGTGATTACCAGGTTAAACAGAACAATGGAAAGGAAAACATGTTTAAACACATATTTCAGGGGTATTTCCTTCCCAAGGACAAACAGAGTATGATATCCGTGACAGGATATAACGTAGAATACCATTTAGGTAATGGGAGAGAGATTTCATGACATTACCCAGGCAACGGTGTTTGGATAATTGAGCAGGATACATTTAGCATTGGGCTTCAAATGTTCTTGTTGAAAATCAGAGTACCACAGACATGCTTCAGATAGCATTGACATGGTCTTCAAGCAAAGGTCAGACTTTGGATACAAAGGATCCATCGGAAACAACTAATAGAATAAGTATTACAATTTCCTCATGGAAGAATGGATAACCTTGCTGAAAAGGAATCTATAACAATAGGGCCTCCGGCCAGGTGTGCTAGGCACAACATCACCTTACCGGGTCACATAAAGACCATTGTTATAACTCTTGGAAATATGTTCCAACCATCATATCTGACCGAGATTCAGATATGATTGGTGTTTGTATACCTCAGGCTCAGGATGCCTGAGAAGAAAAGGTGCAACACAAAGTAACGAGGTGACATCGTAAGATTCTCGGGGAACGAACTATGGAAGAGAGTTCCAAAACAAGAGTTCATCATTAAATCAAGGAGAGGGTGAGGAGGTGGCCGATGGACTCAGCGACATTCCATTGGGATTTAAAAAAAATGGATTTCCACGATTATCTGAACAAGGAGATAACCTTTGTCAGATCAATTGATATAGTGAGGTATGCTCGAGGAAAACATACATAATTAAACATTGGTTGAAAGGTGCACCCGAAATATGGGCTGGGTTGCACGACCAATGTTAGAACGGTGATTCAATTATCGGAAGAATTAGAATGAAACTATCGCCCATTCACTCCAAAGCAATAGGGTTGCTAGAAGTTTTGAATTCACACGTCATAGCTCAATTGTCGGTATTCCGGTTAAAAAAACAATACGGGGTCCAAGGAATGAGCGGAGATGGCGAGAAGTATTATTAAATCAAGAATCCATAAGAGGTGGTGAAATTCTCACCACATTCTTGACAAAAGAGATGGTAATACTCCAAGGTAATTAAAAACAAAGGTTGGATAGCAAGGAACTCAAGGTACAACATAGAACACGAACAAGTTTGTGTTGGAGGGGAGGCATTAAAGTGGTCGATGACAACACAAATCATCAAGGGCAAGGATGGTATTTCTCATCATGAATTCAATTGATATCCAGGAAGGAGTCAAGATGTTGATGATGATCATGACAAATTTTGTCAAGAGGCTCCACGAAGATGTAATAGATCGGCGATGTCCTCAAGTCAAAGGAATGATCAAGCGAAAGGTTAATGGAACCGAGGGTATGACACAAACTCCAAAGCAAGCTTGCTGTCCAAAGCGAAATGATATGATGAGGAAAAATCGACGTAAGCTTTGCTCATCGTTAAAAATTTTGCTTCGAGGAGAAGGACCAGGTAGCACAGTTAAAACGAACACGAATAGGTATAGCAGAGCAGGCTAGGAATGACATGATCGGGTACAAACTCGTACTTAAAGAAGATTACTGAAGAGGTGTTGAACCATAGTGCGGACTCGGTTCAGTTATCGGTGTCTTCGAGTGTTAAATAACTCAGAGCCCGTGAAAAATTGGAATCGGTGAGGATGTAGTACTTGATAAAGAACTCATAAGAGGTTATGCAGTTCTATGATAATCTCGAGATACCAGGGGGTAGTACTCGACGACAGATCAAAATAGAGGTTGAATTGGGTATTGCTCTGCAGAGGACAAGTGGTTTTAACTTGTCTGAGAAATTTAATCAAAGGGGAACAATATGGTCAGAATCACATTTGTACATGATCAAACCACAGATACAAGCACTTACAACAAGGGGGTAACTATTCTGCGAGAAGCTTCCATGATAAGATTTGCATTGTGTCCATGGGCATGAATGCAAAGTTCAAGGTCGACTCCCACTTCCTCAATGCATAACCTTTCATTCACTTCTCGCGTTTGATGAAGTTGCAGTGTTGAAATTTTATCTGGCAAAATACCAGAAGAGTATGACTCATGAAAACTTTCGAGTTCACACATATTATGAAAGGCATAGGTTCAACCCATCGGGGGATCATGGAAACATATCCCACAAGCTTCAATAGTAAATATCACCAGCTCAAAAGCAGAGCAAGGTTGGCCAAATCAAGGAATATGATTTACCAAAGGCATTATGTATCAAGGAAAGAACTTACAAAGTGATTGAATATGAAGGACGTTGTCGGATAAAATCCAACAAGGTTCCGATGGTCCATAAAGGATCTGATGTGAGTATCGGCTCACAACCAGAGGAAGAATCAATGCAAAGACATTGGATTATAGAAACAACTGAGTAACTTAGAGCTCAATTGCAAAGGAATTATGATTTACAAAGCGAAGGATCAGAAGCAGACGCTCTGATCAAGGATGGATAAATTCAATATACTTAGGGGCACAATCGACGACAATTTGATTGGCGAGAACCAGCTCACGTTTAAAATGACGTCTGAGCCGGAAGGATGAATTCTAGGATCTGATTGAGGATTGCGAGCATTCGCAACAAATTGAATCAACGGACTCAAAATGATAATGACAAGAGATGCCAATAAGATTATAGACTTATGGGATTAACCATAATGCAAGCAAGTAAGAATTTCAAGTGCAATAGGCGACTCAGGATTTTCGGAAGTTCAAATAGTATTTTGAAGACTTTTGTGTAACACATGAACAACTGGGGGATGAGCGGATACTCGATAAGTGCGAGAATTAACCGTAGGGGTATTCAGGTGACAAAGAACAGCAAGGCAGTAAGCTCAAAGGATTATCGAAACAACGACAAGTTTTTCAGGGTATCTTGTAATAACAAGACCAACTGGGGATGAAGGTAAGAATAACAACTGCAAGTAGATATCCATAAGGGTTTACGGTGGAAGAGGAATTGCAAACGCGATGAACACAAGTTCTCAGGTTAACAGCGGAGAGTAACTTCACGTGCAACAGATGATCATCAGTAATAAGGGGCTCTCCGGGTGAAAGTGATAATGAGATCCTAATGTTAGATTTAGCAAAATTCATTTAACCCGAATAGAAGAGAGATCAGAGTCCCAGAGTATAGATAAGGAGTAAAAGATCCTAATACCACCCAATGGCGACGTAGGCCCATGGGCCACACAGCCATGTTAGTAAAAGTTTTGTAAAGTCTAGACTCGACTTTGGCCAACGAGTTGGAAGGGGGATTCCTACAGGTAGTCGGCTCTGATACCAACTTGTGACGCCCCCGATTTGACCGTACACTAATCATACACGCAAACATGTACGATCAAGATCAGGGACTCACGGGAAGATATCACAACACAACTCTACAAATAAAATAAGTCATACAAGCATCATATTACAAGCCAGGGGCCTCGAAGGCTCAAATACAAGAGCTCGATCATAGACGAGTCAGCGGAAGCAACAATATCTGAGTACAGACATAAGTTAAACAAGTTTGCCTTAAGAAGGCTAGCACAAACTAGGATACAAATCGAAAGAGGCGCAGGCCTCCTGCCTGGGATCCTCCTAACTACTCCTGGTCGTCGTCAGCGGGCAGCACGTAGTAGTAGGCACCTCCGATGTAGTAGGAGTCATCGTCGACGGTGGCGTCTGGCTCTTGGGCTCCAACATCTGGTTGCGACAACCAGGTTGAAGGGATTGAGGGAAAAGAAGGAGAAAGCAGCCGTGAGTACTCATCCAAAGTACTCGCAAGCAAGGAGCTAGACTACATATGTATGCATTCGTATCAACTGGAATAAGGCTATTGTATGTGGACTGAACTGCAGAAAGCCGGGATAAGGGGGGATAGCTAGTCCTTTCGAAGACTATGCTTCTGGAAGCCTCCGTCTTGCAGCATGTAGAAGAGTGTAGACTGAAGTCCTCCAAGTATCATCACGTAGCATAATCCTAACCGATGATCCTCCCCTCGTCACCTTGTGAGAGAGCGATCACCGGTTGTATCTGGCACTTGGAAGGGTGTGTTTTATTAAGTATCCGGTTCTAGTTGTCATAAGGTCAAGGTACAACTCCAAGTCGTCCTGTTACCGAAGATCACGGCTATTCGAATAGATTAACTTCCCTGCAGGGGTGCACCACATAACCCAACACGCTCGATCCCATTTGGCCGGACACACTTTCCTGGGTCATGCCCGGCCTCGGAAGATCAACACGTCGCAGCCCTACCTAGGCACAACAGAGAGGTCAGCACGCCGGTCTAAATCCTATGGCGCAGGGGTCTGGGCCCATCACCCTTTGCACACCTGCACGTTGCGAACGCGGCCGGAAGCAGAACTAGCCCCCTTAATACAAGAGCAGGCTTACGGTCCAATCCGGCGCGCGCCACTCAGTCGCTGACGTCACGAAGGCTTCGGCTGATACCACGACGTCGAGTGCCCATAACTGTCCCCGCGTAGATGGTTAGTGCGTATAGGCCAGTAGCCAGACTCAGATCAAATACCAGGATCTCGTTAAACGTGTTAAGTATCCGCGAACACCGACCAGGGCCAGGCCCACCTCTCTCCTAGGTGGTCACCACCTGCCCTGTCGCTTCGCCACAAAGTAACAGTCGGGGGCCGTCGGGAACCCAGGCCCACCACTACCTGGATGGAGCCACCTGCCCCTTCAGCCCCCATCTCCAAACAGTATCACAGGTAAGGTAACTGTGTAAAGTATATTGTATATGCCCGTGATCACCTCCCGAAGTGATCACGGCCCAGTAGTATAGCATGGAAGACGGACAAGAGTGTAGGGCCACTGATGGAACACTAGCATCCTATACTAAGCAGTAGGATAGCAGGTAATGGTAACAACAATAGTAGCAAGGACAGGCTATGCATCAGAATAGGATTAATGGAAAGCAGTAACATGCTACACTACTCTAATGCAAGCAGTAGATATAAGAATAGGCGATATCTGGTGGTCAAAGGGGGGCTTGCCTGGTTGCTCTAGCAAGAGAGAGGGGTCGTCAACTCCGTAGTCGTACTGGGTAACAGCGGCGTCGGTCTCGGTGTCTAGCGAGAGAAGAGGGGGAAGAAACAATAAATATTTAAGCAAGCAGATGCATAGCGATGCATGACATGACAAGTATCGGTGCTAGAGGTGCCCTAACGCGGTATTAGGTGATATCGGTGAAGGGGGGAAACATCTGAGAAATTATCCCCAGTGTTTCGCGTTTCCGGGAAGAGGAGCCGGAAGGGGAAAGTTGCGAGTTTGATAGGTTAGGGGGGTGTGGCGGACGAACGGGTTGCGTATCCGGAATCGTCTCGTCGTTCTGAGCAACTTTCATGTAAAAGTTTTTCCATCCGAGTTACGGTTTATTTTATATTAATTTTAAAAGATTTAAATCATTTTAGGATTAATTTAAATATTTTAATTCAACATTATCCCGAACAGGGTTTGCTGACGTCATCATGACCTCAGCACGACGTCAGCAGTCAACAGAGGTGTTGACTGGTCAACTGACGTGTGGGCCCCGTTCGTCATTGTCTTAGACTAACTAAGTAGGTTTATTAGTTTAATTAAGCCATTATATTAATTTAACAGATTTAATTAAGTTAATTAATTATCTAATTAATTAATATTTTCTAATTAATTTTCTAACTCTCTTTTTTTAAATGGGGGCGTGGGGCCCATATGTCATAGGCAGTGGCAATATTAAAAGAGTTTATTTAAACTAATTAACTTAATTAGTCAGGGTGGGGCCTAGTGGTCAGTGGGTCAAATTGCTAACAAATTTTATTAGAGTTAAACCTAATTGTTGCAGTAGCATGGCCCGTCAGTGGCTATCAGGATTACTTTAACTAGTCTGTTAATTATGCCCATGATTAATTAGGTGTGGGTCCCGTTGGTCAGGGACACAGGGCGCCATTTGGAGCTAAGTTAATGGTGCCATGCTAGCGCATCGGCGTTTAGCCACCGGCAGCAACAGTACACGGCGGAGGCCCACCGGAGTTGCATTCTGGCGACCATTTGGTCACCCACGAACATCAGTAGGACGAGCGTGTTGGCGCGCATCGAGTAGGGCTAGTGGTTGGTGCTAGAGGTGCCGGGATGGACGCCGGCGACGAGGTCTAGCGGCAACTGAACAAGAGCTCGACGGATCCGGTGAAACAAGAGGAGAATGAGGTAGGAAAAGGGTCAGGCGACATCTGTACAGCTCCTAGAGCTCGCACACACCAACGGAACGCAGCGGGGAGCATGGCAGCGATGCATTCATCGGCCATGGCGGACGACAACTTTGGGGCTTGCAGGGGACGATGCCTCTGTGGTTGATTCACGCGGGAGAGAGGGGAAGCAGGTGGGAGCTCACATTGAAGCTCGTGGGGGACTCAGTGGAGCCGGAGCGGTTCAGGGCGATGCAGATCACCGGTCAGCCATGGCGGATCCAGTTGGGGGAGAAACGAAGAAGGTGACGACGGTGCGGCATCCCGGCTTGGTCCGGTGGTTGCGGTCGATGAAGATGATCCCTGGAGAGCTCTTGGACGTGGAGAGGCGGCGATGGGCGGTTGCTAGCGAGCCGGTGCGGCCAACGCGGGCAGGGAGCGCAGCCATAGCGGAGGGAGGGCGTCGGGCCCCAGCGACGTGGCCCGAGGCAAGGGCGCGTGTGGGGGACTGCGGGGGTTCTCGCTCCTCTCTGTGTCTCCTCCTGGCGGCGCGAGGAGGGAGGATGGGATCGAACGGGAGGAGTGGGGGTAGTGCGGTCCATGCTAGGGTTTCGGGGGTTATGGGGGCGCCGGCTGGGCCGGCCTGGCTTGCCCAGTGGCCAGCTGGGCCGAGGCCCAGC
>NC_041386.1:233519-244905 GCF_002162155.2 Triticum dicoccoides | reverse complement strand
TGTTCTGTTTTCTATTTACTTCTTTTTTTGTTTTTATTTTATTCTGGTATTCTTTTTTTATAAATCAGAAAACAAATTCCTAAATTAGTGTTTCAACACAATCCAATGTCACAAAAAAAACTTTTACCCTGAAATAAAATAGTTTAGCATTTTACAAAATACCAAAGGCATTCAAATAATTGTTTTAGCTACTGTTTTGTTCATGTTTAAGTATTCAAACATTTTATAAAAGTTTGATTTGTACACCATAATTACCTGTGCATTATTTCACTCACACTAAACATTTTAGTTTTAATATTTGAAAACTTTTATTGTTTGTTAGATTTTGAAATTGAATTCGAATCGGTTTCGAACTAAATCGAGATTAGCAACAGTAAGCATGGTGACGTGGCACCATTAGCGTGGGATCACTGTAGCTTAATTATCCGGGTGTCACAGCCGGGCACCTTTTCGAGTCCCCGTGGCCTTCTTTGTGGCCTTCTTCTCCGGCACCACATAGGGTGCCGGAACCAGCAGCTTCGCCAAGCGGGCATCGGCTGGGTCTTCAGGCAAAGGAGCCGGACAGTCGATCTGTCCGGACTTCGCCTGCCAAACCTGTCAAAGGTAAGGGAGCTTAGATCCCGCATAGAGTTAAACTATGGAAAACTAATACCCTGTAAAAGGTACAAACAACTTACCGCGCTA
Organism: Triticum dicoccoides; assembly: GCF_002162155.2. Lineage (NCBI taxonomy): Eukaryota > Viridiplantae > Streptophyta > Magnoliopsida > Poales > Poaceae > Triticum > Triticum dicoccoides. The sequence goes on along the minus strand of NC_041386.1, from coordinate 244,221 downwards.
GCGTGACGCTGCGCGCTGAATCCGCGATCCTCGGTAGCGGATGCGGGAGCCTCGACGCCCTTGAAAAGCACCTTCCAGGCATCTTCGTACGTCATGTCGAAGAGCCTGCTTAGAGTTCGGTGCTGCGCCGGGTTGAACTCCCACAAATTGAAGGCCCGTTGTTGACACGGGAGGATCCGGCAGATGAGCACGACCTGGACTATGTTGACAAGCTTGAGCTGCTTGTCCACCAGGGTTTGGATGCATGTTTGCAGTCCAGTCACCTCTCCTTTGCTGCCCCACGACAGGCCTGTCTCTTTCCAGGACATGAGCCGCGTTGGGGGTCCGGACCAGAACTCGGGGGCTGCGACCCACTCAGGGTCACGCGGCTCGGTGATGTAAAACCACCCCGATTGCCACCTGTTCAGGGTCTCCACAAAGGAGCCCTCGAGCCATAAGACGTTGGGCATCTTGCCCACCATGGTGCCTCCGCACTCTTCCTGGTTGCCGCGCACCACCTTCGGCTTGACATTGAAAGTCTTGAGCCATAGGCCGAAATGGGGGCGGATGCAGAGGAAAGCCTCGCACATGACGATAAACGCCGAGATGTTGAGGATGAAGTTCGGGGCCAGATCATGGAAATCCAGGCCATAGTAGAACATGAGTCCCCAGACGAATGGGTGGATAGGAAAGCCCAGTTCGCGGAGGAAGTGGGGAAGGAACACTACCCTCTCATGGGGCCTTGGGGTGGGGAGGAGCTGCCCCTCTTCAGGAAGCCGGTACGCGATGTCATTAGACAAGTATCCGGCCTTCCTCAGTTTTTTGATGTGTCCCTCCGTGACGGAGGAGACCATCCACTTGCCTCCCACTCTGGACATGGCTGGAGAAGGTTGAGGTGGGGAGTGCGGATTTGGGCGCTGGAGCTCGAGTGCGCGAAAATGGATAGGCAAAGGAGGAAGAAGGCGCAGGTGAAAAGGTGGATCCTTATCCCCTTATATGGGTGGACGCAACTATGTGTCCCCACCAGCCTGGTAAAACTCACTTATCTCCAAGCGCCGCAATCAATGGCGCGGTTGGGTTACCCACGCCCGTATTGATGAGAATCCCGGAATAAGGGGACACGATCTCTGCTTTAGCAAGACGTGCCAAGGAAACCGCCTCGCATGACGTGCTGAGGTGGGACAATAAAACGATTCGAATAAAGGCTTGGCCGTGGTGCGATGTCACACTACGGAATACGCCAGCAGATTAGATTTGTGTAAATATTATTTTCTCTATGGCAATATGTGGAAACTTATTTTGCAGAGCCGGACACTATCTTTGTGTTCAAAATCTTCTATGAAGTACTTGGAGGAGGAACCCGCCTTGCAATGCCGAAGACAATCTACGCGCCGGACTCGTCGTCATTGAAGCCTGGTTCAGGGGCTACTGAGGGAGTCCTGGATTAGGGGGTGTCCGGATGGCCGGACTATACCTTCAGCTGGACTCCTGGACTATGAAGATACACGATTGAAGACTTCGTCCCATGTCCGGAAGGGACTTTCCTTGGCGTGGAAGGCAAGCTTGGCGATACAGATATGTAGATCTCCTACCATTGTAACCGACTTTGTGTAACCCTAACTGAGGGAGTCCTGGATTAGGGGGTGTTCGGATAGCCGAACTATACCTTCAGCCGGACTCCTGGACTATGAAGATACAAGATTGAAGACTCCGTCCCGTGTCCGGAAGGGACTTTCCTTGGCGTGGAAGGCAAGCTTGGCAATACGGATGTTCAGATCTCCTGCCATTGTAACCGACTCTATGTAACCCTAACCCTCTCCGGTGTCTATATAAACCGGAGGGTTTTAGTCCGTAGGACAACATACACATCAACAATCATACCATAGGCTAGCTTCTAGGGTTTAGCCTCTCTGATCTCGTGGTAGATCTACTCTTGTACTACCCATATCATCAATACTAATCAAGCAGGACGTAGGGTTTTACCTCCATCGAGAGGGCCCGAACCTGGGTAAAACTTCGTGTCCCTTGCCTCCTGTTACCATCCGGCCTAGACGAACAGTTTGGGACCCCCTACCCGAGATCCGCCAGTTTTGACACCGACATCGGTGCTTTCATTGAGAGTTCCTCTGTGCCGTCACCGCCAGGCTCGATGGCTCCTACGATCATCAATGGCGATGCAGTCCAGGGTGAGACCTTCCTCCCCGGACAGATCTTCGTCTTTGGCGGCTTCGCACTGCGAGCCAATTCACTTGGCCATCTAGAGCAGATCGAAAGCTACGCCCCTGGCCGTCAGGTCAAATTCGAAAGTTTAAACTACACGGCTGACATCCGCGGGGACTTGATCTTCGACGGATTCGAACCACTGCCGAGCGCGCCGCACTGTCATGACGAGCATGATCTAACTCTGCCGCTGAACAGTGCCCTGGAGGCTGCACCCACACCGGCTCCGACCCTTAGTTCGGAGTCAACGGCGCCGATCGAGGATGGGCGGTTGGACGCCACCTCAGGGGCTGCAATCCAAACGGCGATTGAGCCGAACACCAGCCCCGTACTCTGCGAGGCTCGTGACTCCAAGGAGCCGGACTCCTCTCCGGACTCCGAACCCTCCACGCCCCTGCCAGTCGAATCTGATTGGGCGCCGATCATGGAGTTCACTGCCGCAGACATCTTTCAGCACTCGCCTTTCAGCGATATCCTGAAGTCACTGAAGTCTCTCTCTTTATCAGGAGAGCCCTGGCCGGACTACGGTCAGCAAGGTTGGGGTACGGACGATGAAGAAATTCAAAACCCACCCACCACCCACTTTGTAGCCACTGTCGACGACTTAACCGACATGCTCGACTTCGACTCCGAAGACATCGACGATATGGATGCCGATGAAGGAGATGATGAAGAACCAGCGCCTACTAGGCCCTAGAAAGCCACCTCGTCATATGACATATACATGGTGGACACCCCAAAAGAGGGAGAGGGCGATGGAACAACGGAGGATGACCCCTCCAAGAGACAGCCCAAGCGCCGGCATCAGCGGCGCCGCTCAAAATCCCGCCAACACAAAAATGGTGATTCCAGCACGGGAGATAATAATACTCCGGAGAGTGCCGAAGAAAACCCCCTCCAGCAAGGTTTAGCACAGGAGGATGGAGAAACCAGCCCTCATGAGAGAGCGGCAGACAAAGAGGTCGAGGACGATAATTATATGCCTCCCTCCGAAGACGAGGCAAGCCTCGACGACGACGAATTCGTCATGCCAGAGGATCCCGTTGAGCAAAAGCGTTTCCAGTGTAGGCTTATCACCACGGCAAGAAGCCTTAAGAAAAAACAGCAACATCTCAGAGCTGATCAAGATTTGCTGGTTGACAGATGGTCTGAAGTCCTTGCGGCCGAAGAGCATAAACTCGAACACCCCTCCAAGAGTTACCCAAAGTGCAGGTTGCTACCCCGATTAGAGGAGGAAGCACTTGATGCGGCCGAACGGCCACCTCGTGGCCGCGACAGAGAGGCCTCTCGGCCATCCACTCAAGCCGCACCCCGTACCAAGGCATGGGAATATGCACCAGACTTGCGAGACATGTTGGAGGACAAGGCAAGGCAAACACGATCGATCTATGGATCGCGTGGGCACCCCACGGCTCGAGACAGTAACCGTCATGCCGGCCACACATTCGGCATGGCCGAACACAGTAGACAAAGCTCATTGGAGCTACGTCATGATATCGCCCAGTACAGAGGCGCCGCACACCCACTATGCTTTACAGACAAAATAATGGATCATCAAATCCCCGAGGGTTTCAAAGCCATAAACATCAAATCATATGATGGCACAACAGACCCTGTGGTATGGATCGAGGATTATCTCCTTCATATCCACATGGCCCACGGCGATGATTTTCATGCCATCAAATACCTCCCACTCAAGCTTAAAGGACCAGCTCGGCATTGGCTCAACAGCTTGCCAACAGGGTCAATCAGTTGTTGGGAGGACCTAGAAGCCGCATTCCTCGACAATTTCTAGGGCACTTATGTGCGAGCCCCAGACGCCGATGACCTAAGTCACGTAATCCAGCAGCCAGAGGAATCGGCCACACAATTCTGGACATGGTTCCTAACAAAGAAAAATCAAATAGTCGTCTGTCCAGACGCTGAGGCCCTAGCAGCCTTCAAGCACAATATCCGTGACGAGTGGCTAGCCCGGCACCTCGGACAGGAAAAGCCGAAATCTATGGCAGCACTCACGACACTCATGACCCGCTTTTGCGCGGGAGAAGACAGCTGGCTCGCTCGTAGCAACAATATGACCAAGAACCCTTGTAGTTCGGACACCAGAGAAATTAGTGGCAGGTCGCGTCGCAACAAGCAGAAGCGCCGCATTAAAGGCGACAATACTGCGGATACGATAGTTAATGCCGGATTCAGAGGCTCTAAATCCGGTTAGCGGAAGAAGCCATTCAAAAGGAATCCTAGGGGCCTGTCCAGCTTGGACCGAACACTCGACCGCTTGTGCCAAATACATGGCACCCCCGAAAAGCCGGCCAATCACACCAACAGGGATTGTTGGGTGTTCAAGCAGGCAGGCAAGTTAAGCACCGACAATGAAGAAAAGGGGCTGCATAGCGATGACGACGAGGAGTCCCGGCTGCCGAACAACAATGGACAGAAGGGTTTTGCCCCACAAGTGTGGACGGTGAACATGATATACGCCACCCACGTCCCCAAAAGGGAGCAGAAGCGCGCGTTAAGGGACGTATACGCGGTAGAGCCAGTCACCCCAAAGTTCAACCCATGGTCCTCCTGCCCGATCACCTTTGATCGAAGAGACCATCCCACTAGCATCCGTCATGGAGGATTTGCCGCATTGGTTCTAGACCCAATTATTGACGGATTTCATCTCACTAGAGTCCTCATGGACGGCAGCAGCAGCCTGAACCTGCTTTACCAGGATAAAGTGCAAAAAATGGGCATCGATCCCTCGAGGATTAATCCCACCAAAACGACCTTTAAAGGCGTAATACCAGGTGTAGAGGCCAACTGTACAGGCTCAGTCACACTTGAAGTGGTCTTCGGATCCCCGGATAATTTCCGAAGCGAGGAATTGATCTTCGACATAGTCCCATCCCGCAGTGGCTATCATGCACAGCTCGGACGAACCGCATTCGCCAAATTCAATGCGGTACCGCACTACACATACCTTAAGCTCAAGATGCCAGGCCCTCGTGGAGTAATTACAGTCAATGGAAACACCGAACGCTCCCTCCGAACGGAGGAGCACACGGCGGCCCTTGCAGCGGAAGTACAAAGCAGCCTCTCCAGGCAGTTCTCCAGTCCGGCCACTAAACGACCAGACACCGTCAAGCGCGCCCGGCGTAACCTACAACAAGACCGCCTGGCACGATCCGAGCAGGCATAGCAATGCGGCCCCAACCCCAACCCTCGCAAAAAGGCGACGCCAGTACTTCGCGTACATAACTATGCTCTAGAGATACCATGGGCACAGGGGGAGGGGCACCATCACGACACGCCCAATACACGGCTTAAACCGTACCAGGGGCTGCCGATTTTTTAATTTTCTCTTACTTTCAGGACTTCATCCTTCGGAAGGCCTGTTCGGCAGTTCAATTGCCGCACAAACGATGCAAGAACCAGGGAAGCAGACAAGCCATGCTGCATTACGGAAATCCCAGGTGGACTCTATCACGAGCAGTATACCTGTTTCGCATACTATTCCGCAGCTTGCCCCTGGAGCAGACATGTTAAATAGTCCAACTTTTCGTTTATCGCATTACTTGTATCGTTCTGCTTTGATCGCAGCTATTTTTAATAAACAATGCATAGCTTTTGTCTATTTTTGCATTATCTTTTTATAAATAAATGTTCCTTAATGACATGTTGCATCCGTACAACTTGGTACGACCCAAATACGCCAGGGGCTTTTAGCACCCCTCAATATGGTGTGAGAAGTCCGAACACTTTCACAAGTGCGGCACCCCGAACTTATAGCACTATATGCATCGGCTCCGAATCATGTCTTGGGTCAATAGTTGGGTTTGCCCGGCTCCTATGTTTTGGTGCCTTACGTTCTGCTATATCGGCTAAGGTAGAACTAGGAGAACCACTGCGATTGTGCCCCAGTTGAGCTGGGCCGAGCACCTCAGTGGAGAAAGCTAAAACTGACTGTCATGATGAAACGAGAGGTGGTCGCTGTTCGAGAGGTTTTTTCGAGTCCCTAAAGACTTATACCGCTTAGGGAGAGGAGTCGGCTCTATCCGGCCAAGGCATGGATAGCGCCCCGAACTCGGTCTTCCGAATACTAGGGGCTTCGCCGAAATTTAAAATTGTAGAATTCTATGGCTAAGTGAGAGTGTTCACGCATTATAGTCCGATTGCCTCGTTGGTTGTGCTGAGCGCCTCCCTCGAAGGACCCAAATATGGGAAAAAGAGCGCCCATGTTTATCCCCGAACACCCCAGCACTAGCGGCAAGGGGGCAGAAGCCGATGACTCGCCATCTCTCAGTATTGATAAACAACCGCACAAAAGGTAATATTTTAAATTCAAGCAGCATTGCTCAGCGCATATGAACAAGTTTTCAGCGCACATGAACAAGTTTTCAGCGCACAGGACAAACACGAGCGAGTTTTATTCAAAAATTACATCCCTAGTACATTCATCCGCCATAAGGCGGGCACCCTTCAGAACATCCTTATAGTAATTTTCGGGCTTGCGATGCTCTTTCCCCGCCGGTGGCCCGTCCTTCACAAGCTTCTCCGCATCCAGCCTGCCCAAGTGCACCTTAGCACGGGCAAAGGTCCTACGGGCACCTTCCATACGGACGGAGCGCTTGATGACTTCGAGCCTTGGACAGGCCTCCACCAGCCGCCGCACCAGCCCGAAATAGCTCCCAGGCAGAGCCTCTCCAGGCCACAGCTGAACTATGAGGCCCTTCATGGCCTGTTCGGCCGCCTTGTGGAGCTCGACCAGTTGCTTCAGCTAGTCGCTCAAGGGTACGGGGTGTCCGGCCTCAGCATACTGAGACCAGAACACCTTCTCTGTCGAGATGCCCTCCTCGGCTCGATAGAATATGGCGGCATCGGACACGCTATGGGGAAGATCTGCGAATGCTCCTGGAGAGCTCCGGATTCGGGTAAGTAACAAGTAACTCACATTTATGTGTTTGCTTTGCATAAAAAATGCCTTACCCGCCGCTATCTTCTTCACCTCATCCAACTCCTGGAGGGTCTTCTGGGATTCGGCCTTGGCAGATTTGGCATTTTCAATAGCCACCGCAAGCTCGGACGCTTGCGTCTTCGAGTCATGCTCCAAACTCTCATGTTTTTCCATGAGAGCCTGGAGCTCTCGTTGCACCTTGCCAACCTCTGCCTCATACTTCTCCTGCTCGGTGCGCTCCGAGGCCGAATTCTTCTCGGCCTCGTCCAGCGCTTGCTTAAGGGTCGCCACCTCAGACGTGGCCCCTACAATAGCCACGATAATCCTGTCATTTTTTGCAATTGCACCTTATATATATATATATATATATTTTAAAAAGGTATTTCTTACCTTCATTGACCTCGAGCTGCTTCTTGGCACAATTGAGCTCTTGCTCGGACCTTTCGAGGTCCTGCTTTAGCGTGTCCACTTCCGCAGTCAGTGCGGCGGACGCAAGCAGGGTAGCCTGCACATGCATATTGACTCATTTTTGTTAGACTCCTACGAATTCTATTTGATCCTCTATTCGACTTTTCTTCCCGAACGCCAAACAGAGCATCAGGGGCTACTGTCTATGCGAATTTACACTTTCTTTACTTACCTTGAAGCCTGTCAAAAGGCTAGTACAAGCTTCAGTCAGTCCGTTTTTTGCGGACTGAACCTTCTGGACCACCGCACTCATAATAGCGCGGTGCTCCTCGTCGATGGAGGCGCCTTGGAGCGCCTCCAGCATATTGTCCAGCGCCTGCGGTTGGACGGAGGCCGCCAGCACGGTGGACTTGCTCCTCTTGGAAGGAGGTCCCCCACCAGACTCTGGAACCTTTGAAGGTTCCGGAGCAGTGTCCAGCCTAGAGCCGGACTTGGAGCCCTGGGGGGTTTCATTCCCCTTACTCCTGGAGTCCGGGAGGTCGCCTCGCGGCGCCTCCAGGACCACCTCCTCCCGGATTGGAACCTGTTGGGACAACACCTCGGTGTCGTCCGTAGGGCGGGGGGAGGAAGCCGTCGGAAGCGAGTTCACATCCGACGAGTCCAGTGAGCCGCTCGACGACGCGTCGAGCCGAGCTTTGGGTGGGCTGCATAAACATGTTTGACATAAGGGAAAGCTGTGCAATAAACGAATACTATGAATTGCTCCGGTATCCAGATACTTACGATTTTGCCAGGGGCTTGGCCCTGGGCTGCCACTCATCTCCGCCGTCGTCGGCGTCGGTGGAGTAGTCCGGAGGAAGGGTTTCCCCTTCTTGGACCCTCCGGCCTCCTCAAAGAGGGCGGCCTTCCTTTTCTTCTCTCCTCCCGCTGGAGGGGGAGAGGTCTCTTCTTCTTCCTCCTCGTCTTCACCAGAGGAAGGCGCTTCGGGACCGTCGGATGATGAATCCGACACCTCCTGGCGCCGGGCACTCTTTCGAGTCCCCGTGGCCCTTTTCATGGCCTTCTTCTCCGGCAGCACATAGGGTGCCGAAACCAGCAGCCTCGCCAAGCGAGCGTCCACTAGGCCTTCGGGCAAAGGAGCCGGATAGTTGATCTGTCCGGACGTCACCTCCCAATCCTGTCAAAGATAAGGGAGCTTAGATCCCGCATAGAGTCAAACTATGAAAAACTAATACCCTGTAAAAGGACAAAAACAGCTTACCGCGAGCGCGTGACGCTGCACGCTGAATCCGCGATCCTCGGTAGCGGATGCGGGAGCCTCGGCGCCCTTAAAAAGCATCCTCCAGGCATCTTCATACATCGTGTCGAAGAGCCTATTTAGAGTTTGATGCTGCGCCGGGTCGAACTCCCACAGATTGAAGGCCCGTCGTTGACACGGGAGGATCAGGCGGATGAGCAAAACCTGGACTACGTTGACAAGCTTGAGCTTCTTATTCAGCAGGGTTTGGATGCATGTTTGGAGTCCGGTCAGCTCTCCTTTTTTACCCCACGACAGGCCCGTCTCTTTCCAGGACACGAGCCGCGTTGGGGGTCCGGACCGGAACTCGGGGGGCGCGACCCATTCGGCATTGTGCGGCTCGGTGATGTAAAACCACCCCGATTGCCACCCCTTTAGGGTCTCCACAAAGGAGCCCTCGAGACAGAGGACGTTGGCCATCTTGCCCACCATGGCGCCTCCGCACTCTGCCTGGCTGCCGCGCACCACCTTCGGCTTGACGTTGAAAGTCTTCAGCCAGAGCCCAAAATGGGGGCGGATGCGGAGGAAGGCCTCGCACACGGCGATAAACGCCGAGATGTTAAGTTTGGGCCAGATCGTGGAAATCCAGGCCGTAGTAGAACATGAGCCCCTAGACAAATGGATGCAGAGGGAAGCCCAATCCAGGAGGAAATAAGGGAGGAATACCACCCTCTCATGGGGTCTAGGAGTGGGGATGAGCTGCCCCTTTTCGGGAAGCCGGTGCGCGATGTCGCTAGCCAGATATCCGGCCTTCCTCAGCTTTTTGATGTGTCCCTCCGTGACGGAGGAGACCATCCACTTGCCTCCCGCTCCGGACATGACTGGAGAAGGTTGAGGTGGTAGTGCGGACTTGGGCGCTGGAGCTCGAGTGCGCAAGAATGGATAGGCAAAGGAGTAAGAAGGCGTGGGTGAAAAGGTGGATCCCTATCCCCTTATATGGGTGGACGCAACTACGTGTCCCCACCAGCCTGGTAAAACTCGCTTATCTCCAAGCACCATAATCAATGGCGCGGTTGGGTTACCCACGCCCGTATTGATGAGAATCCCGGAATAAGGGGACACGATCTCTGCTTTAACAAGACATGCCAAGGAAACCGCCTCGCATAACGTGCTAAGATGAGATAGTAAAACGGTTCGAATAAAAGCTTGGCCATGGTGTGATGTCACACTATGGAGTACGTCAGCAGATTAGATTTGTGTAAATATTATTCTCTCTATGGCAATATGTGGAAACTTATTTTGCAGAGCCGGACACTATCTTTGTGTTCAAAATCTTCTATGAAGTACTTGGAGGAGGAACCCGCCTTGCAATGCCGAAGACAATCTGCGCGCCGGACTCATCATCATTGAAGCCTGGTTCAGGGGCTACTGAGGGAGTCCTGGATTAGGGGGTGTTCGGATAGCCGAACTATACCTTTAGCCGGACTCCTGGACTATGAAGATACAAGATTGAAGACTCCGTCCCGTGTCCGGAAGGGACTTTCCTTGGCGTGGAAGGCAAGCTTGGCGATATGGATGTTCAGATCTCCTGCCATTGTAACCGACTCTATGTAACCCTAACCCTCTCCGGTGTCTATATAAACCGGAGGGTTTTAGTCCGTAGGACAACATACACATCAACAATCATACCATAGGCTAGCTTCTAGGGTTTAGCCTCTCTGATCTCGTGGTAGATCTACTCTTGTACTACCCATATCATCAATATTAATCAAGCAGGACGTAGGGTTTTACCTCCATCGAGAGGGCCCGAACCTGGGTAAAACTTCGTGTCCCTTGCCTCCTGTTACCATCCGGCCTAGACGCACAGTTCGGGACCCCCTACCCGAGATCCGCCGGTTTTGACACCGACACTAGGT
>NC_041386.1:192384-233375 GCF_002162155.2 Triticum dicoccoides | reverse complement strand
CCCTACCCGAGATCCGCCGGTTTTGACACCGACACTAACCCTCTCTGGTGTCTATATAAACCGAAGGGTTTTAGTCCGTAGGACAACATACAAAACATCAATCATACCATAGGCTAGCTTCTAGGGTTTAGCCTCTCTGATCTCGTGGTAGATCTACTCTTGTACTACCCATATCATCAATATTAATCAAGCAGGACGTAGGGCTTTACCTCCATCAAGAGGGCTCGAACCTGGGTAAAACTTCGTGTCCCTTGCCTCCTGTTACCATCTGGCCTAGACGCACAGTTCGGCCCCCCTAACCGAGATCAGCCGGTTTTGACACCGACAGGATACCTTCTACCTCAGGTCCGAAGGCAAGATCTTTGTTGCCAAGAATGGATCCTTTCTAGAGAAAGAGTTTCTCTCGAAAGAAGTAAGTGGGAGGAAAGTAGAACTTGATGAAGTATTGCCTCTTGAACCGGAGAGTAGCGCAGCTCAAGAAAATGTTCCTGAGGTGCCTGCACCGACTAGAGAGGAAGTTAATGATGATGATCATGAAACTTCAGATCAAGTTGCTACTGAACTTCGTAGGTCCACAAGGACACGTTCCGCACCAGAGTGGTATGGCAACCCTGTCCTGTAAATCATGTTGTTAGACAATGGTGAACCTTCAAACTATGAAGAAGCGATGGCGGACCCAGATTCCGACAAATGGCTGGAAGCCATGAAATCCGAGATAGGATCCATGTATGAAAACGAAGTATGGACTTTGATTGACTTGCCTGATGATCGGCGAGCCATAGAAAATAAATGGATCTTTAAGAAGAAGACAAACGCGGATGGTAATGTGACCATCTATAAGGCTCGGCTTGTCGCTAAGGGTTATTGACAAGTTCAAGGGGTTGACTACGATGAGACTTTCTCACCCGTAGTGAAGCTGAAGTCTGTCCGAATCATGTTAGCAATTGCCGCATTCTATGATTATGAGATATGGCAAATGGACGTGAAAACAACATTCCTTAATGGTTTCCTTAAGGAAGAATTGTATATGATGCAGCTGGAAGGTTTTGTCGATCCTAAGAATGCTAACAAGGTGTGCAAGCTCCAACGCTCAATCTATGGGTTGGTGCAAGCATCTTGGAGTTGGAACATTTGTTTCGATGAGATGATCAAAGCGTTTGGGTTTACGCAGACTTATGGAGAAGCCTGCGTTTACAAGAAAGTGAGTGGGAGCTCTGTAGCATTTCTCGTATTGTATGTGGATGACATACTATTGATGGGAAATGATATAGAATTCTTGGAAAGCATAAAGGCCTACTTGAACAAGTGTTTTTCAATGAAGGATCTTGGAGATGCTGCTTACATATTAGGCATCAAGATCTACAGAGATAGATCGAGACTCCTCATTGGTCTTTCACAGAGTATGTACCTTGACAAGATATTGAAGAAGTTCAATATGGATCAGTCAAAGAAGGGGTTCTTGCCTGTGTTGCAAGGTACGAGGTTGAGCACGACTCAATGCCCGACCACAGTAGAAGATAGAGAAAAGATGAGTGTCGTCCCCTATGCCTCGGCCATAGGGTCTATCATGTATGCCATGCTGTGTACTACACCTGATGTAAACCTTGCTATAAGTTTGGTAGGAAGGTACCAAAGTAATCCCGGCATGGAACACTGGACAGTGGTCAAGAATATCCTGAAGTACCTAAAAATGACTAAGGATATGTTTCTCATTTATGGAGGTGACGAAGAGCTCGTCGTAAAGGGTTACGTCGATGCTAGCTTCGACACAGATCTGGATGACTCCAAGTCACAAACCAGATACGTGTATATTTTGAATGGTGGGGCAGTCAGCTGGTGCAGTTACAAGCAAAGCATCATGGCGGGATCTACGTGTGAAGCGGAGTACATGCCAGCCTCGGAGGCAGCACAAGAAGCAATCTGGGTGAAGGAGTTCATTACCGACCTAGGAGTTATTCCCAATGTGTCGGGCCTGATGACTCTCTTCTGTGACAACACTAGAGCTATTGCCCTTGCCAAGGAGCCCAGGTTTCACAGGAAGACCAGGCATATCAAGCGTCGCTTCAACTCCATTCGTGAAAATGTTCAAAATGGAGACATAGATATTTGTAAAGTGCATACGTACCCGAATGTCGCAGATTCATTGACTAAACCTCTTCCTCGAGCAAAACATGATTGTCGGTGTCAAAACCGGCGGATCTCGGGTAGGGGGTCCCGAACTGTGCGTCTAGGCCAGATGGTAATAGGAGGCAAGGGACACGAAGTTTTACCCAGGTTCGGGCCCTCTTGATGGAGGTAAAACCCTACGTCATGCTTGATTAATATTGATGATATGGGTGTTACAAGAGTAGATCTACCACGAGATCAGAGAGGCTAAACCCTAGAAGCTAGCCTATGGTATGATTGTATGTAGTGATTGTTGTCCTACGGACTAAAACCCTTTGGTTTATATAGACACCAGAGAGGGTTAGGGTTACACAAGGTCGGTTACAAAGGAGGAATATCCATATACGTATTGCCTAGCTTGCCTTCCACGCCAAGTAGAGTCCCATCCGGACATGAGACGAAATCTTCAACCTTGTATCTTCATAGTCTAACAGTCCGGCCAATGGAGATAGTCCGGCTATTCGGAGACCCCTTAATCCAGGACTCCCACAGTAGCCCCTGAACCAGGCTTCAATGACGATGAGTCCGGCGTGCAGTTGTCTTCGGCATTGCAAGGCGGGTTCCTTCTCCGAATACATCACAGAAGAATTTGAATACGAGGATAGTGTCCGACCCTGCAAAATAAGTTCCACATTTCACCGTAGAGAGAATAATGTTTTCGCAGATCTAATCCGCTAGCTTGTTTTGGCAACATGACGTTACATCATGGCCCGGTGATTATTCGAACCGTTTCTTTTAACCAGCCCCGCACATAACGCGAGGTAGTTTTTCGACACGTCTTGTCAAAGTAGAGATCGTGTCCCCTTTTTACGGGATTCTCATCAATACGGGCATGGGTAACCCAACCGCGCCATTAATTACGACGCTTGGGGGATAAGCGAGTTTTACCAGGCAAGTGGGGACGCTTAGTTTTGTCCGTCCATATAAAGGGATAAGGATTCACCTTTCTATCCACGCCCTCTTCCTCCTCTGCTCATCCGCTTCCGCACACTTGAGCTCTAGCGCCCAAGCTCTCACTTCCATCTCAACCTTCTCCAACCATGTCCGGAGCGGGAGGCAAGTGGATGGTCTCCTCCGTCACGGAGGGAGACGTCAAAAAACTGAGGAGAGCCGGATACCTGCCCGATGACATGGCGCACCGGCTCCCAGATGAGGGACAACTCATCCCCACCCCCGAGCCCCATGAGAGGGTGGTATTCCTCACCCATTTCCTCCGCGGACTAGGATTCCCTCTCCATCCCTTCGTCCGGGGGCTCATGTTTTATTACGGCCGGGATTTCCACGATCTGGCCCCGAACTTCATCCTCAACATCTCGGCGTTTATCATCGTGTGCGAGGCCTTCCTCCGCATCAAGCCCCACTTCGGCTTATGGCTGAAGACCTTCAATGTCAAGCCGAAGGTAGTGAGCGGCCGCCAGGCGGAGTGCGGAGGCGCCATGGTGGGCAAGATGCCCAACATCACATGGCTCGAGGGCACCTTCGTGGATACCATAAAGGGGTGGCAATCGGGGTGGTTCTATATCACCGAGCCGCGCGACCCCGCATGGGTAGCGGCCCTCGAGTTCCGATCTGGCATCCCCATGCAGCTCACCTCCTGGAAAGAGAAGGGTATGTCCTGGGGTAATTCAAAAGAGCTGACCAGACTCCAGTCATGTATTCAGAACATGGTGGACAAGAAGCTCAAGCTTGTCAACATAGTCCAGGTTATGCTCATCCGCCGGATACTCCCGTGCCAACAACGGGAGTTTACCTTGTGGGAGTTCAATCCGGCGCAGCACCGAACTCTGAACAGGCTCTTCGATACGACTCATGAAGATGCCTGGAGGGTGCTGTTCAAGAGCGCCGAGGTCCCTCCCCCCATTACTGAGGATCGCGGATTCAGCGTGAAGCGCCACGCCAGTGCGGTAAGTTGTTTTACCTTTTACAGGATATTTGTTTTCTATATAGATTGGCTCTATGCGGGATCTAAACTCCCGTGCCATTAACAGGACTGGCAGAAGATGGCCGGACAAATCGACTGTCCGGCTCCCTTGCCCGAAGGCCCTGCAGACGCCCTTCTGGCGAAGATGTTGACTCCGGCCCCTTACAAGGTGCCGGAGAAGACCAAGAAGGCCAAGGGAGCTCGAAAGAGTACCCGACGCCAGGCGTCGTCGGACTCACCGTCCGATGACTCTGCAGCGCACTCTTCCCGCGAAGACGAGGAAGAGGAAGAAGAGGCTCCCCCACCTACTAGGGGAGACAAGAAAAGGAAGGCCGCCCCAACTGGGGAGGCCGGAGGGTCCAAGAAGGGAAGGACGCTCCTTCCGGACAGCTCCACCACCGCCGACGAAAGTGAAGATGAGTGGTTGCCTAGGGCCAGGCCCTAGGGGAGATCGTAAGTATTCGGATACCAAAGTAACCCATAGGATCCCTTTGTCGCATTGCTTTCCCTAACACCGAACTCAATTGTGCAGGCCGCCCCGAGCCAATATCGAGGTATCCTCGGACGGCTCCCTGGGCTCGTCGAACATGGATAGCGATCCAGTCCCGACCGCCACCTCCCCTCATCCAGCCGACGACGCCGAGGTGCTGTCTCAAGAGGCACCGGATCGAGGGGGGACAGTCTCGAAGGCGCCTCAAGGCGACCTTCTAGACTTCGAGAGCCGAGGGGACAGGGTCCCCGAGAGCTCCGAGTTCGGCCCTCATCCGAACACCGTGCCAGACCCTCCAACGGTTCCGAGCTCGGGCAGGCGGTCTCCTTCTAAGAGGGGTGAGACGCCTGTGCCGGTGACCTCTGTCCATCCAGAGGCGCCGGACAATATGTTGGAAGCGTTTCGCAGCGCTTCCATCGAGGAGGAGCACCGCACTGTCATGAGTGCGGTGATCCAGAAGGTTCAGTCCACCAAGAGCAGATTGACTGAAGCCTGTACTAGCCTTCTAACAAGCTTTGAGGTAAGTGTTTTAAAATGTAGTAGAAATATTACCGCATAGACAGTAGCCCCTGATGCTTTGTTCAGTGTTCACAAAGAAAAGCCGAACAGAGGATCAAATAATGTCGCAGGAGTCTAATATAAATATGTCAATATGCATATGCAGGCTTCGCTTCTGGCGTCCGCCGCACTGCGGAGGTCGCCGTACTGAAGGAGGCCCTCGAGCGGTCCCAGAAAGAGCTCGGCCTTGTCAAGAGGCAGCTCGAGGAGAACGAAGGTAAGTAATACCCCGTCTATAGATATATGTATATATAAAAAAAGACGCGATTGCAAAATGACAGGATCATTGTATGTTTTGCCAGGGGCTACGACCGAGGTGGCGACCCTGAAGCAAGCGCTGACCAAGGCCGAAGATACAGCGTCCAAGGAGCGCACCGAGCAAGAGAGACACGAGGCTCGGGTGGGCGAGGTGCAGCAAGAGCTCCAGGCTCTCGTGACGAAGCACGAGGCGTTGGAGCTTGACTTAAAGACGCGAGAGTCTGAGCTTGCCGCGGCCCGTGAGAGCGCGAAGAGTGCCAAGGCCGAAGCCCAAAAGGCCCTCCAAGAGATCGATGCGATGAAGAAGATAGCGACGGGTAAGGCTTTCTATCTGCAAAGCAAGCATGTAAAAGTAATTTACCGATTAGTTACCCAAATCCGGAGCTCTTCAGGAGCATTCACAGATTTGCCCCGCAGTGTGTCCGATGCCGCACAATTTTACCAGGCCAAGGATGGAAGCTCGACGGAGAAGCTATTTTGGTCTGAGTATGCTGAGGCTGAACATCCGGTGCCAATGAGCGACCAGCTGAAGCAGATGGTCGAGCTACATAAGGCGGCCGATCAGGCCATGAAGGGCCTCGTAGTCCGGCTGTGGCCTGGCGACGCCCTTCCGAACAGCTTCTTCGACCTGGTGAGGCGGCTTGTGCATGCCTGGCCACGGCTGGAGGTCGTCAAGCGATCCGTCTGCATTGAAGGAGCACACCGGGCTTTCGCCCGTGTCAAAACGCAGTGGGTCAAGCTAGACGCCGTGAAGTTGATCAAGGAGGGGCCGCCGGAGGGCAAGGAGCACCGCCACCCCGAGATGTACTACGAGGGTGTTCTACCGGGCGCCCGTCTTATTGCGGATGAGTGTTCACAAAATGTAATATTTGAATGAGACTTGCTCGTTTTTTATCCTGTGTGATGAAAGCTTGTTTCATATGCGCTATGCAACGCTTGTGTGAATTTAAAATATTACCTTCTGTTTGGCTGTTTATCCAATCTGAGAGATGGCTAGTCCTCGGCTTCTGCCCCCATACCACGAGTGCTGGGGTGTTCGGGATAAACCTGAGCACTCTTGCTCCCATGTTTGGGTCCTTCGAGGGAGGTGCTCAGCACAACGAACAAGGCAACCGGACTAATAATGCTTTATCACTCTCACTTAGCCATAGAATTCTATAATTTTAAATTTCAGCGAAGCCCCTGGTATTCGGAAGGCCGAATTCGGGGCGCGATACACGCCTGTAAGCCAGACGGAGCCGGCCCCTCGCCCTAAGCGGCATAAGTCTTTAGGGACTCGAAAAACCTCGCCGAACAGTGACCAGTCTCTCGCATTATCATGACAGTCAGTTTTATCTTTCTCTACTGAGGTGCTCGGCCCGGCAGAACTAGGGCACAATTGCAGTAGTTCGCCTAGCGCTACCTTAGTCGATAGAGCGGAACGTAAGGTACCAAAACATAGGAGCCGGGCAAACCCAACATTTGACCAAAGACATGATTCGGAGCTGATGCATATAATGCTATAAGTTCGGGGTGCCGCACTTGTGAAAGTGTTGGACTTTTCACACCATATTGCGGGTATGTAAGCCCCTGGTGCATTGGCCGTACCAGAATGTATGGTTGCAAGGCGTCGTTAATGAACGCATATATATATATATATATATATATATATATATATATATATATATATATATATATATATATATATATAACAAAAATGCTATAATAGTCGTAATGTCGTGCATTGTTTATTAAAAAATTGCATTAAAGCAGAGTGATACAAATAGTGCAATAAGCAAAAGAGTAGGACTATGTCCCTTCCCAGGGCGAGCTGAGGAATGATATGAAATCTGTAATCCACCTGGGAATTCCGTTGTATAACGTAGTTGTCTGCCTCCTTGGTTGTTGTATCATGTGTTCGACAAAAGAGCTGCCGGACAGTGTTTCCAGAGATTAAAGTCTTGAAAGAAAAAGAAAAATAACCAAACGGGAAGCCCCTAGTGCGGTTTAGGCCGCGTTTTGGGGCGTGCCACAGTTGTGCCCCTTCCCCACCTATGCCCATGGTATTGTTAATGCGTAATTATGTACGCGCGGCACGAATAACGCCGTTGGGCTGGGATTGGGGTGGCCGCCGTATTGCTACGCGAGCTCAGATCGTGCCAGGCGGTCTGTCTGCCGATTGCCCTGAGCGCGCTTGAAGGTGTCCGGGCTTTGAAACGCCGAACTGGTAGATTGCCTTGAGAGGCTGCTTTGCGCTTCTGCTGCAAGGGCCGCGGTGTGCTCCTCTGTTCGGAGAGAGCGCTCTGTGTTTCCATTGACTGTGATAACTCCGTGAGGTCCTGGCACTTTAAGCTTGAGGTATGCATAATGTGGTACCGCATTGAATCTAGCGAATGCGGTTCGTCCGAGCAGCGTGTGATAACCACTGCAGAACGGGACTATATCGAAGATTAACTCTTCGTTTCGGAAGTTATCCGGGGATCCGAAGACCACTTCCAGTGTAATTGAGCCTGTGCAGTGGGCCTCTACGCCTGGAATGACGCCTTTAAAGGTCGTTTTTGTGGGTTTGATCCTTGAGGGGTCTATGCCCATTTTGCGCACTGTGTCCTGATAAAGCAGGTTCAGGCTGCTGCCACCATCCATGAGGACACGAGTGAGGTGAAATCCGTCGATGATTGGGTCTAGGACCAGTGCGGCGAATCCGCCATGACAGATACTAGTGGGGTGGTCCCTGCGATCGAAGGTGATCGGACAGGAGGACCAAGGGTTGAACTTTGGGGCGACTGGCTCCAACGCATATACGTCCCTAAGCGCACGCTTCTGCTCCCTCTTGGGGATGTGGGTTGCGTATATCATGTTCACCGTCCGCACTTGCGGGGGAAACCTCTTCTGTCCTCCAGTGTGCGGCTGCCGGGGTTCTTCCTCATCATCGCTATGCGGCCCCTTGTCCTTGTTTTCGGCAATTAACTTGCCGGCCTGCTTGAACACCCAACAATCCCTGTTGGTGTGATTGGCTGGCTTGTCTGGGGTGCCGTGTATTTGACACGAGCGATCGAGTATACGGTCCAAGCTGGACGGACCCGGCGTACTTTGTTTGAATGGCTTTTTCCGCTGGCCGGGTTTAGAGCCTTTGAATCCGGCATTGACTGCCGTATCCTCAGTACTTTCGCCGTTAATGCGGCGCTTATGCTTGTTGCGACGTGACCTGCTATTGCCATCCTTGGTATCTGAGGTACCATGGTTCTTTGATATGTTATTACTGCGAGCCAACCAGCTGTCTTCGCCCGCACAAAAGCGGGTCATGAGCGTCGTGAGGGCTGCCATAGATTTCGGCTTTTCCTGACCAAGGTGTCAGGCTAGCCACTCATCTCGGATGTTGTGCTTGAAAGCCGCTAAGGCCTCCGCATCCGGACAGTCTACGATTTGATTTTTCTTTGTAAGGAACCGAGTCTAGAATTGCCTGGCTGACTCTTCTGGCTGCTGAATTATGTGGCTCAAGTCATCGGCGTCTGGTGGTCGCACGTAAGTGCCCTGGAAGTTGTCGAGGAATGCGGCTTCCAGATCTTCCCAAGAGCTAATGGAATCTACTGGCAAGCTATTAAGACAATGCCGCGTTGGTCCTTTGAGTTTTAGTGGGAGGTACTTGATGGCATGTAAGTCATCACCGCGGGCCATGTGGATGTGGAGAAGGAAGTCCTCAATCCATACCGCAGGATCTGTTGTGCCGTCGTATGATTTAATGTTTATAGGTTTGAAACCTTCTCGGAATTGATGTTCCATTACTTCGTCTGTGAAGCATAAGGGGTGTGCGGTGCCTCTGTATTGGGCTATATCGTGACGTAGCTCGTATGGGTCCTGCCCACTATGTTCGGCCCGGCCGGATTTGCTTTTACTGTATCTAGCATGACGTTTACCGTCTCGTAGAGTGCTGGGGCCTCGTGATCCATAGATCGATCTCGAATGCTTTGCTTTGTCCTCCAATATATCTCGCAGGTCTGGCGTATCTCCCCATGCCTTTTTATTTGGATGGCGTTGGGGTGGAGGCTGAGATTTTGGCTGGAATGCCTCTCTATTGCGGCCACGAGGTGGCCGATCGGCCGTATCATACGCTTCTTCCTCCAGTCGGGGTAGTAACCTGCGCCTTGGGTAACTCTTGGAGGGACGCTCGAGTTTATATTCCTCGGCCGCGAGGACTTCAGTCCATTTGTCAGCTAGCAGATCTTGATCAGCTTGAAGCTGCTGCTGTTTTTTCTTCAGGCTATGTGCCGTGGCCATAAGCCCGCGCTTGAAGCGCTCTTGTTCGACGGGATCCTCTGGAACAGCGAATTCATCATCGCCGAGGCTTGCCTCGTCTTCGGAGGGGGGCATGTAATTGTCATCCTCCTCCTCTCCGCCAGCCGCTCTCTCAGGAGAGTTGGCTCCTTCATCCTCCTGCCCTAAATCTTGCTGGAGGGGATTGTTGTTGTCTTCGGCGCTATCCGGAGTGTTATTATCTCCTGTGCCGGTATCACCACTTTTGCTTTGGCGGCACTTAGAGCGGCGCCGCTGACGTCGGCGCTTGGGTTGCTTCTTGGAGGGGTCATCCTCCGTTATCTCGTCGCCATTGCCTTCATTGGGTGTATCCACCATGTATATGTCATACGACGAGGTGGCTGTCCAGTGCCCTGTAGGTGCTGGTTCATGTTCGTCTCCTACATCGTCGTCCGTACCATCGATGTCTTCGGAGTCAAAGTCGAGCATGTCGGTTAAATCATCGACAGTGGCTACAAAGTGGGTGGTGGGTGGGCGTCGAATTTCTTCGTCGTCTGCATCCCAATCCTGTTGGCCATAATCCGGCTAGGGCTCTCCTGACAAAGAGAGAGAGACCTTAGTGAATTCAGGATGTCACCGAAGGGCGAGTGCTGAAAGATATCCGCGGCGGTGAACTCCATGATCGGCGCCCAATCGGATTCGATTGGCAGGGGCGCGGATTATTCGGGGTCCGGAAGAGAGTCCGACACCTTGGAGTCACGGGCTGTGCAGAGGATTATCCTGGTGTTTGGCTCGATTGCCGTCGAGACTGCAGCCCCTGAGGCGGTGTCTAGCCACCCGTCCTCGATTGGCGCAGTTGGCTCCGAGCTAAGGGTCGGAGCTGATGCGGGTGCGGCCTCTGGAGTACCGTCCGGTGGCAGAGCTAGGTCATACCCATCGTGACAGTGCGGCGCGCCTGGCTGTGGTTCGAATCCGTCGAAGATCAAGTCCCCACAGATATTGGCCGTGTAATTCAAACTTCCAAATCTGACCTGATGGCCAGGGGCGTAGCTTTCAATCTGCTCCAGATGGCCAAGCGAATTAGCCCGCAGTGCAAAGCCGCCGAATACGAAGATCTGTCCGGGGAGAAAAGTCTCACCCTGGACCGCATCACTATCGATGATAGTAGGAGCCATCAAGCCTAACGGCGACGACACAGAGGAACTCTCAATGAAAGCACCAATGTCGGTGTCAAAACCGGCGGATCTCGGGTAGGGGGTCCCGAACTGTGCGTCTAGGCCAGATGGTAATAGGAGGCAAGGGACACGAAGTTTTACCCAGGTTCGGGCCCTCTTGATGGAGGTAAAACCCTACGTCCTGCTTGATTAATATTGATGATATGGGTGTTACAAGAGTAGATCTACCACGAGATCAGAGAGGCTAAACCCTAGAAGCTAGCCTATGGTATGATTGTATGTAGTGATTGTTGTCCTACAGACTAAAACCCTTCGGTTTATATAGACACCGGAGAGGGTTAGGGTTACACAAGGTTGGTTACAATGGAGGAGATATCCATATACGTATTGCCTAGCTTGCCTTCCACGCCAAGTAGAGTCCCATCCGGACACGAGACGAAGTCTTCAGTCTTGTATCTTCATAGTCTAATAGTCCGGCCAATGGAGATAGTCCGGCTATCCGGAGACCCCCTAATCCAGGACTCCCACAATGATCAACACCAGAACTCTATGGGTGTTCGATTCATCACAATGTAACTAGATTATTGACTCTAGTGCAAGTGGGAGACTGTTGGAAATATGCCCTAGAGGCAATAATAAAATGGTTATTATTATATTTCCTTGTTCATGATAATTGTCTATTGTTCATGCTATAATTGTGTTATCCGGAAATCGTAATACATGTGTGAATACATAGACCACAACATGTCCCTAGTAAGCCTCTAGTTGACTAGCTCGTTGATCAATAGATGGTTATGGTTTCCTGACCATGGACATTGGATGTCATTGATAACGAGATCACATCATTAGGAGAATGATGTGATGGACAAGACCCAATCCTAAGCATAGCACAAGATCGTGTAGTTCGTCTGCTAGAGCTTTTCTGAATGTCAAGTATCATTTCCTTAGACCATGAGATTGTGCAACTCCCAGATACCGTAGGAGTGCTTTGGGTGTACCAAACGTCACAACGTAACTGGGTGACTATAAAGGTGCACTACAGGTATCTCCGAAAGTGTCTGTTGGGTTGGCATGAATCGAGACTGGGATTTGTCACTCCGTATGACGGAGAGGTATCTCTGGGCCCACTCGGTAATGAATCATCATAATGAGCTCAGTGTGACTAAGTAGTTGGTCACGGGATGATGTGTTACAGAACGAGTAAAGTGACTTGCCGATAACGAGATTGAACGAGGTATTGGGATACCAACGATCGAATCTTGGGCAAGTAACGTACCGATTGACAAAGGGAATTGAATATGGGATTGATTGAATCCTCGACATCGTGGTTCATCCGATGAGATCATCGTGGAATATGTGGGAGCCAACATGGGTATCCAGATCCCGCTGTTGGTTATTGGCCGGAGAGTTGTCTCGGTCATGTCTGCATGGTTCCCAAACCCGTAGGGTCTACACACTTAAGGTTCAGTGACGCTAGGGTTGTAGAGATATTAGTATGTGGTAACCCGAAATTTGTTCAGGGTCCCGGATGAGATCCCGGACGTCACGAGGAGTTCTGAAATGGTCCGAAGGTAAAGATTTATATATAGGAAGACCAGTTTCGGCCACCGGGAAAGTTTCGGGGGTCACCAGTATTGTACCGGGACCATCGGAAGGGTCCGGGGGTCCACCGGGTGGGGCCACCTATCCCGGAGGGCCCCATGGGCTGAAGTGGGAAGGGAACCAGCCCCTGGTGGGCTGGTGCGCCCCCTTGGGCCTCCCCCTATGCCTAGGGTTGGAAACCCTAGGGGTGGGGGGCGCCTCCACTTGGCTTGGGGGCCAAGCCACCCCCTTGGCCGCCGCCCCCATCTAGATGGGATCTAGAGGGGACGGTGTCCCCCTGGCCCCTATATATAGTGGAGGGGAGGGAGGGCAGCTGCACCCAAGTCCCTGGCGCCTCCCTCTCCCTCCGTGACACCTCTCCCTCTCGTTGGTGCTTGGCGAAGCCCTGCTGAGATCCCGCTGCTTGCACCACCACGCTGTCGTGCTGCTGGATCTCCATCAACCTCTCCTCTCCCCTTGCTGGATCAAGGAGGAGACGTCTCTCCCAACCGTATGTGTGTTGAACGCGGAGGTGCCGTCCGTTCGGCGCTCGGTCATCGGTAATTTGGATCACGACGAGTACGACCCCATCAACCCCGTTCTCTTGAACGCTTCCGTTCGCGATCTACATGGGTATGTAGATGCACTCCTCTTCCCCTCGTTGCTAGATGACTCCATAGATTGATCTTGGTGATGCGTAGAATTTTTTTTAATTTCTGCTATGTTCCCCTACAATAGGCCCTTCGCAGAGGGAAGCAGAGGTTGCCATGCGCTTTTATGGTTGGATATATAAAATCTCAATGCGAAAGAACGTCAGTTTATATTGCCCCTTGTGATATGAACCTTTATTATGTAGTCTGTCGCTTTTATTACTTCCAGATCACAAGATCGTATAAAGCTTATTTCTCTCACACCAATCAATCATACATATTTAGAGCAATTTTTATTGCTTTGCACCGATGACAACTTACTTGAAGGATCTTACTCAATCCATAGGTAGATATGGTGGACTCTCATGGCAAAACTAGTTTAAGGGTATTTGGAAGCACAAGTAGTATTTCTACTTGGTGCTGAGAATTTGGCTAGCATGAGGGGGAAAGGCAAGCTCAACAAGTTAGAGGATCCATGACAACATACTTTATCTCACATATAAGAAAGACATAACTCATTACGTTGTCTTCCTTGTCCAACATCAACTCTTTAGCATGTCATATTTTAATGAGTGCTCCCAATCATAAAAGATGTCAATGATAATATATCTATATGTGAAAACCTCTCTTTCCTTATTACTTCCTATTAATTGCAACAATGACCAAAGCTTTGTCTGTCAACTCCCAACAACTTTTGATCATCATACTCTTTCTATGTGAAGTCATTACTCTCAATAAGATCAATATGAACTTTTTGTTTCTTTACTCTTTTCTCTTTTCTTTTATTCACCCAAGATCATGGCAAAATAATCAAGCCCTTGACTCAACACTAATATTTATTATATATAGCTCACTGACTCGATTACATAGAGAGATCATAAAGCAAAACTCAAAACTAGATCAAGATACTACTAATAGGATCAAACTAAGAAAAACGGTAAAGATAGGAGTTGTGATTGTGATACGATACCGGGGCACCTCCCCCAAGCTTGGTAGTTGCCAAGGGGAGTGACCATACCCATGTGATTATATCTCCTTGGTTGGTGAAGAAGGTGGAGGTGTTGTTGATGATCCGGGCTTGTCATCCATCTTCCAAGGCATAGGTTCACCATCATAGAAGGATGATCGAGTCTCCGGAATCCTCGAATCTGCAGCCAAACTCATTCTTTTGAATCTATATTCATACTCACAGTTTTGGTTTTGCAGGTCATAGATTTGGGCTTGGAGGTGCTCGATCTTCTCATATAGCTTGAAGATGGCCTCCTCGGTGTTCTTGGCATCCGTCTTGTAGTTGTTAGTGAACTCCGCGAGCATCGTGTGGCTAGCGTTGATTCCATGCTCCACCATCCCCTGGCACTTGAAAATTTGTAGCTCCATAGCTTCGAGCCTCGTCTCCACGCTTCCGGTTCCCTTTGGTCCCTCAACATCGCGGATGTGCAACAACCTATCACGCATCTCAATGGTTTGAGGGTGTCGCAGCACCTCCGCGAGGTAAGGGTTGATGACCTTCTCGAAGAACTTGTCCTTGGAAGCACTTGGGGACGTCATGATAATCTAGATCTGTCAGAAAAATAGCTCGAAACAAAGACATGAGATTTTTGCGTGATACGGGAGTCAAAACCCCCGGGAGATTATATAATGAATTTTTACCGACCAAAATACGTAACATGCAAGAAAACGGAGTCTGGAAGGCACACGAGGTGCTCACGAGGTAGGGGGCGCGCCCAGGGGGTAGGGCGCGCCCACCACCCTCGTGGGGCCCTCGTGTCCTTCCCGGACTGCTACTTATTTTTCTATTTTTCTAAATATTCCAAAATGGAGAAATATTGCCTTAAAAATTGTTTTGGAGTCGGTTTACTTACCGTACCACATACCTATTCCTTTTCGGAGTCTGAAATGTTCTGGAAAGTGTCCCTTATGTATTCCTCCGGGGTTACGGTTTCAATAATATTGGTTTCAACATTTATGGGATTACCTGAGATGTAATGTTTGATTCTTTGACCGTTTACCACCTTCGGATTTGTGCCCTCGAAGTTGTTGATCTTTATGGCACCGGAACGATAGACCTCTTCGATAACATAGGGGCCTTCCCATTTAGAGAGAAGTTTTCCTGCAAAAAAATCTTAAACGAGAATTGTCTAGCAATACATAATCACCTGCATTAAACTCACGCTTTTGTATCCTTTTGTCATGCCATCTTTTAACTTTTTCTTTAAACAACTTGGCATTTTCATATGCTTGGGTTCTCCATTCATCAAGTGAGCTAATATCAAATAACCTCTTCTCACCGGCAAGTTGAAAATCATAGTTAAGCTCTTTAATAGCCCAATATGCCTTATGTTCTAGTTCGAGAGGCAAGGGACATGCTTTTCCATAGACCATTTTATACGGAGACATACCCATAGGATTTTTATATGCAGTTCTATACGCCCATAATGCATCATCAAGTTTCTTGGACAATTCTTTCTAGACCTATTAACAGTCTTTTGCAAAACTAATTTGATCTCTCTATTGCTCAACTCTACTTGACCACTAGACTAAGGGTGATAAGGAGATGCAATTCTATGATTAACATCATATTTAGCAAGCATTTTATGGAAAGCACCATGAATAAAGTGTGAACCACCATGAGTCATTAAATAACTAGGGATTCCAAACCTCGGGAAAATAACTTCTTTAAGCATTTTAATAGAAGTGTTATGATCAGCACTACTAGTTGGAATAGCTTCTACCCACTTAGTAACGTAATCAACAGCAACTAGAATATGTGTGTATCCATTAGAGGCAGGAAAAGGTCCCATATAATCAAAGCCCCAGACATCAAATGGTTCAATAACAAGTGAATAATTCATAGGCATTTCTTGACGTCTACTAATATTACCAATTCTTTGACATTCATCACAAGACAAGACAAACTTACGGGCATCCTTGAAGAGAGTAGGCCAACAAAAACCAGATTGCAATACCTTATGTGCAGTTCTATCTCTAGCGTGGTGTCCTCCATAAGACTCGGAGTGACACTTGCGTAGGATCTGTTCCTGTTCATGCTCAGGTACACAACATCTAATAACACCATCTACTCCTTCAGTATAAAGATGTGGGTCATCCCAAAAGTAATATCTTAAATCATAGAAGAACTTTTTCTTTTGTTGGTATGTGAAGCTAGGTGGTATAAACTTAGCAACAGTATAATTAGAATAATCAGCATACCATGGAGTACTACGAGAATTACTTATAACATTTAATTGTTCATCAGGAAAGTTATCATTAATAGGTAGTGGGTCATCAAGAATATTTTCTAACCTAGACAAGTTGTCTGCAACGGGGTTCTCAGCTCCCTTTCTATCAACAATATGCAAATCAAATTCTTGTAGAAAGAGAACCCATCTAATAAGTCTAGGTTTAGCATCTTTCTTTTCCATAAGATATTTAATAGCAGCATGATCAGTTTGAATAGTTACTTTAGAATCAACAATATAAGATCTGAACTTATCACAAGCAAATACAACTGCTAAAAGCTCTTTTTCAGTAGTAGCATAATTTCTTTGAGCATTGTCTAGAGTCTTACTAGCATAATGAATAGCATTTAATTTCTTATCAACTCTTTTCCCTAGAATAACACCTACATCATAATCACTAGCATCACACGTAATTTCAAAGGGTAGGTTCCAATCAGGTGGCTGAACAACAGGTGCAATGACTAATGCTTTCTTAAGTATTTCAAATGCTTCCACACAATCATCATCAAAGACAAACAGTATATCTTTTTGCAATAAATTAGTCAGAGGCCGAGAAATTTTTGAGAAGTCCTTAATGAACCTCCTGTAAAATCCAGCGTGACCAAGGAAACTTCTTATACCTTTGATGTCCTTGGGAGATGGCATATTTTCAATAGCATCAACCTTGGCTTTATCAACTTCAATACCCCTTTCAGAAACTTTATGCCCCAAGACAATACCTTCATTAACCATAAAGTGGCACTTTTCCCAATTCAAGACAAGATTAGTTTCTTCACATCTCTACAAAACTCGATCAAGATTTCTCAAGCAATCATCAAAAGAGGAAACCTAGACGGAGAAGTCGTCCATGAAAACCTCACAAATCTTTTCACAAAAGTCAGAGAATATAGCCATCATGCATCTTTGAAAGGTAGCAGGTGCATTACATAAACCAAAAGGCATACGTCTATAAGAAAAATGTAACGCCCTCGATGCGGCTATATCTCCTACGTGTCGAAGCACGACTTAGAGGCATAACCGCATTGAAAGCAATGTCGCAAGTAAGGCAATCTTCACAACATCCCATGTAAATAGATAATAAAAGGGGAAGGTACATAGTTGGCTTACACTCGCCATGTCAAACAAAGTACATAAACAACATTACATCATCCAATCACTCATGGCCTGACTACGGTGCCAAAATAAAAGTTCAACCCAACATGCGACACAGTCCCGATCACCCCAACTTGGCACCACTACTGATCATCAGGGAAAGACACATAGTAACGGCGTGAGTCCTCGTCGAACTCCCACTTGAGCTCAAGCGTGTCATCTGGAACGGAGTCATCAGTCCCTGCATCTAGTTAGGAAGTAATCTGTGAGCCACAGGGACTCAGCAATCTCGCACCCTCGCGATCAAGACTATTTAAGCTTATAGGTAAGGCAAGGTAATATGTGGAGCTGCAGCAAGCGACTAGCATATATGGTGGCTAACCTGTTCGCAAAAGAGAGCGAGAAGAGAAGGCAAAGCGTGAACGAAGAACTACAGAACATCCTGCGACAAGCATTACTCCAACACCGTGTTCACTTCCCGGACTCTGCCAAGAAAAGACCATCTCGGTAACACACATAGTTGATTCATTTTAATTAAGTCGAGGTTCAAGTTATCTACAACCGGACATTAACAAATTCCCATCTGCCCATAACCACGGGCACGGCTTTCAAAAGTTCAAATCCCTGCAGGGGAGTCCCAACTTAGCCCATGACAAGCTCTCACGGTCAATGAAGGATAAACCTTCTCCCGAGACATTCCGATCAGACTCGGTATCTCGGTTCTACAAGACAACCCGACAAGTTAAAACCAATCCAGCAACACCGCCTGAATGTGCCGAAAAATCCCGATAGGAGCTACACATATCTCGTTCTCAGGCACACTCAGATGAGCTCTCCAAACAACTAAAACCAAACCCCGAGTTTCCCCGAGGGGGCGCTGCACAGGACTCTATTTTGGACCAACACTCAGAGGAGCACTGGCCCGAGGGGGGGGGTTAAATAAAGATGACCCTCAGGCTTCGGAAACCCAAGGGAAAAAGAGGCTAGGTGGCAAATGGTAAAACCAAGGTTGGGCATTGCTGGAGGAGTTTTATTCAAGGCGAACTATCAAAGGGTTCCCATTATCACCCCACCGCGTAAGGAATGCAAAATCCGGGAACATAACACCGATATGAGGGAAACTAGGGCGGCAAGAGTGGAACAAAACACTAGGCGAGAGGCCGAGCCTTCCACCCTTTACCAAGTATATAGATGCATTAAGATAACAAGATAATATAATGATATCCCAACAAGAAAATAATGTTCCAACAAGGAACGGTCTCCAATCTTCACCTGTAACTAGCAACGCTATAAGAGTGGCTGAGCAAAGCGGTAACATAGCCAATCAACGGTTTGCTAGGACATGGTGGGTTAGAGGTTTGACATGGCAATTTGGGAGGCATGATAAGCAAGTGGTAGGCATTGTAGCATAGGCATAGCAAAAGAGCGAGCATCTAGCAAAGCAAAGATAGAAGTGATTTCGAGGGTATGATCATCTTGCCTGCAAAGTTGTCAGAGTTGACTGGATCCTCGAAAGCAAACTCAACGGGCTCCTCGTTAGCGAACTCATCTCCCGGCTCTACCCAAACAAGACAAACAAGCAACAAGAACACAATCAACCACGTGCAAAGCTCAAACAACATGATGCAAACATGGTATGCTATGCGGGATGCTATATGTGATGCATATGCAAGATTTGACAAGGAAAGAATGAACCTGGCCTCAACTCAGAAATACAAGTGTGCCACTGGACAAGGTGAGGTGATTTCGGTTGAAATCGATATGAGGAACACCGGAATCGGATGCACGGTTTGGAAATGGCAAGCAAATCAAATATGGCACCGGTCTGCGATAAACAACAAGTAGCCATCTAAATGCAACAAGTTAAATATGCTACAACACTCAAACATGGCAAAAAAATACATGGCAGGGATCCATTCATGAATCTTAACAAAAGATGAATAGTGAGCTACGCCCAATTCATCCATTAACAGGTTTAAACAAGCATGGCAAAAGTGCAATTGATAAACAGATTTCAGACTTAGTGAAATTAACACTAGTCTGGAATTTCAGATCAGGTAGCACACTTTGGAGCATGACAACTATATGCTACAGGAACTTAACATGGCAAAGCAAGGAATGGCATGGAGCTACTCAAAGAGCTTAACAAAAGTCCCTTAGTGACCTTGAGCCAAAAGGGGTCAGAAAATATCATTGCAAGCATGTGAACATGGCAAAAACATAAACAGATCACAGACTTAGTGAAAAACTGGAACATGCAAATCAGATGTCAAGTAGGCATGTTTACGAGCTCGATGCACTCACTACAGAGCATGCCATGACAATCTAAGCATACACCCATCAAGAATACACATTATACAAGCTAGACATGGTAAAACAACATAGCATGCACGGATCAACTACAACATCCTCGGCAAAATCGCTAACAAGTAGACAATCTGCCCATATTCACGAAATAGCAAAAGTAGAGCTCGATTGACTCAAGCTAGGGTGCTCCATAATTGCAAATAAAGACACGGATGGATAGAGCACTACAAGATTAACAAATCATCCTTAATGATCATCCTCAAAAGAGGCACGGATCACTAGGAAACAACATGAACATATGGTATATTGATAAAAACAGTCCAAGGACTTAGTGGAATTGCTAAGTCCCTGAAATCAACATTAACAATTGCACCACTTTGCAAGCTTGTGCTAGTCAGCATACATATCTCAAAAATACATGGATAGCATCTCTGGAAAGATGGCAAAACATATAACAAAACTCATGTAGAGCTCAGGGGCATATCATGCACACACTAATCATGGCAAAAATAACAAATAGCTATTTGGAGCAGCAGATCTGAGAACTAACTCAAATAGTACTCTTCCAACAGCATTTCGGGCATCAAGATGAGCTCAAATGAAAATTACGCAATGAGATGAAATGATGTACTCTTTGAGACGAATATTTTGATAGGCTACACGCCCAAAACGGATCTACGGATGCAAAGTTACGTCACGATGAACAAGGGCATTTGAATCTGGAAAATCGGGGACTTAGAAGAAATTATACCCTCCGGATCTAGGGTTACTGTTCACCCGGATCCGGATCCAGATCGGGCGGCACGCGGATCAGAGTTCGCCGGGGTCGGCGCCGGAGTTCGATGGGGAGCTCGTCGGAGCCGGACTTGCCGCGGAGGAGGAGGGGGCCGGCCGGCCGGGTCGCCGGAGCAGCGGAGGAGCTCGCCACGGCGCTCCCGGCGACGAGGAGGCGCGGGACGACCCGGTGGCGCGGCGATTGGGCGGCAGTGCCGAGCTCGCCGGCGGCGGGGCGCGTGGTGGCGGAACGGCGAGGCGGGCGGCGCGCGGCAGGAGGAGGGTGGCGGCGCGCGGGGGCGCGGCGCGGCCCGGTTGACTGAGCGAAGAGGGCCCACCCTGGGCCGGGATGGGCTAGCGGCGGGAGGGGTTGCCAGTGCCACGTGGCGGCCTCTCAGTGGCCGCGGGCGGCGGCGGACGAGGTCTCTGGCGCGGCGGACATGTTCGATGCGCGGAGGAGATGATTTTTAGGGTTTCGGGGGAGAAGAACCCATGGATTTCAGAGGGGGGCTATTTATAGGCATAGAGGGAGCTAGGAGTGTCCAAATGAGGTGCGGTTTTCGGCCACGCGGTCGTGATCGAATGCTCTAGATGATGGAGAGGGTTTTGGTGGGTTTTGGGCCAAATTGGAGGGGTGTTGGGCTGCAACACACACGAGGCCTTTCGGTCCCTCGGTTAACCGTTGGAGCATCAAACGAAGTCCAAATGGTACAAAACTTGACAGGCGGTCTACCGGTAGTAAACCAAGGCCGCTTGGCAAGTCTCGGTCCAATCCGGAAATGTTTAATCCCCACACACGAAACAAAGGTAGAAATGACCACCGGAGGAGAACGGAGCGCCGGAATGCAAAACGGACAACGGGGAAAATGCTCGGATGCATGAAACGAACACGTATGCAAATGCAATGCACATGATTACATGATATGAGATGCATGACAACAATAACAACACACGGAGACAAAAACCCGAACCCGAGAAAATAAAATAACTTAGCGTCGGAAACGGCAAGAGTTGGATTACATATTGGGTAAGTCATATCCGGGGTGTTACAACACTCCACCACTACGAAAGGATCTCGTCCCGAGATCTAGGACTGGAAGAACGCCGGGTACTCAGAACGGAGGTGATCCTCGCGTTCCCAGGTGGCTTCATGGTCGAAATGGTGTGACCACTTGACTTTGAGGAATTTGATTGACTTATTGCGAGTCTTGCATTCAGTCTCTTCAAGAATAGCGACGGGGTGCTCACGATAAGAGAGATCTTCTTGGAGATCAATGTCTTCAAAGTTGACGGTGCAGTTAGGAGTCTTGAAGCACTTGCGGAGCTTAGAGACATGGAACACGTCATGCACATTTGCAAAGTTTGAAGGAAGCTCGAGTTGATAGGCGAGATCGCCTCTCTTGCTGACGATCTAGAAAGGTCCCACGTTTCTTGGGGCAAGCTTCCCTTTAATACCGAAGCGACGAGTACCTTTCATTGGAGAGACGCGGAGGTAAACATGATCTCCTATCTCGAAGGCCAAATCACGGTGCTTACTATTATAATAGCTCTTCTGGCGCTATTGCAGTGCTTTGAGGTTATCTCGAATGACTTTGCACATCTCCTCTGCCCCTGTGATTAAGTCATTTCCCAGAAGTTGACGTTCACCGGTTTCAGACCAGTTGAGAGGGGTGTGGCACTTCCTGCCATACAGAATTTTGAATGGGGCCTTGCCCGCACTTGCTTGAAAACTGTTGTTGTAGGAGAATTCAGCATACGGAAGACAATCCTCCCACTTCATGCCGAAGGAGATCACACAAGCCCTGAGCATATCTTCAAGAATCTGGTTGACACGCTCGACTTGACCGCTAGTTTGAGGATGGAAAGCTGTGCTGAAGCGGATGTTGGTGCCCATGGCCTTCTGAAAAGACTCCCAAAACTTGGAGGTAAAGATGCTGCCACGGTCTGAAGAGATCACCTGTGGAATACTGTGCAGCGAGACAATCCGAGAGGTATACAGCTCCGCCAATTGAGCTGCAGTGATAGACTCTTTGATAGGCAGAAAGTGAGCCACTTTAGTGAGTTTGTCGATGACAACGAATATAGCATCATTGCCACGCTTGGACTTTGGAAACCCAGTCACGAAGTCCATCTCAATGTGGTCAAACTTCCATTCTGGAATGGCAAGAGGTTGGAGGAGACCAGCTGGCCTTTGGTGTTCTGCCTTCACTCTTCTGCAGACATCACACTCATTCACGAACTGAGCAATCTCGCGCTTCATTCGAGTCCACCAATAAGCCTGCTTGAGGTCCTGATACATCTTCGTGCTCCCAGGGTGGATGGAGAGGAGTGAATTGTGAGCCTCGTTCATGATAACCTTACAAAGATCACCTTTGGGCACAACAATACGATCCTCGAAGAAGAGAGTATCCTTGTCATCAAGGCGGTAGCACTTGTACTTGGGTTGACTCTTGGCAATCCCAATCTTCACCTTCTTCACCATAGCATCAAGAAGCTAAGCCTAACGAATCTGGTCTTCCAAGGTAGGAGAGACTTGAAGGTTGGCGAGGAAACCTTGAGGAACAACTTGCAGATTGAGTTTGCGGAAAGCTTCACAAAGTTCGGGTTGATACGGCTTGAGAATCAGACTGTTGCAATAAGCCTTCCTGCTCAAAGCGTCAGCAATCACATTGGCCTTGCCTGGAGTATACTCGATACTTGGATTATACTCTTGAATCATTTCGACCCATCAAGTCTGCCTGAGGTTGAGATTAGGCTGAGTGAAGATGTACTTGAGACTCTTGTGGTCAGTGAAGATGTCCACTTTTCTTCCCAATAAGAGATGTCTCCAAGTCAAAAGAGCATGCACAACTGCCGCCAACTCGAGGTCATGAGTGGGGTAGTTCTTCTCGTTGGGATTCAACTGGCGAGAGGTATAGGCCACCACTTTCTTCTCTTGCATCAACACTGCACCAAGACCTTGAAGAGAGGCATCACAAAAGACCTCGAACAGTTTGGATTCATCAGGAGGAGTCAGAACTGGAGCAGTGACCAATTTCTCTTTCAAAGTGTTGAAAGCAATGTCACATTCCGGAGACCAAACGTACTTGACGTGCTTCTGGAGAAGATTTAAAAGAGGCTTCGCGATCTTTGAAAAGTTCTCAACAAACCTTCGACAGTAGCTTGCGAGGCCGAGGAAGCTACGGAGTTGCTTCACGTTCTGAGGTGGTTCCCAATTCACAATTGCAGACACCTTCTCAGGATTCACCGCAATGCCCTTGGCAGAGATGATATGTCCAAGATAAAGAACCTCATCGAGCCAAAATTCGCACTTTGAGAACTTGGCATAGAACTGGTGTTCCCTGAGTTTATCAAGCACCAAACGCAAGTGCTTGGCATGATCTTCCTTGTTCTTTGAAAAGACCAGAATGTCGTCGAGATAGACCAAAACAAAGTCATTTGTGTAGGCGTTGAAGATGAAGTTCATCATGCGAGAGAAATTCGGAGGAGCGTTGACGAGGCCAAAAGACATGACAATGTATTCATATGAACCATAGCTTGTCCTGAAAGCCGTCTTGGGAATATCTTGCTCACGGATTTGAATCTGGTGATAACCCATGTGGAGATCAAGCTTGGAGAATACTTGGGCACCTTTGAGTTGTTCAAACAGCTCGTTGATGTTGGGAAGTGAGTATTTGTTCTTGATAGTCTTCTTGTTCAATGGATGGTAGTCAACACAAAGTCGGTCCGTTCCATCCTTCTTCTTCACAAAAAGAACTCCACAACCCCACGGAGAGGAACTAGGTCGGATGAGGCCCATTCGCTCTTGAATATCGAGTTGCTTCTTCAGCTCCTTCAACTCTTCAGGTCCGAGCTTGTAAGGACGCTTGCACACTGGTTCCGTGCCAGACTCAAGATCGATGATGAATTCAACTGGCCGGTGTGGAGGCATTCCTGGAAGCTCTTCTAGAAAGACGTCTTGATATTCGCAAACGACTGGAATTTGGGAGATGGCATCTAGTTCACCCTTCTCATTGAGAGAAAACAGACGGATGGTATCATCACGAGCGGCAAAGACAATTACATCCTCAGACGAATGAGTCAATTGAATCTGCCTGGCTGCACAATCAAGATGCGCCTTGTGCTTAGAAAGCCAATCCATCCCGAGAATAAGATCAATATCCGAGTCGCCCAGAAAGATAGGAGAAGCTAGAAATTTGTAGTCGCCCAACGTGATAGTAATATCCGGGACGTAGAAATTAGCTTTCATCTGCTTGCCCGGTGACACGATTTGCAAAGAATTTTGCAGATACTGATAATCGCACTCATACTTCGATGCAAAAGGTTTGGAAATGAAACAATGCGATGCACCAGTGTCAAAAAGAACTTTTGTAGGAACATCGTTAACAGGAAGGTTACCCATGATGACATCTGACGAGTCCTCTGCCTGAGCTGCATTCACCATATTGACCTTGGCGTACTTGGGGTTATGCTTGACCACAGCTGTACTTGCCGATCTCACAGGAGGAGGAGGAGGGAGACGCCTCTGGTTGAAGCATTTGTTGGCATAGTGACCCTTCTGTTGGCACTTGTTGCACGTGACCTCTGAAAGCGGACGGTGATACGGAGCACTCGATCTTGGAGCTTGAGACGAAGTCTTGTTCTGAAAGCCAGGGTTGGCTGGGTGGGAAGATCCACTGCCACCTTTGCTCTTCTGATACGGCTGACGGAACGGAGGAGGAGGAAGCCAATACTTCTGCTGCTTGGCCACTTGAGTAGAGGAAGAAGGAGTAGCATCTCTGACTCGCTTCTTGGAGGCATCACACTTCAGTTGAGCAGCCTCTTGCTTCAATGCCATGTTGTAGAACTCATCGTACCTCAAGGGTTCAAAGAGAACAAGAGCTAGCTGGATTTCTTCTCTGAGACCACCCCTGAACTGGTATATCATGCTCTTCTCGTCAGGGACGTCCTTCTTAGCAAAGCGGGCGAGCTTCTGAAACAACTTGTTGTAGTCATAGACAGACACAGAACCTTGCTTCAGGTTGCGGAATTCCTCACGCTTGCTTTCAACCATGCTTTGAGGAATATGATGAGCTTTGAAGTCTTGACGGAATTCATCCCAGGTAATCACACGGCCACCTCTGGAATCCTTGTACTGCTGGAACCATTCTGCAGCTTGGTCTTTGAGTTGGAAGGAAGTGGACTTGACAAAGTCCTCAGGCCTGAAGTTACTACACTCGAAATGCTTGCACAAGTCCACAAGCCAATCGTCAGCATCAGTTGCCTCAACACAATTGCTGAAGGTCTTTGGCTGGTTAGCAAGGAACTAGTTGAGTGTAGCAAAGTGATTCTGATTGTTGCCTTGGTTCGCTTGGTTGCGTTCTTGAAGAATTTGCATGATCAATTGCGTGTTTGCATTGGTAGCGGCCATCACAGCTTGCCATGCCTCCGGAGGAGGAGGAGGTGGTGGCGGATCCTGATTCTGATTCTGATTGCTGCTCTTAGCGGGAGCCATCCTGAAGAGGGTGACATCCGTTAGCACATTGACAGATAAAATTGAAGCTGAATCAAGCGGGTTGAAATTGCAACATATAGTCTTCACATCCAAACATAAGAACAAATGCATTCCACTTGAAATGGTAACATATCCATAAATTGAGAAGCCACTTAGAATTTAGGTAGAGGAATAAATCAACAAGGTACGGATCAAGAACGAATACTCGGTAAGAAATCCCAATCTCAAACCAAATATCCGTGGAAGAAGAGCTAGAGCTACAAGAATTCCCACCTATGAAACTCCCGAACCTTTCCGGTTATGCAATCAGGTGTTGGGGATACAGGGGAAGCATAATATCTCACCCAAATCTAGCAAATCCTACATCCAGCTGTATACATCCTTCAACACATAACCGAGAAAAACTTCGGAAACCATCTACCTCAACCTTCGAAAAGCATCCGTTATACAAGTTATGACAATACTCCCGAACTCCCGCCCCAGTACTGGGTGGCGTCGAGGTTATCTCACCAACAACTGCATAAAAGAGATTTTCGATGTCGGTAAACTAAACTCAGGTATTCCAGAACTGCAACGATAAAATTGTGACGACAACACCTCGGAGCTCAACTCCCCGGGACACTGCCACAACCCCTAAATGACAGGAGGCACCAAGAACAATGTTCTCGTCACAAATCCATCAGAACGATTCCAAGATACCCGCGTGATCCTAATTTTTTTAGTGAAAATTGAGAAGAGAAGAGTTAAAACTCTACGTCAGGATGCTGTCACATCCCTAGTCTGGTATGACTTGGACTAGCTGGTCATTTGTGCATCATGTTTAAATTTCATTTAAATTTGAAATGAGGATTGGTGGAACCCTCAGAATCATTTTTGAAAATGACCCAAATAAAAATTTCTCCAAAAGGGTCCAAGAAAATGCTCATGATGCCCTCTAAAAATATTGGACAGAGATAAAAACCAAAACAATATTTGTAGGAGCTCATGGACATTTATTTTGGCCATTTGGATTAATTCGATAAATATTTGCATTGGAAATATATTTCTATATATATGAAATATGGTCCAAAAATTATGCCAATTATACAAGAGCTCTGGAATAATACCATTAGCCCCTACAAAAATTGGCATAATAAAATTAAATGATTTGATATATTTATTAAATCAAACAAATGTCAGAAAAAAATAGAAAACAGAAATAAAAGGAAGGAGGACTTACCTGGGCCACTTACCTGGCCCATCTCCAGCTGGCGGCCCAGCCCACCCCCGCTGCCTTCTGTCGTCCCCCTCCTCGGACAGAAGGACGAGGGCGTGTGCCCGACGCTCGCCGGCACGCGCGCGCGCCACCTCCCCCCCTGCTGGCCACCTCCTGCTTCCCCGTACTCCCTCGATGCCCCAAACAAAGCCACGCAGCTGTCCCGCACCGTTCTCACTCTCCCTCGCCCTCCTCTTCTCCCCCTGCTCTCTCCCCCTCTCACCCGAGAACCACCGCCGCCGCCGACGGGCATCACCGTAGCCACCGCCTCTCCCTCGCCTCCCCGTCGTCCCCAGGAGCTCCGCTTCGTCGCCAGCTACCTCCTCGCCGAGCCAAGCAAGCCGGAGTGCCCCGAGGAGCCACCATCGCCATCGTCTTCCTCCTCAGGCTCCGCCGTCCGCCGCCGTCGATTCGCCGTCACCAGGCCTTCCCCGACCCCGCTGTGCTGCTCTGCGTGATCACGGTGAGCTCCGCCGCCGTTCCCCTCTCTTCTCCCTCCCGTTCCCGTGCCGTAGCGCCGCTCCCCACCACGGCCGAAGCCCCTCGCCGCCATCCACGTCGCCGTCGCCATCTCGGCCCGCCTCCGCCCAAACCAAGCCTCCCTCCGCGTTCCTGGTGCCACGAGGGTGCCGCCGGGCCCCTCAGGTGGCCTCCCCGTGCCCCGCAGCCCGATCCCGCTCGCGCCCGAACCCCGGCCGCCGCCGCGAGCCTTGCTCCGGCGAGCTCCGGCCGTCCCCGCTCCTCCCACCTGTCCCACCAGATGCGCGAGAGCCCGGGCTACGCCCCGGTGCTCTCAGACGCCGTCCCCGTGGCCTGTGGCGCGGACTCCGCCGCGTCCAAAGGTCGCCGGCGACGAGCCCCCGTCGCCTGAGCCCTGCCAGGTGGGGCCGGCCGTCAGGTGATTAGCTTAGTGCTAATCACCGTTGACTAACCCCCCCTGACGCTGACCAGTGGGCCCGACCCCCCTTAACCTTTTTATTAAATTAAATTAACCCTGTTAACCCCCCCTGTCACTGACGTGTGGGTCCCACACGTCAGGTTTGACCTGGACAGCCGCGTTGACCCGCTGACATCGTGCTGACGTCATGCTGGCGCAGTATATAAATTCTGGATTTAATTAAATCAGGAAAATTCCAGAAATTGATTTAAACTTCAAAAATTCATAGAAATTCAACCGTAGCTCAGATTGAAATAATTTATATATGAAAAATTATCAGAAAAATGCAATCTTTCCATCTGTACTAGTTTCATGCATGACAAACCAACTTATACATGCTGAATATGGGAAAACACATTATGGCATATATAAGAGACTTAATTTAGAAATGCATTTGAACCTTTGGTTCAAATGTACTTCAAACCAAGTGAACACTAGTTGCATTAGCTCAGCAGCATCACATCTACATGCCATGTTCATGCATCATATTGCTGCATATGATTGTGTTTTGATTGCCGGCACCGTTCCTTCTCGATAGGTCCTGCTCCGGAGACGTTCCAGAGTACCTGTCCGTGAAGCAGTGCCTTCCTTGTTGTTTTACCAGGCAAGCAAACCCCCTTGTTCATTTCGATAAAACCCTACTCTCTCGCTCCTGCTCTCAGTTATTGCATTAGGACAACAACGATTCATCTGCTACTTTGTGCTGCGGTAGTTGAACCCATTCCTCTGCATGACCTGTCATTGCCACAGTAAATAGTTGAAACCCACTATCATGTGTAGGAGTTGATTGAAGCCATTGTTGTGTTCCTACCATGCTATGCCTGCTATTGCTTAGAGTTGTGTCAGGTCTGGTTCATTGGGAATGAATTGGAGTGTCACGATATGTTCTGATGCTGAGAGTGAAGTGTGTGAACACGATTTGGTAAAGGTAGCGGTGAGAGGCCATGTAGGAGTACATGGTGGGTTGTCTCACTGGAACCGTCCTTAAGCCCTAAGTTCTGTGTATGTTGTCCAATGACTCGATACTACCACACATTGGGCTCCGGGCGCTCCAAGCCCTCTCGACTTATTAACCAACTTGATCTCTGTCCAGGAGTCACAACTAGTTTCTGGTGTTTGTAGGTAGTGCTATTTTTCTACCAAGTGGCACCCGGCAGGGTGGGCTTGGGACAGACTAGGCACACGTGGCACGGTGTACCGAGTGGCACCCGGTTGGTGGGCTCGGGAACCCTGCTCACATCGTTTGGGGCCGTAAGCGACACCCCGGCCGGATCTCCTTGCGGATGAAACCCGAATAGGCGATAAACCTGGACTAGAGTCTTGTGTGGTTAGTCAGGTCGTGGCCGACACCCTCGCCAGGCTTCCGCTTGAAGGTTGCCGAGATACATGACGTGTACATGGCGGTAAGTGGCGAGAGCGTGTGTGAAGAAGTACACCCCTGCAGGGTTAACATGATCTATTCGAATAGCCGGGTCCGCGGTTATGGACTTCTTGGATGCTTACATGGTACATAGACAACTTGAAGTGGATACTATAAAATGCTCAAGACAAGTGTGAGTGCTATGATTGGCCTTCTCGTAGGGAGACGGGGATGAATCCATAGTAGTGTATTGTATGGTGATTAGGGGACTCGTGTACGTTGTTTCACCTCCAGAGTTTCTGGTAGTCGTAGAACAGGATAGCCACAGAGTCAAAGCTGGCTTGCTGCAACTAAACCCCACGTTACCCTCTTGATACAAGTGCATGTATGATAGGATCTGATGTAAGTCTTGCTGAGTACCTTTGTACTCATGTTGCTTTATTTATGTTTTGCAGCGGAGACTTCGGTCTTACTAGTGTTTCCATGGACTTCGACTAGTAGCTAGTACCTCAGCTACGATCTTGATCGGATGTTGTAGATAGTCAGGCTCTTCAGCCTTTTTCTTTTGTAGATGTCTGTACCATACATGTAATGCTTCCGCTTGTTGCTTGTATGCTCTGTATGATGGGTCTTGTGACCCCTGTTTGCAATATATGCTATGACGGCTCTTCTGAGCCTTTATCTATATGAGTTGATGAGTTATGCTGTGATGCCATGTTGTACAGCACATACTTGCATGTTATGCGTACGTGTAATGTGTATTGCTATGTGTGGGATCTGACTATCTAGTTGTTTATTCTTAGTAGCCTCTCTTACCGGGAAATGTCTCCTAGTGCTTCCACTGAGCCCTGGTAGCTTGCTACTGCTCCGGAACACTTAGGCAGGCCGGCATGTGTCCTTCTTCGATCCTGTGTCTGTCCCTTCGGGGAAATGTCACGCGATGAATACCGGAGTCCTGCTAGCCCGCTACAGCCCGGTTCACCGGAGTCCTGTTAGCCCAATGCTACAGCCTGGATTCACTCGCTGATGACCGACACGTTCGATGCTGGGTCATGGATGCCTGTCCCTGTAAGTTAGTGCCACTTTGGGTTTACGACTAGCCATGTCAGCCCGGGCTCTTTATCATATGGATGCTAGCGACACCATCATATACGTGTGCCAAAATGCGCAAACGGTCCCGGGCAAAGGTAAGGCGACACCCGTGGGGATACCGTGCGTGAGGCCGCAAAGCGATATGAGGTGTTACATGCTAGATCGATGTGGCATCGAGTCGGGGTCCTGACAGCTTTGGCATCAGAGCCTGACTGCCTGTAGGATTACCAAGCCATACTGGTCGAAGTTGAGTCTAGAAATTCTTTAGTTATGTAAGGGAATTGATTGTGGGATGGAACGTAAGGCTCTTTTTACTCCTTTACCTCATGGCCTTCTGATCTGAGTCATCCTATCTTTCCGACGGGGTTAAGGAACTAGGCTTCTCCTCCGTCTATCAGGATCACGTGTTACTACTCCGTAGTTCCATAGGATTGGTTGATCAGAGTCATACCCCAGTTTCGAGTACTTCCGGTGTAGTCTGTTTAGTACTATCTCAGAACCTTGAGTGATGATGATAAGTATGTTACCACCCTATGTTTAGTAGGATGTCTCATTCTGAGCATTTTACTGCCGTTATGCTGCCGGATTTTCCCTAAGAGTTCGAGTGATACTAATTCCTTGTCCTACATTCTACAGTCCATAGTTGATGCTGATTCCGTCCTTGGTTCGTTTCTCAGGATGTCATCGGCTAAGCGAAGTTCCATTGCTCGTAGCCAGAACCACGGAGATGGTAGGGATGAGGATCCTCCCGATCAGCCTTCGTTGACAGAGTTCATGCTAGAGATGGAGAGGAACAAGCGTGAGTCCAACCACTTGTTGGCACGTATCGAGGAGAACACCGCACATCAGTCCAACAAGTCTGTGACCATTCATGACTTCATTCGCTTGCACCCACCTACCTTTCATCATTCCATCGAGCCACTCGATGCAGATGACTGGCTCCGTAGCATCACCCATAAGCTGCGTTCCGCGAACGTAGCTGAAGATGACAAGGTCACTTATGCCACATACCACCTGGAAGGTCCTGCTAGTCTTTGGTGGCAGAACTACGAGGCTATGCTTCCAGCTGGCCAGATTCCTACCTGGAAGGATTTCACTGAGGCTTTTCGCGAGCATCACATTCCCCAAGCCCTCCTTGATCGCAAGAGAGAAGAGTTCTGTAGTTTCACCCAGAGTAAGATGGCTGTTGATGCTTATAGCAGAGAGTTCGAGAATCTTGCCCGCTATGCCACAGAAGAAGTGTCCACGGATGCTAAGAAGCAGGCTAGGTTCCGGAAGGGTCTCAACCCCAAGTTGCGTCGTGATCTCCACCTGCATCATTGTGATACATTCCAAGCCCTTGTGAACAAGGCCATTAATGCAGAGACAGCTCATCTCACTTACGAGGAGTCTCGTAAGCACACCCGTGATTTGGGATCCTCCTCTGGTTCTAGTTCCCAGAAACGCCGAATTTGGGTTCCAAACTCCGCTCTTCCTTCCGGTTGTACACCGAGGTCATCCTATGTGGTGCCTTCCCCAGCTCAGTCGTATGTTCCACCCAGGCCTACTGTCAGACCGCTTGTTAGTGCGGGTCCCCGTCCAACCTCAGGGACTTGCTTCACATGCGGGAAGCCAGGACACTATGCACGTGACTGCTCTCAGACTAGTTATGCTCCACCCCAGCCCGAGAAGACTGTTGGCTGTATTAAGCCATCACGCAAGATGATCAGTGCCAAGTCAGTTTCCACTGAACGTGGACGTGTGCATCACGTCTTGGCTAAAGACGCTCATGATGATCCGGATGTCATTCTTGGTACACTCCTTGTCAATTGTCACCCAGCATCAGTTCTATTCGATACTGGAGCATCGCACTCCTTCATTTCTGAAAGCTATGCTAACTTGCACAACATGTCATTTTGTGATATGCCAACTCCGCTAGTCATCCAAACTCCTGGATCCAAATGGCAAACCTCTAGTGTAAGCCACGGTAACGAAATCCTTGTTGACAGACTTGTATTCCTTGCATCACTTGTAGCCCTCAAGTCTTCAGATATTAACATCATCTTGGGTATGGACTGGATGACAGCTCATCATGCCAAGATTGATTGTTACACAAGATCTGTTCAACTTACACACCCGTCTGGCAAGATAGTCACCGTCTCCACTAGAGTTGCAAAGCGTCAGCTCTATTCTCTTAATGCCAGCCCTCTTCCAGACCTTGAAGATATCCCGGTAGTCCGTGACTTTCCGGATGTCTTTCCAGAGGAACTGCCAGGTGTTCCACCTGACAGAGATGTAGAGTTCGTCATAGATCTTATCCCAGGAACAGCTCCAATCTCCCGGAGACCTTACAAGATGGCACCCCTAGAACTAGCCGAGCTTAAGAAACAACTCGATGAGTCCTTGCAAAAGGGTTTCATCCGTCCTAGTTCTTCTCCTTGGGCTTGCCCCGTCCT
The DNA here is from genome assembly GCF_002162155.2 of Triticum dicoccoides. Lineage (NCBI taxonomy): Eukaryota > Viridiplantae > Streptophyta > Magnoliopsida > Poales > Poaceae > Triticum > Triticum dicoccoides. The sequence continues at coordinate 200,361 of NC_041386.1, read as the reverse complement.
CTTTGTCAAGAAGAAAGACGGTACGGACCGGATGGTCGTTGATTATCGTCCCGTTAATTTGGTCACGATCAAGAACAAGTACCCGCTCCCCAGGATCAACGACCTGTATGATCAGCTCGCTGGATCCTCAGTCTTCTCCAAGATGGATTTAAGGTTAGGATACCACCAAATCAAAATCAGAAACGGGGACATTCCCAAGACAGCTTTTGTCACTCGTTATGGCCAGTACGAGTACACCGTCATGTCCTTTGGCCTAACCAACGCCCCAGCCACATTCTCCCGCTTGATGAACTCGATCTTCATGGAGTACTTAGATAAGTTCGTCGTGGTTTACCTCGATGATATTCTTATTTACTCGAAGAACGAGGAAGAGCATGCCGAACATCTTAGACTTGTGTTAGAAAAACTCAGAGAGCACCGCCTTTATGCCAAGTTCTCCAAGTGTGAATTTTGGTTGCCAGAAGTGACCTACCTAGGCCACGTAATCTCTGGTAAGGGCATTGCTGTCAATCCCGAGAGAGTTCAAGCCGTTCTCGATTGGACTCCACCTGAGACCGTGAAACAAGTTAGGAGTTTCCTTGGCCTAGCCAGCTATTGTCGCCGCTTTGTTGAAAACTTCTCCAAAGTAGCCAAACCCCTCACAGAACTTCTCAAGAAAGATAAAAAGTTCGAGTGGTCCCCACAGTGTGAGTACAGTTTTCAGGAACTGAAAAGACGCCTGAGTTCTGCTCCCATACTTGTGCCACCGGATTTCACAAAAGACTTTATTATCTACTGCGACGCCTCACGACAGGGACTAGGTTGCATCCTTATGCAGGATCGTCATGTGATTGCCTATGCATCCCGACAGTTGCATCCACATGAGGAGAATTATCCTACACATGATCTAGAGCTTGCAGCCGTAGTCTATGCACTCAAGACCTGGCGACATTACCTCCTTGGTAAACGTTGCGAGATCTACACCGATCACCAGAGTCTCAAGTATATCTTCACCCAACCAGATCTGAACCTTAGGCAAAGACGTTGGTTGGAGTTGATCACAGATTATGATCTAGGGATTACCTACACCCCAGGCAAAGCCAATGTCATGGCTGATGCTCTAAGCCGTAAATCTTATTGCAACAATCTCATGTTGCAGCAAGGCCAACCACTTCTCCATGAGGAATTCTGTAAGCTTAACCTTCACATTGCTCCTTGCGGATTCCTTTCTACCCTGGTGGCGAAACCTGATCTTGAAGATCGGATTATCGCTGCTCAAAAGCAAGACACAGGAATTTCTCGGATCAAGAGAAACATTAAGAAGGGAGTGGGTGGATGTTTCTCTATGGATGATCGTGGAATTATTTTCTTTGAGAATCGCTCGGTGGTTCCCAAGAATCAACATCTGCGACAATTGATTCTTAAGGAGGCGCATGAATCCCCTCTCACGATTCATCCCGGTAGTACTAAGATGTATCAGGACCTACGCCAGAGGTTCTGGTGGACTAGGATGAAGAGAGAAATCGCTGAGTTCATTGCTAAATGTGACGTATGTCGTCGCGTTAAGGCAGAGCATCAAAGACCTGCTGGCACCCTTCAGCCTTTAGCTATTCCTGAATGGAAATGGGATAAAGTTAGTATGGACTTCATCACCGGTTTTCCCAGGACCAAGAGAGGGAATAACGCTATCTTCGTAGTCATTGATCGTCTCTCCAAAGTGGCTCACTTCCTTCCTGTTCGGGAAAATATCACTGCTAGTCAGCTTGCTGACTTATATATTTCTCGAATAGTGTCACTTCATGGTGTTCCACTAGAGATCAATTCAGACCGTGGCAGTCTTTTTACTTCTCATTTCTGGGAGAGTTTCCAAACTGCCATGGGAACCCATCTTTCCTTCAGTACCGCGTTCCACCCTCAGTCAAGTGGTCAGGTGGAACGGGTCAATCAAATTCTCGAAGACATGCTCAGAGCTTGCGTTATCTCTTTCGGTATGGATTGGGAGAAATGTCTTCCTTTCGCCGAGTTTGCCTATAACAATAGCTACCAATCCAGCCTCAAGCAAGCTCCTTTTGAGGTTCTCTATGGACGAAGATGTCGAACACCTTTGAACTGGTCAGAAACCGGTGAAAGACAATTCTTTGGACCGGATATGATCCAGGAGGCAGAAGAGCAAGTTCGCATCATTCGTGAGAATTTGAAAACCGCCCAGTCTCGTCAGAAAAGTCAGTACGATCGTCATCATAAAGATATGACTTATGAAATTGGCGACCAAGCTTACCTTCGGGTTACTCCTTTGAAGGGTACCCATCGTTTCGGTATCAAGGGAAAGTTGGCTCCTCGTTACATTGGTCCCTTTCGCATTCTCGCTAAACGAGGAGAGGTTGCCTACCAGTTGGAACTACCTCCACATCTTTCTCGAGTTCATGATGTCTTCCACGTCTCTCAACTCAGGCGTTGCTTCTCGGATCCCATCCGCGGAGTGGACCACGAAACGCTTGATCTCCAAGATAACCTCACATACCGAGAGTACCCGGTTCGCATTCTTGATCAAGCAGAGCGTGTTACTCGACGTCAGAACATAAAGTTTCTCAAAGTTCAGTGGTCTCATCATTCCGAGAGAGAAGCTACTTGGGAGCGAGAAGATCGTCTTCGAATGGAGTACCCCGCTTTCTTTCCGTCGACCCCTGAATCTCGAGACGAGATTCTGTTAAGTGGGGGCGAGTTGTCACATCCCTAGTCTGGTATGACTTGGACTAGCTGGTCATTTGTGCATCATGTTTAAATTTCATTTAAATTTGAAATGAGGATTGGTGGAACCCTCAGAATCATTTTTGAAAATGACCCAAATAAAAATTTCTCCAAAAGGGTCCAAGAAAATGCTCATGATGCCCTCTAAAAATATTGGACAGAGATAAAAACCAAAACAATATTTGTAGGAGCTCATGGACATTTATTTTGGCCATTTGGATTAATTCGATAAATATTTGCATTGGAAATATATTTCTATATATATGAAATATGGTCCAAAAATTATGCCAATTATACAAGAGCTCTGGAATAATACCATTAGCCCCTACAAAAATTGGCATAATAAAATTAAATGATTTGATATATTTATTAAATCAAACAAATGTCAGAAAAAAATAGAAAACAGAAATAAAAGGAAGGAGGACTTACCTGGGCCACTTACCTGGCCCATCTCCAGCTGGCGGCCCAGCCCACCCCCGCTGCCTTCTGTCGTCCCCCTCCTCGGACAGAAGGACGAGGGCGTGTGCCCGACGCTCGCCGGCACGCGCGCGCGCCACCTCCCCCCCTGCTGGCCACCTCCTGCTTCCCCGTACTCCCTCGATGCCCCAAACAAAGCCACGCAGCTGTCCCGCACCGTTCTCACTCTCCCTCGCCCTCCTCTTCTCCCCCTGCTCTCTCCCCCTCTCACCCGAGAACCACCGCCGCCGCCGACGGGCATCACCGTAGCCACCGCCTCTCCCTCGCCTCCCCGTCGTCCCCAGGAGCTCCGCTTCGTCGCCAGCTACCTCCTCGCCGAGCCAAGCAAGCCGGAGTGCCCCGAGGAGCCACCATCGCCATCGTCTTCCTCCTCAGGCTCCGCCGTCCGCCGCCGTCGATTCGCCGTCACCAGGCCTTCCCCGACCCCGCTGTGCTGCTCTGCGTGATCACGGTGAGCTCCGCCGCCGTTCCCCTCTCTTCTCCCTCCCGTTCCCGTGCCGTAGCGCCGCTCCCCACCACGGCCGAAGCCCCTCGCCGCCATCCACGTCGCCGTCGCCATCTCGGCCCGCCTCCGCCCAAACCAAGCCTCCCTCCGCGTTCCTGGTGCCACGAGGGTGCCGCCGGGCCCCTCAGGTGGCCTCCCCGTGCCCCGCAGCCCGATCCCGCTCGCGCCCGAACCCCGGCCGCCGCCGCGAGCCTTGCTCCGGCGAGCTCCGGCCGTCCCCGCTCCTCCCACCTGTCCCACCAGATGCGCGAGAGCCCGGGCTACGCCCCGGTGCTCTCAGACGCCGTCCCCGTGGCCTGTGGCGCGGACTCCGCCGCGTCCAAAGGTCGCCGGCGACGAGCCCCCGTCGCCTGAGCCCTGCCAGGTGGGGCCGGCCGTCAGGTGATTAGCTTAGTGCTAATCACCGTTGACTAACCCCCCCTGACGCTGACCAGTGGGCCCGACCCCCCTTAACCTTTTTATTAAATTAAATTAACCCTGTTAACCCCCCCTGTCACTGACGTGTGGGTCCCACACGTCAGGTTTGACCTGGACAGCCGCGTTGACCCGCTGACATCGTGCTGACGTCATGCTGGCGCAGTATATAAATTCTGGATTTAATTAAATCAGGAAAATTCCAGAAATTGATTTAAACTTCAAAAATTCATAGAAATTCAACCGTAGCTCAGATTGAAATAATTTATATATGAAAAATTATCAGAAAAATGCAATCTTTCCATCTGTACTAGTTTCATGCATGACAAACCAACTTATACATGCTGAATATGGGAAAACACATTATGGCATATATAAGAGACTTAATTTAGAAATGCATTTGAACCTTTGGTTCAAATGTACTTCAAACCAAGTGAACACTAGTTGCATTAGCTCAGCAGCATCACATCTACATGCCATGTTCATGCATCATATTGCTGCATATGATTGTGTTTTGATTGCCGGCACCGTTCCTTCTCGATAGGTCCTGCTCCGGAGACGTTCCAGAGTACCTGTCCGTGAAGCAGTGCCTTCCTTGTTGTTTTACCAGGCAAGCAAACCCCCTTGTTCATTTCGATAAAACCCTACTCTCTCGCTCCTGCTCTCAGTTATTGCATTAGGACAACAACGATTCATCTGCTACTTTGTGCTGCGGTAGTTGAACCCATTCCTCTGCATGACCTGTCATTGCCACAGTAAATAGTTGAAACCCATTAGCATGTGTAGGAGTTGATTGAAGCCATTGTTGTGTTCCTACCATGCTATGCCTGCTATTGCTTAGAGTTGTGTCAGGTCTGGTTCATTGGGAATGAATTGGAGTGTCACGATATGTTCTGATGCTGAGAGTGAAGTGTGTGAACACGATTTGGTAAAGGTAGCGGTGAGAGGCCATGTAGGAGTACATGGTGGGTTGTCTCACTGGAACCGTCCTTAAGCCCTGAGTTCTGTGTATGTTGTCCAATGACTCGATACTACCACACATTGGGCTCCGGGCGCTCCAAGCCCTCTCGACTTATTAACCAACTTGATCTCTGTCCAGGAGTCACAACTAGTTTCTGGTGTTTGTAGGTAGTGCTATTTTTCTACCAAGTGGCACCCGGCAGGGTGGGCTTGGGACAGACTAGGCACACGTGGCACGGTGTACCGAGTGGCACCCGGTTGGTGGGCTCAGGAACCCTGCTCACATCGTTTGGGGCCGTAAGCGACACCCCGGCCGGATCTCCCTGCGGATGAAACCCGAATAGGCGATAAACCTGGACTAGAGTCTTGTGTGGTTAATCAGGTCGTGGCCGACACCCTCGCCAGGCTTCCGCTTGAAGGTTGCCGAGATACATGACGTGTACATGGCGGTAAGTGGCGAGAGCGTGTGTGAAGAAGTACACCCCTGCAGGGTTAACATGATCTATTCGAATAGCCGGGTCCGCGGTTATGGACTTCTTGGATGCTTACATGGTACATAGACAACTTGAAGTGGATACTATAAAATGCTCAAGACAAGTGTGAGTGCTATGAATGGCCTTCTCGTAGGGAAACGGGGATGAATCCATAGTAGTGTATTGTATGGTGATTAGTGGACTCGTGTACGTTGTTTCACCTCCAGAGTTTCTGGTAGTCGTAGAACAGGATAGCCACAGAGTCAAAGCTGGCTTGCTGCAATTAAACCCCACGTTACCCTCTTGATACAAGTGCATGTATGATAGGATCTGATGTAAGTCTTGCTGAGTACCTTTGTACGCATGTTGCTTTATTTATGTTTTTGCAGCGGAGACTTCGGTCTTACTAGTGTTTCGATGGACTTCGACTAGTAGCTAGTACCTCAGCTACGATCTTGATCGGATGTTGTAGATAGTCAGGCTCTTCAGCCTTTTTCTTTTGTAGATGTCTGTACCCAGACATGTAATGCTTCCGTTTGTTGCTTGTATGCTCTGTATGATGGGTCTTGTGACCCCTGTTTGCAATATATGCTATGACGGCTCTTCTGAGCCTTTATCTATATGAGTTGATGAGTTATGCTGTGATGCCATGTTGTACAGCACATACTTGCATGTTATGCGTACGTGTAATGTGTATTGCTATGTGTGGGATCTGACTATCTAGTTGTTTATTCTTAGTAGCCTCTCTTACCGGGAAATGTCTCCTAGTGCTTCCACTGAGCCCTGGTAGCTTGCTACTGCTCCGGAACACTTAGGCAGGCTGGCATGTGTCCTTCTTCGATCCTGTGTCTGTCCCTTCGGGGAAATGTCACGCGATGAATACCGGAGTCCTGCTAGCCCGCTACAGCCCGGTTCACCGGAGTCCTGTTAGCCCAGTGCTACAGCCTGGATTCACTCGCTGATGACCGACACGTTCGATGCTGGGTCATGGATGCCTGTCCCTGTAAGTTAGTGCCACTTTGGGTTTACGACTAGCCATGTCAGCCCGGGCTCTTTATCATATGGATGCTAGCGACACCATCATATACGTGTGCCAAAATGCGCAAACGGTCCCGGGCAAAGGTAAGGCGACACCCGTGGGGATACCGTGCGTGAGGCCGCAAAGCGATATGAGGTGTTACATGCTAGATCGATGTGGCATCGAGTCGGGGTCCTGACAGATGCCTTACCAGAGCGATGAAGGGACTGGGGAGTAAAAAGAATTCCTAAACTCTCCGGTACATAATTCCTAAATGACTCAATACATTTTTCTAGACTCAACAACGGCTGCTAAAAACGATCAATCAGTGGGGGCTCCTAAGGTCGGGGAAGGCTCTGATACCAACTTGTAACGCCCTCGATGCGGCTATATCTCCTATGTGTCGAAGCACGACTTAGAGGCATAACCGCATTGAAAGCAATGTCGCAAGTAAGGCAATCTTCACAACATCCCATGTAAATAGATAATAAAAGGGGAAGGTACATAGTTGGCTTACACTCGCCACGTCAAACAAAGTACATAAACAACATTACATCATCCAATCACTCATGGCCCGACTATGGTGCCAAAATAAAAGATCAACCCAACATGCGACACGGTCCCGATCGCCCCAACTGGGCACCACTACTGATCATCAGGGAAAGACACATAGTAACGGCATGAGTCCTCGTCGAACTCCCACTTGAGCTCAAGCGCGTCATCTGGAACGGAGTCAGCAGGCCCTGCATCTGGTTAGGAAGTAATCTGTGAGCCACAGGGACTCAACAATCTCGCACCCTCGCGATCAAGACTATTTAAGCTTATAGGTAAGGCAAGGTAATATGTGGAGCTGCAGCAAGCGACTAGCATATATGGTGGCTAACCTGTTCGCAAAAGAGAGCGAGAAGAGAAGGCAAAGTGCGAACGAAGAACTAGAGAACATCCTGCGACAAGCATTACTCCAACACCGTGTTCACTTCCCGGACTCCGCCGAGAAAAGACCATCACGGTAACACACACAGTTGATTCATTTTAATTAAGTTAAGGTTCAAGTTATCTACAACCGGACATTAACAAATTCCCATCTGCCCATAACCGCGGGCACGGCTTCCGAAAGTTCAAATCCCTGCGGGGGAGTCCCAACTTAGCCCATGACAAGCTCTCACGGTCAATGAAGGATAAACCTTCTCCCGAGACATTCCGATCAGACTCGGTATCCCGGTTCTACAAGACAACCCGACAAGTTAAAACCAATCCAGCAACACCGCCCGAATGTGCCGAAAAATCCCGATAGGAGCTGCACATATCTCGTTCTCAGGGCACACTCAGATGAGCTCTCCATACAACTAAAACCGAACCCCGAGTTTCCCCGAGGGGGCGCTGCACATGACTCTAGTTTGGAC
>NC_041386.1:183420-192148 GCF_002162155.2 Triticum dicoccoides | reverse complement strand
AAAGAGGCTAGGTGGCAAATGGTAAAACCAAGGTTGGGCATTGCTGGAGGAGTTTTATTCAAGGCAAACTATCAAGGGGTTCCCATTATCACCCCACCGTGTAAGGAACGCAAAATCCGGGAACATAACACCGATATGACGGAAACTAGGGCGACAAGAGTGGAACAAAACACTAGGCGAGAGTGGAACAAAACACCGAGCCTTCCACCCTTTACCAAGTATATAGATGCATTAAGATAACAAGATAATATAATGATATCCCAACAAGAAAATAATGTTCCAACAAGGAACGGTCTCCAATCTTCACCTGCAACTAGCAACGCTATAAGAGGGGCTGAGCAAAGCGGTAACATAGCCAATCAACGGTTTGCTAGGACATGGTGGGTTAGAGGTTTGACATGGAAATTTGGTAGGAATGATAAGCAAGTGGTAGGCATCGAAATTTGGTATGATCATCTTGCCTGCAAAGTTGTCAGAGTTGACTGGATCCTCGAAAGCAAACTCAACGGGCTCCTCGTTAGCGAACTCATCTCCCGGCTCTACCCAAACAAGACAAACAAGCAACAAGAACACAATCAACCACGTGCAAAGCTCAAACAACATGATGCAAACATGGTATGCTATGCGGGATGCGATATGTGATGCATATGCAAGATTTGACAAGGAAAGAATGAACCTGGCCTCAACTTGGAAATCCAAGTGTGCCACTGGACAAGGTGAGGTGATTTTGGTTGAAATCGATATGAGGAACACCGGAATCGGATGCACGGTTTGGAAATGGCAAGCAAATCGAATATGGCACCGGTCTGCGATAAATAGCAAGTAGCCATCTAAATGCAACAAGTTAAATATGCTACAACACTCAAACATGGCAAAGAAAATACATGGCAGGGATCCATTCATGAAGCTTAACAAAAGATGAACACTAAGCTATGGCCAATTCATCCATTAACAGGTTCAAACAAGCATGGAAAAAGTGCAATTGGTAAACAGATTTCAGACTTAGTGAAATTAACACTAGTCTGGAATTTCAGATCAGGTAGCACACTTTGGAGCATGAAAACTATATGCTACAGGAACTTAACATGGAAAAGCAAGGCATGGCATGGAGCTACTCAAAGAGCTTAACAAAAGTCCATTAGTGACCGTGAGCCAAAAGGGATCAGAAAATATCATTGTAAGCATGTGAACATGGCAAAAACATAAACAGATCACAGACTTAGTGAAAAACTGGAACATGCAAATCAGATATCAAGTAGGCATGTTTACGAGCTCGATGCACTCACTACAGAGCATGCCATGACAATCTAAGCATACACCCATCAAGAATACACATTATACAAGCTAGACATGGCAAGAACAACAACATAGCATGCACGGATCAACTACAACATCCTCGGCAAAATCGCTAACAAGTAGACAATCTGCCCAGATTCACGAAATAGCAAAAGTAGAGCTCGATTGACTCAAGCTAGGGTGCTCCATAATTGCAAACAAAGACATGGATGGATAGAGCACTACAAGATTAACAAATCATCCTTACTGATCATCCTCAAAAGAGGCACGAATCACTAGGAAACAACATGAACATATGGTATATTGATAAAAACAGTCCAAGGACTTAGTGGAATTGCTGAGTCCCTGAAATCAGCATTAACAAATGCACCACTTTGCAAGCTTGTGCTAGTCACCACACATATCACAAAAATACATGGATAGCATCTCTGGAAAGATGGCAAAACATATAACAAAACTCATGTAGAGCTCAGGGGCATATCATGCACACACTAATCATGGCAAAAATAACAAATAGCTATTTGGAGCAGCAGATCTGACAACTAACTCAAATAGTACTCTTCCAACAGCATTTCGGGCATCAAGATGAGCTCAAATGAAAATGATGCAATGATATGAAATGATGTACTCTCTAAGGCAAACATTTTGATATGCTACACGCCCAAAACGGATCTACGGATGCAAAGTTACGGCACGATGAACTAGGGCATTTGAATCTGGAAAATCGGGGACTTAGAAGAAATTATACCCTCCGGATCTAGGGTTACTGTTCACCCGGATCCGGATCCAGATCGGGCGGCGCGCGGATCGGAGTTTGCCGGGGTCAGCATCGGAGTTCGACGGGGAGCTCGTCGGAGCCGGACTTGCCGCGGAGGAGGAAGGGGCAGGTCGGCCGGGTCGCCGGAGCGGCGGAGGAGCTCGCCGCGGCGCTCCCGGCGACGAGGAGGCGCGGGACGACCCGATGGCACGGCAACCGGGCGGTGGTGCTGAGCTCTCCGGCGGCGGGGCGCGTGGTGGCGGAACGGCGAGGCGGGCGGCGCGCGGCAGGAGGAGGGTGGCGGCACGCGGGGGCGGGGCGCAGCCCGGTTGACTGAGCGAAGAGGGCCCGCCTTGGGCCGGGACGGGCCGGCGGTGGGAGGAGTTGCCGGTGCCATGTGGCGGCCTCTCAGTGGCCGCGGGCGGCGGCGGACGAGGTTTCTGGCGCGGCGGACATGTCCGGTGCGCGGAGGAGAAGATTTTTAGGGTTTCGGGGGAGAAGAACCCATGGATTTCGGAGGGGGGCTATTTATAGGCATAGAGGGAGCTAGGAGTGTCCAAATGAGGTGCGGTTTTCGGCCACGCAATCATGATCAAACGCTCTAGATGATGGAGAGGGCTTTGGTGGGTTTTGGGCCAAATTGGAGGGGTGTTGGGCTGCAACACACACGAGGCCTTTTCAGTCCCTCGGTTAACCGTTGGAGCATCAAACGAAGTCCAAATGGTACGAAACTTGGCAGGCGGTCTACCGGTAGTAAACCAAGGCCGCTTGGCAAGTCTCGGTCCAATCCGGAAATGTTTAATCCCCACACACAAAAGAAAGGTAGAAATGACCACCGGAATGCAAAACAGACAACGGGGAAAACGCTCGGATGCATGAAACGAACACGTATGCAAATGCAATGCACATGATGACATGATATGAGATGCATGACAACAACAACAACACACGGAGACAAAAACCCGAACCCGAGAAAATAAAATAACTTAGCGCCGGAAACGGCAAGAGTTGGATTACATATTGGGTAAATCATATCCGGGGTGTTACACAAAAGTACCAAAATGGCATGTAAAAGTAGTCTTTGATTGATCTCTAGCCGACACAGGTATTTGAGAGAAACCAGAATAACCATCTAGAAAGCAATCGTGTGTATGTTTGCATAATCTTTCTAGCATTTGATCAATAAAAGGTAAGGGGTAATGATCTTTCTTAGTAGCTTTATTTAATTTGCGGAAATCAATTACCATCCTATAACCTGTGATAACTCTTTGTGGAATCAATTCATCTTTATCATTAGGAACAACAGTAATACCTCCCTTCTTAGGGACACAATGGACAAGACTTACCCACTCACTATCAGCAACAGGATAGATTATACCTGCCTCCGGAAGCTTTATTATTTCTTTTCTTACCACTTCTTTCATTTTAGGATTCAGACGTCGTTGAGGATCACGAACTGGTTTGGCCTCTGCTTCCAAATTTATTTTATGTTGACATAGAGTGGGACTAATGCCCTTAAGATCATCAAGAGTATATCCAATAGCAGCACGGTGCTTCTTTAGAATTTTCAGCAATCTTTCTTCTTCATGCTCTGAAAGGTTAGCACTAATAATAACAGGATATATCTTCTTTTCATCAAGATAAGCATATTTAAGATTATCAGGCAAAGGTTTAAGCTCAAACACGTGATCACCCTTGGGTGGAGGAGGATCCCCTAAGATTTCAACAGGCAAGTTGTGATGCAGAATAGGTTCCTGTTTAAAGAATACTTCATCTATTTCCCTTCTTTCATTCATGAACATATCATTTTCATGGTCTAGCAAATAGTGTTCTAAAGGATCACTAGGAGGTAAGACAATAGAATCAATACCAATAATTTCATCCTTACTAGGTAATTCTTCCTCATGATGTTGTTTACTAAATTTAGAGAAATTAAACTCATGAACCATATCATCCAAGCCAACAGTAACAACATTCTTAGTGCAGTCTATGGTAGCATTGACAGTATTTAAGAAGGGTCTACCAAATATAATGGGACAAAAGCTATCTTGTGGGGAACCAAGAACAAGAAAATCAGCAGGATATTTAATCTTCCCACACAAGACTTCAACATCTCTAACAATTCCAATTGGTGCAATAGTATCTCTATTAGCAAGTTTAATAGTAACATCAATATCTTCTAACTCAACAGGTGCAATTTCATTCTTAATTTCTTCGTATAAGCCAATAGGAATTACACTAGCACTAGCACCCATATCACATAAGCCATGATAACAATGATCTCCTATTTTAACAGAAATAACAGGCACGCCTACCACAGGTCTATGTTTATCTTTATCACAAGGTTTAGCAATTCTAGCAGTTTCACCTTCGAACTGAATAACATGCCCATCAATATTATCAGACAAGAGATCTTTAACAATAGCAATATTAGGTTCTACTTTAACTTGCTCAGGAGGTGTATAAGTTCTAATATTGCTTTTACGAACAACAGTTGAAGCTTTAGCATGATCCTTTATTCTAACAGGGAAATGTGGTTTCTCAATATAAGAAGGAGGAACAATAGGCTCATTATAAGTAACAGTCTTTTCTTCAACTTTAATAGGTGCAGCTACTTTTACTTTTATGGGAGGATGATATTTAAACCACTTCTCCTTAGGGAGATCAACATAAGTAGCAAAAGATTCACAGAAAGAAGCTACTATCTCAGAGTCAAGTCCATATTTAGTGCTAAACTTACGGAAAATATCGGTATCCATAAAAGATTTAACACAATCAAACTTAGGTGTCATACCTGACTCCTTACCTTCGTCGAGGTCCCAATCTTCAGAGTTGCGTTTAATTCTATCCAATAAATTCCATCTGAATTCAATAGTCTTCATCATAAAAGATCCAGCACAAGAAGTATCGAGCATGGTGCAATTGTTTTCAGAAAGCCGAGCATAGAAACTTTGCATAATTATTTCTCTCGGGAGCTCATGATAGGGGCATGGATATAACATTGATTTAAGCCTCCCCCAAGCTTGAGCGATGCTTTCTCCTTCGCGAGGCCAGAAATTATATATATAATTGCGATCACGATGAACAAGATGCATAGGGTAATACTTTTGATGAAATTCCAACATCAATCTTTTATAGTCCCATGATCTCATATCATCACATAGCCTATACCATATCAATGTGTCTCCCTTCAAACATAAAGGGAAGACCTTCTTCTTTGCAACATCATCGGGTATACCAGCAAGCTTAAATAATCCACAAACTTCATCCACATATATTAAGTGCTCATCAGGATGCTTTGTTCCATCTCCTGTAAAAGGATTAGCTAGCAGTTTTTCCATCATACCCGAAGGAAATTTAAAAGGAGTTTAATTTTCAATAGGTTCAGTAGGTTGAGGAGCAACTCTTTGCTCTACTGGACGGGGTGAAGATACCCCGAACAAGCCCCTCAGAGAATTACTTTCCATAGTAACAAGTGACAGTAAATTTCAGCACACTATATAAATTTTTCCTTACCAAATTCCACCTACCAAAGGCGCTACACTCCCCGGCAACGGCGCCAGAAAAGAGTCTTGATGACCCACAAGTATAGGGGATCTATCTTAGTCCTTTAGATAAGTAAGAGTGTCGAACCCAACGAGGAGCAGAAGGAAATGATAAGCGGTTTTCAGCAAGGTATTCTCTGCAAGTACTGAAATAAGTGGTAACAGATAGTTTTGTGACGGGATAAATTGTAATGAGCAACAAGTAACAAAAGTAAATAAAGTGCAGCAAGGTGGCCCAATCCTTTTGTAGCAAAGGACAAGCCGGAACAAACTCTTATAATAGGAAAAGCGCTCCCGAGGACACATGGGAATATCGTCAAGCTAGTTTTCATCACGTTCATATGATTCGCGTTCGATACTTTGAAAATTTGATATGTGGGTGGACCGGTGCTTGGGTGCTGTTCTTACTTGAACAAGCATCCCACTTATGATTAACCTCTATTGCAAGCATCCGCAACTACAACAAAAGTATTAAGGTAAACCTAACCATAGCATGAAACATATGGATCCAAATCAGCCCCTTACGAAGCAACGCATAAACTAGGGTTTAAGCTTCTGTCACTCTAGCAACCCATCATCTACTTATTACTTCCCAATGCCTTCCTCTAGGCCCAAATAATGGTGAATTGTTATGTAGTCGACGTTCACATAACACCACTAGAGGCTAGACAACATACATCTTATCAAAATATCAAACGAATACCAAATTCACATGACTACTCATAGCAAGACTTCTCCCTTGTCCTCAGGAACGAACGTAATTACTCACAAAGTATATTCATGTTCATAATCAGAGGGGTAATAATATGCATATAGGATCTGAACATATGATCTTCCACCAATTAAACCAACTAGCATCAACTACAAGGAGTAATCAACACTACTAGCAACCTACTAGCACCAATCCCGGACTTTGAGACAAGAATTGGATACAAGAGATGAACTAGGGTTTGGAGATGAGATGGTGCTGGTGAAGATGTTGATGGAGATTGCCCTCTCCTGATGAGAGGAGCGTTGGTGATGACGATGGTGATGATTTCCCCCTCCCGGAGGGAAATTTCCCTGGCAGAACAGCTCTGCCGGAGCTCTAGATTAGATCCGCCAAGGTTCCGCCTTGTGGCGGCGGAGTCTCATCCCGAAAAGTTCCTCCTTATTTTTTTCTCATCGAAAGACCTCATATAGGAGAAGATGGACGTCGGAGAGCTACCAAGGGGCCCACGAGGTAGGGGGGCGCCCCACCCTCGTGAGCAGGGTGTGGGCCCCTGGCCTTCATCTTTGGCGAGGATTTTTCTTTATTTATTTTAAGATGTTCCGTGGAGTTTCAGGACTTTTGGAGTTGCGCAGAATAGGTCTCTAATATTTGCTCCTTTTCCAGCCCAAAATTCCAGCTGTCGGCATTCTCCCTCCTTATGTAAACCTTGTAAAATAAGAGAGAATAGCCATAAGTATTGTGACATAAAGTAAAATAACAGTCCATAATGCGATAAATATCGATATAAAAGCATGATACAAAATGGACGTATCACCCGGCCTCGGCCAAACAATACGCCGCAACCCGACCTAGGCTTAATAGAGAGGCCAGCACGCCAGACTAAACCTATGCCCCCATGGGTCATGGGCCATCGCCCCGGGAACTCCTGCATGTTGCGTGGGCGGCCGGTGAGTAGACCTAGCTACCTCCTTCAAAAAGGCAGGTGCTTACGCAGTCCAACCCGGCGCGCGCCGCTCAGTCGCTGACGTCTATTAAGCTTCAGCTGATGTATACGACGCATAACGCCCATACTATGCCCACGTGATGGTTAGTGCTATCAGGCCAGAGGCCCCTCGAATCAAATATCCAAACCATAGTGGATTAGGAGCACGCGGTAACGAGCAGAGACTCACGATCGATGTGACCCCGTCGCCCCGTCTCGAGTACTTGCGGCAAGGGCTAAGAATGCTCGGCCACGCCTCGTAAGTATCTCGCGGGCACCTTCCAGGTCAACCCGACTCCACATCACACACAATTTAGCTCGCGTGGGTACCCCTCGGGGTCGACCCGTCTTTAGTAACATGGTTCAGGGTAAAGTCATAGTAACCATAGTAACTGTGTGTCCAAACATCAAGGGGAAAACCCGAGGAATCACCTCCAATGAATTCCACTCGATGTAATCATCAAGGTGAACGTAAGAGGATCCACCCTCGAGGTTCACACTTGAGGGGTTGCACGACAGAGCCGTATCGGAAGTAGTTAAGGAGGAAATCACCCTCGATGACCACGACCGGATAGCTATACTATAGAGATCTCATCAGGAGTGATGTAAGAGGTTCCACCCTCGGCACTCGATGGTAACTCTGCAGAGTCGTACAACTAGGGGGGTGATGTGCGGTGTCGGGGCCTGAACGTCGATCACGTTGATCGAGTCATCGAACATAAAGCGAGGCAACTGGGACAAGGTGGGGTCACTTATGGATCTCTAACCAACCTATACTAAGTAGTTTAGGATAAGCAAGTAAGGTATGAAAGTAGGTAACAACAACAGGCTATGCATCAGAGTAGGATCATACAGAAAGCAGTAGCAGTTCTAATGCAAGCATGAGAGGGAAAGAATTAGGCGATATCGGAATGCTCAAGGGGGGGTTTGCTTGCCTGGAAGCTCTTCTGAAAAAGAAGAAGTGTCGTCGACGTAGTCGATCACAGGGGCGGCATCGGTCTCGGGGTCTACTGGAGAGAAGAGGGGGAAGAAACATTAAATACATAGAAAGCAAGTGCATAACAGGACAACAAGTCGATAGGCAGAGCTAGGGTTGTCCTAACGTAGTACTACACGTTGCAGACGGAGGGGATAAACATCCGAGGATGAATTCCCGGCGTTAGACGAATTCCGGGCAAATGAAAGAGAGGGGACGGTTCCATGTTAAGCATGCTAGGGGTATGTGACAGGTGAATGGACCGCGTATTCGGATTCGTTGGATTTTTCTGAGCAACTTTCATATATAGAATATTTTCATCCGAAATACGGACTAATTTATATGATTTATCAAAGTTTATTACATTTTCTCGATTTTCTTGATCTAGTTAATTTGAATATTAAAATATGGCAGACTACATTTTATACACACAAGTGAACTAGCCTAAGTTTATGATAGT
>NC_041386.1:180733-182922 GCF_002162155.2 Triticum dicoccoides | reverse complement strand
CCCCCCACTCGTCCCACTCCTCCCTCTCGCCCTTCCCCGATCTGGATCGGGGCAACCCCCCGATCCCATCGCCCCATCGCCGCCTCGGCGTCGCCGTCACCTCCCTCGCTGAGCCGGCCCCCTCCTGTCGCCCCACCGGCGCCCTTCCGCCCGTCCGCGACCACGCTGACGCGGGACCCCGCCCGGAGCTACCTCGCCCCCGCCACACGAGGACCGCGCCGCCGAAGCCCCTCACCGTCTTCCCCGAAACGCCGTCGCCTCGTCGTCCACGCCGGCCTGCTTCCCCTGCGTCGACGTCGACCCCGTCCTCCTCCACAACGGCCTTCCTCGACCTCCATCGCGCCCGCTGCCCTAGACCCTACGCCCCAATGTGAGCCCCGCCGCGCTCACCTCCGCCCTCCTCCTTCCCTTGTTCCCGCGCCTCCCTCGGTGCGCCACCGCGCGCACACACGCCCGCGGCCTCCTTCCAGTGCGCGCCCACCGTGGCCGCGCCCCTGTTGGTCACCGCCGACCCCGCGCCGCCCTGCCTAGCCAGGGCTACGCACGGCCACGCCCCTCCTCGCCTTATTGTCGACGGCCGTGCGCCCCGGAGCTCTGCTCCGCCCCTGATCCCCGCCTTCGCCGCCGCAGCTCGCGCACCCCGCCCTCGGCCTCGTTGCCACTGCGGCCTTGGGGCCTCGCTGTGCCGCCCCCGCACGCTGGTCGCCGCTCAGGCTTCGGCCACGCCCGCGGCGCCCGTCGCCGGGTTCGCGCGCATGCCGAACCGCTCGGGCTGGTGCCCAGCACCCGTTGCGCCCGCTAATCCGCATTGGTCCAATGACCCTATGACAAACGGGGCCCAACCCAGAACGTTTTGTTAAAAAAAAATTAAAAATAATATATAAAATAAATAAAATAAATAAATAGATAATAATAATTTAATTAATTAATTAATTAAGGAATTAATTAAGTTAATTAATCATAATTACATTAACCTAACTAACTAATTAGTTTAATTAAACAGTAGTTAGATTAGTTAAACACTAATTAGACTAAACAGTCAATGACTAGTGGGACCCACACGTCAGTTGACCAGTTAACACCTCTGTTGACTGCTGACGTCATGCTGACGTCATGATGACGTCAGCAAATACTGTTTTGGATAATGTTGAATTTAAATAAATAATTAAAATCAGAAAATGATTAAATCTTTAGAAAATCATATCTTTTAATCCGTAACTCGGATGAAAATACTTTCTACATGAAAGTTGCTCAGAACGACGTGACGAATCCGGATACGCGGTCCGTTCGTCCGCCACACCCCCCTAACCTATCGAACCCGCAACTTTTCCCCTCCGGCTCCTTTGCCCGAAAACCCGAAAACACCGGGAATACTTTCCCGGATGATTCCCCCCTTCACCGGTATCACCTCATACCGCGTTAGAACACGTCTAGCTCTGCTTGTTGACCTGTTATGCACTTGCTTGCTATGTATTTACTGTTTCTCCCCCCTCTTCTCTCCGGTAGCCCCCGTGACGATGCTGATGCCCCTGTGGACGACTACTTCACCGACGACCCCTCCTTCTTGTCTGAGCAACCAGGCAAGCCCCCCCTTGATCACCAGATATCGCCTATTCTCCTCTATACTGCTTGCATTAGAGTAGTGTAGCATGTTACTGCTTTCGTTAATCCTATTCTGATGCATAGCCTGACATTGTCGCTACATCTGTTGATACCTTACCCGCAATCCTAATTGCTTAGTATAGGATGCTAGTGTTCCATCAGTGACCCTACACTCTTGTCCGTCTGCCATGCTATACTACTGGGCTGTGATCACTTCGGGAGGTGATCATGGGCATATACTATATACTTTACACTGTTACATTACTGGTGATACTGTTTGGAGATGGGGGCTGAAGGGGCAGGTGGCTCCATCCAGGTAGTGGTGGGCCTGAGTTCCCGACGGCCCCCGACTGTTACTTTGTGGCGGAGCGACAGGGCAGGTTGAGACCACCTAGGAGACAGGTGGGCCTGGCCTTGTTCGGCATTCGCGGATACTTAACACGCTTAACGAGATCTTGGTATTTGATCTGAGTCTGGCTACTGGCCTATACGCACTAACCATCTACGCGGGAGTAGTTATGGGTATCCCGGCGTCGTGGTATCAGCCGAAGCACTTCAGACGTCAGCGACGGAGCGGCGCGCGCCGG
>NC_041386.1:174092-180723 GCF_002162155.2 Triticum dicoccoides | reverse complement strand
GATATCGCCTATTCTCCTCTATACTGCTTGCATTAGAGTAGTGTAGCATGTTACTGCTTTCGTTAATCCTATTCTGATGCATAGCCTGACATTGTCGCTACATCTGTTGATACCTTACCCGCAATCCTAAATGCTTAGTATAGGATGCTAGTGTTCCATCAGTGACCCTACACTCTTGTCCGTCTGCCATGCTATACTACTGGGCTGTGATCACTTCGGGAGGTGATCATGGGCATATACTATATACTTTACACTGTTACATTACTGGTGATACTGTTTGGAGATGGGGGCTGAAGGGGCAGGTGGCTCCATCCAGGTAGTGGTGGGCCTGAGTTCCTGACGGCCCCCGACTGTTACTTTGTGGCGGAGCGACATGGCAGGTTGAGACCACCTAGGAGACAGGTGGGCCTGGCCTTGTTCGGCATTCGCGGATACTTAACACGCTTAACGAGATCTTGGTATTTGATCTGAGTCTCGCTACTGGCCTATACGCACTAACCATCTACGCGGGAGTAGTTATGGGTATCCCGGCGTCGTGGTATCAGCGAAGCACTTTAGACGTCAGCGACGGAGCGGCGCGCGCCGGATTGGAATGTAAGCCTGCTCTTGTATTAAGGGGGCTAGTTCTGCTTCCGGCCGCCCACGCAACGTGCAGGTGTGCTATGGGCGATGGGCCCAGACCCCTGTGCGCTTAGGTTTAGACCGGCGTGCTGGCCTCTCTGTTTTGCCTAGGTGGGGCTGCGACGTGTTGATCTTCCGCGGCCGGGCATGACCCAGGAAAGTGTGTCCGGCCAAATGGGATCAAGCGTGTTGGGTTATGTGGTGCACCCCTGCAGGGAAGTTAATCTATTTGAATAGCCGTGATCTTCGGTAACAGGACGACTTGGAGTTGTACCTTGACCTTATGACAACTAGAACCGGATACTTAATAAAACAAACCCTTCCAAGTTCCACAGACAACCCGGTGATCGCTTTTCCACAGGGCGACGAGGGGAGGATCGCCGGGTAGGATTATGCTATGCGATGCTACTGGAGATGCTACTTGGAGATGCTACTTGGAGGACTTCAATCTACTCTCTTCTATATGCTGCCAGACGGAGGCTGCCAGAAGCATAGTCTTCGACAGGATTAGCTATCCCCCTTTTATTCTGTCCTTCTGCAGTTCAGTCCACCGATATGGCCCCTTACACATATACCCATGCATATGTAGTGTAGCTCCTTGCTTGCGAGTACTTTGGATGAGTACTCACGGTTGCTTTGCTCCCTCTTTTCCCTCGTTTTCCTCTTCTTCTCGGATGCCGCAACCAGACGTTGGAGCCCAGGATCCAGATGCCACCCTCGGCTACGACGACTACTACTCTGGAGTTGCCTACTACTACGTGCAGCCCGCTGGCGACGACCAGGAGTAGTTTAGGAGGATCCCAGGCAGGAGGCCTGCGCCTCTTTCGATCTGTATCCCAGTTTGTGCTAGCCTTCTTAAGGCAAACTTGTTTAACTTATGTCTGTACTCAGATATTGTTACTTCCGCTGACTCGTCTATGATCGAGCACTTGTATTCGAGCCCTCGAGGCCCCTGGCTTGTATTATGATGCTTGTATGACTTATTTATGTTTTAGAGTTGTGTTGTGATATCTTCCCGTGAGTCCCTGATCTTGATCGTACACGTTTGCGTGCATGATTAGTGTACGATTAAATCGGGGGCGTCACAAGTTGGTATCAGAGCCGACTGCCTGTAGGAATCCCCCTTCCACACTCCTTGGCCGAAGTCGAGTCTAGACATTGCAAAAACTTTTACTAACATGGTTGTGTGCCTTATGGGCCCACGTCGCCATTGGGTGGTATTAGGATCTTTTACTCCTCGACCTTTACTCTGGGATTCTGAACTCTCTTCTATTCGGGTTAAACGATTTTTACTAAATTCTAACTTTTAGGTTCTCGAAAATACTTTCTACCGGAGGGGCCCTTCAGTCTGGATGATCACCGATTGCACCAGAAGATTTCGGAGATACTCTTTGATATTCTCTCGAGACTTTGTGCCCATCGCTTTTGCTATTCCCGACCACCGATAAATCCGTATGGAAAACTACTTACACTTGCCATTCATACGATCATCCCCCATTGATCTTGTTATTACAAGATACCCCGAAGTTTTCTCTATTGTTCCGAGAATACTTTGTGCCTACTGCCTAGCAGTTCTTTGCCACATGAATACCCCTTCAAATAATTTCTCGCACTTATTGAGTATCCACTCATCCCCAGTTGATTCATGTATTTCACAAAAGTCTTCAAAATACCATTCGATCTTCCGAAAATCCTCAGCAACCTATTGCTCTGGAATTTCTTGTTTGCTTTCATTATGATTAATCCCATAAGTATAGAAACCTTATTAACATTCCTTGTCATTATCATTTTGAGTCTGTTGACTCAATATGTTGCGAATACACGCAATCATCATTGATCCTTATAAATTACCTTTCCGGCTGAGCTTCCATTCTTTTAACTGGAATTGGTTCTCGACCAATCCAATTGTCGTTGATTGTACCCTAGGGCTATTCAACTTATCCATCCCTAATCAGAGCATTGCTTCTGATCCCTTGATTTGGAGATCATAATTCCTTTGCATTTGACAATTGAGTTAGTCAGTTGTTTCTATAAACTGATCTCCTTGCATTCTTTCCTCCTCTGGTTGAGTACCGATGCTCACATCAGGTACCTTGTGGACCACCAGATCCTTTGTTGGATTTTATCTGACAACGCCCTTCATATTCAATAACCTTGTGAGCCTTTTCTCTGATACATAATGCCTTTGGTAAATTGTATCGTCTGCTTCCTCAACCATGCTCTGCCTTCGAGCTTGAGTTAATTACTTCTAAAGGTTCTGGTATATGATTCTAAGATGCCCCGATGGGTTGAACCTATGCCTTCCTTAATATGTGTGAACTCGAAAGTTTTCACGAGTCGTACTCTTCTTGTATTTTGCCAGATAAAATTTCAACACTATAACTTCATCAAAAGCGAGAAGTGAATGAAAGGGTATGCATTGGAGAAGTGGGAGTCGACCTTGAACTCTGAGTTCATGCCCATGGACCTGATGTGGAACTTATCATGGTAGCTTCTTGCCAAATATTTACTCATTCGAGTAATTCTTTCAGTGTTATTAAATTGGACCCCTTGTAGTTATGGTTTCGACCATATTGTTCTTCTTTGTTCCCATTTCTCGGGCAAGTTTAAACATTTGTCTTCTGCGGATTAATACCCCAGTCCAACCTTTACTTTGATCTTGTGTTGAGTATTACCCCCCTGGTATCTCAAGATTATCATGGAACTGCATAACTTCTTATGAGTTCTTCATCAAGTGCTACCTTTCCACTGATTCCAATTTTT
Source organism: Triticum dicoccoides (assembly GCF_002162155.2). NCBI lineage: Eukaryota > Viridiplantae > Streptophyta > Magnoliopsida > Poales > Poaceae > Triticum > Triticum dicoccoides. The sequence goes on along the minus strand of NC_041386.1, from coordinate 177,339 downwards.
CACGGGCTCTGAGTTATTATACACTCAAAGACACCGATAACTGAATCGAGTTTGCATTGCGATTCAACAAGTATTTGAACCCATCACTGCTTACAAATTTATTAATCCTTCAAGTCATTCCTAGCCTGATCGGCTATATCATTATCGAGCTAATTTTAACTGTGCTACCCGGTCCTTCTTCCCGGAGCACAATTTTCGACGATGAACTAACCTTACGTCGATCATCATCGTCACATCATTTCGGCTTGAACAACAAGCTTGGTTTCGAGTTTGTGTCGTACCCTTGGTTCCAATAACCTTTCACTTTATCATTACTTTGACTTGATGTCATCACCGATCGATTACATCTTCATGAACTCTCGCGACAAATGTGTCGTGAATATCATCAACATTCTGAGCTCTTCCAAGAGATCTATTGAAATCATGATGAGAAATACCATCCTTGCCCTCGATGATTGGTGTTATCAGCGACAACATTATTGCAATCCCTCCAACACAAAACTTGTTCCTGTATTGTGTTGTACCTTGAATTCCTTGCTATCCAACTTATGTATATTCTACCGCGGAGTATTACCATCTTTGATGTTAAGAATGTTGTGAGGATTGCTCCACCTCTTAAGAATTCTTTCTATAATGATACTTCTCACCATCACCATTCTTTCTTGGTCCTCGTGTTGATTCCAACCGGGGTACCCACAAGTGAACGGTGTTGTTTGGATTATGCACTTCTAGCAACCCTATTGCTTTGAAGTTAATGATCGATAGTTCATTCTAAGTCCTTCGCTAATTGAATCACCATTCTGACATTGGTCGTGCAACCCAATCCACATTTCGGGCGCACCCTTCAACCAATGTTTAATTGTGTATGTTTTCCTCGAGCATACTTCCTTATATCATTTGATCTGACAAATGTTATCTCCTTGTTCACCTAATGGTGGAAATCCATCTTTTGGGAATCTCGGTGAATTGCCGTTGAGTTCACTAGACACCTCCTTGTCCTCTCCTTGGTTTAATGATGAACTATTGTTTCAGGAACCCGCTCCCATAGTTCATTTCCCGAGAATCTTACAATGTCATTTCGTCGATATGTGCCGCAGCTTTTCTTCTCGGACATCCTGAGTCTGGGGTATCCTGACACCAATCGGATCTGAATCTCGGTCAGATACGATGGTTGGGACATTTTCCAAGAGTTATGATGTTGATCCTTTGATGACCCGGTAACATGATGTCATGCCTAGCACCCCCCCCCCTCGGCTGGAGGACCTATCACTATAGATTCCTTTTCAGCAAGGTTATCCGTTCATCCATGGGGAAATTGTAAGACTTATTCTACAAGTTATTTCGGATGGATCTTTCGTGTTTCCAAAGTCTGATCTTCACCTGAAGACCATCTCAATGCTACCTCGAAGCATGTCAATGGTACTCCGATTTTCAACGGGAACATTTGAAGCACGATGCTAAATTTTGTTTATCATTTATCCTAACACCGTTGTATGGGTAATATCATGAGATTCCTCCTCCCCTTACCTAAATGGTTGTCTACTTTATATCCTGTCATGGATATCTTGCTCTGCTTGTCCTTGGGAAGGATATACCCCTGAATTATGTGTTTTAACACATTTTCCTTTCCATTGTTCTGTTAATCTGATATTCATATTTTCCTTTCCATTGATGTGTTTGGCATTCTTGTGATCTATATAATCTAAGCAGTAAAGATTCACTACTTATGTAAACACCTCGATGTATAATTGGTCAGTAAGACCCTGTTACGACTGTTGATGATATTCCGGTAACCACCGATGGACGAGAACTTTGCCTATTGGCCCGCCTCGTTCAACGAGCAGGAAAATGGTTCTCTTCGTCCCTCGCCCTTGGTATCGATGTTGTTGCCGACATATCTGACAGGCTACCCTTTGACACGCCTTACTATCATGACCGTGCAAAATGTCGGCCCCCTTCCTACTTTCAACCACATGGTGGGCCCATAACCCACAGTTCCACAGGATCGAAACCTGACTCTCCTGCACCCCCTCTTCCCAAGGTTGTTCCTCGCGTGCGGCCTCGTATGTAATTCACGGCCCACCGTCCCAAGTGATCTATTTTGGTAGCAGACGCAATACTCAATCTCATTGCTCTGGACCCCTTTCGCATGTTGTTTCAGACATCGAACAATGGCCTATCCGTTTGAAACTTCTCATGGTACCTTCTTACTTTACTCTCGATATTTTCTTAAGTTCAATTCGAGAGTTACTTCCTACCTCATTCCCTGAGTTATGTACCAGATAGTCAACCTGGTAAGGCCCGCCCTTCCCGAGTCTTCCCCCCATATCCTTTCGTAAGTACGATGAAGATCCCGAAGAAAGGATGGGGACTTCATCATTTTGACCTGAAGCAGAAGTATGAAGGCATCAATATATTGGATTGACCTCTTCGAGAAGAGCAAGCCAGGATGAGAAGACCCGCTATATTCGTCACCAAACCTTCCCCCCTTACTCCCCTCTTAAATCTCGGGACGAGATTTCTTGTAGTGGAGGAGAATTGTGACGCCCGGGAAATTAAGCTACAGTGATCCTCTGCTAGTGATGCCACGTCACCTCGTTTATAGTTGCTAATCTCAAGTTAGTTCGAAACCGATTCAAATTCAAATTCAAAAATAGGCAAACAATAAAAGTTTTCAAATATTAAAACTAAAATGTTCGGAGTGAACCAAATATTGCATAGATAATTGTGGTGAAGAAACCCCACTTTTATAAAATGTTTAAATACTATCAGATGAATAAAACAGCCGCATAAATAGTTATTTAAATACCTTTTCTAATTAATAAATGTCAAACTAAATTATTCGAGGACTTGACTTTTTGTGACAATGGCCTAAATTGAATTACTAAATTAGATGCCAAGTATATATATTTTACAAAAAAATAAAACAATAGGAAACAAAGACAAAACAGAAAAGAAAACTAACAACAAGAAAAGAACCCCCGGGGCTCCGGCCCAGCAGGCCATCAACCCCACTGGGCCAACCCACCAGGCCCAGCCGGCCACCCCACTTAACCCCCTCGGTCCACTGACCGAAACCCTAACCCCCACTGCTCCCCCGATCCCCCCCACTCGTCCCACTCCTCCCTCTCGCCCTTCCCCGATCTGGATCGGGGCAACCCCCCGATCCCATCGCCCCATCGCCGCCTCGGCGTCGCCGTCACCTCCCTCGCGGAGCCGGCCCCCTCCTGTCGCCCCACCGGCGCCC
>NC_041386.1:148414-173938 GCF_002162155.2 Triticum dicoccoides | reverse complement strand
CCCCCCACTCGTCCCACTCCTCCCTCTCGCCCTTCCCCGATCTGGATCGGGGCAACCCCCCGATCCCATCGCCCCATCGCCGCCTCGGCGTCGCCGTCACCTCCCTCGCTGAGCCGGCCCCCTCCTGTCGCCCCACCGGCGCCCTTCCGCCCGTCCGCGACCACGCTGACGCGGGACCCCGCCCGGAGCTACCTCGCCCCCGCCACACGAGGACCGCGCCGCCGAAGCCCCTCACCGTCTTCCCCGAAACGCCGTCGCCTCGTCGTCCACGCCGGCCTGCTTCCCCTGCGTCGACGTCGACCCCGTCCTCCTCCACAACGGCCTTCCTCGACCTCCATCGCGCCCGCTGCCCTAGACCCTACGCCCCAATGTGAGCCCCGCCGCGCTCACCTCCGCCCTCCTCCTTCCCTTGTCCCCGCGCCTCCCTCGGTGCGCCACCGCGCGCACACACGCCCGCGGCCTCCTTCCAGTGCGCGCCCACCGTGGCCGCGCCCCTGTTGGTCACCGCCGACCCCGCGCCGCCCTACCTAGCCAGGGCTACGCACGGCCACGCCCCTCCTCGCCTTATTGTCGACGGTCGTGCGCCCCGGAGCTCTGCTCCGCCCCTGATCCCCGCCTTCGCCGCCGCAGCTCGCGCACCCCGCCCTCGGCCTCGTTGTCACTGCGGCCTGGGGGCCTCGCTGTGCCGCCCCCGCACGCTGGTCGCCGCTCAGGCTTCGGCCACGCCCGCGGCGCCCGTCGCCGGGTTCGCGCGCATGCCGAACCGCTCGGGCTGGTGCCCGGCACCCGTTGCGCCCGCTAACCCGCATTGGTCCAATGACCCTATGACAAACGGGGCCCAACCCAGAACGTTGTGTTAAAAAAAATTAAAAATAATATATAAAATAAATAAAATAAATAAATAGATAATAATAATTTAATTAATTAATTAATTAAGGAATTAATTAAGTTAACTAATCATAATTACATTAACCTAACTAACTAATTAGTTTAATTAAACAGTAGTTAGATTAGTTAAACACTAATTAGACTAAACAGTCAATGACTAGTGGGACCCACACGTCAGTTGACCAGTCAACACCTCTGTTGACTGCTGACGTCATGCTGATGTCATGATGACGTCAGCAAATACTGTTTTGGATAATGTTGAATTTAAATAAATAATTAAAATCAGAAAATGATTAAATCTTTAGAAAATCATATCTTTTAATCCGTAACTCGGATGAAAATACTTTCTACATGAAAGTTGCTCAGAACGACGTGACGAATCCGGAAACGCGGTCCGTTCGTCCGCCACACCCCCCTAACCTATCGAACCCGCAACTTTTCCCCTCCGGCTCCTCTGCCCGAAAACCCGAAAACACCGGGAATACTTTCCCGGATGATTCCCCCCTTCACCGGTATCACCTCATACCGCGTTAGAACACGTCTAGCTCTGCTTGTTGACCTGTTATGCACTTGCTTGCTATGTATTTACTGTTTCTCCCCCCTCTTCTCTCCGGTAGCCCCCGTGACGATGCTGATGCCCCTGTGGACGACTACTTCACCGACGACCCCTCCTTCTTGTCTGAGCAACCAGGCAAGCCCCCCCTTGATCACCAGATATCGCCTATTCTCCTCTATACTGCTTGCATTAGAGTAGTGTAGCATGTTACTGCTTTCGTTAATCCTATTCTGATGCATAGCCTGACATTGTCGCTACATCTGTTGATACCTTACCCGCAATCCTAATTGCTTAGTATAGGATGCTAGTGTTCCATCAGTGACCCTACACTCTTGTCCGTCTGCCATGCTATACTACTGGGCTGTGATCACTTCGGGAGGTGATCATGGGCATATACTATATACTTTACACTGTTACATTACTGGTGATACTGTTTGGAGATGGGGGCTGAAGGGGCAGGTGGCTCCATCCAGGTAGTGGTGGGCCTGAGTTCCCGACGGCCCCCGACTGTTACTTTGTGGCGGAGCGACAGGGCAGGTTGAGACCACCTAGGAGACAGGTGGGCCTGGCCTTGTTCGGCATTCGCGGATACTTAACACGCTTAACGAGATCTTGGTATTTGATCTGAGTCTGGCTACTGGCCTATACGCACTAACCATCTACGCGGGAGTAGTTATGGGTATCCCGGCGTCGTGGTATCAGCCGAAGCACTTCAGACGTCAGCGACGGAGCGGCGCGCGCCGGATTGGAACGTAAGCCTGCTCTTGTATTAAGGGGGCTAGTTCTGCTTCCGGCCGCCCACGCAACATGCAGGTGTGCTATGGGCGATGGGCCCAGACCCCTGTGCGCTTAGGTTTAGACCGGCGTGCTGGCCTCTCTGTTTTGCCTAGGTGGGGCTGCGACGTGTTGATCTTCCGCGGCCGGGCATGACCCAGGAAAGTGTGTCCGGCCAAATGGGATCAAGCGTGTTGGGTTATGTGGTGCACCCCTGCAGGGAAGTTAATCTATTTGAATAGCCGTGATCTTCGGTAACAGGACGACTTGGAGTTGTACCTTGACCTTATGACAACTAGAACCGGATACTTAATAAAACACACCCTTCCAAGTTCCACAGACAACCCGGTGATCGCTTTTCCACAGGGCGACGAGAGGAGGATCGTCGGGTAGGATTATGCTATGCGATGCTACTGGAGATGCTACTTGGAGATGCTACTTGGAGGACTTCAATCTACTCTCTTCTATATGCTGCAAGACGGAGGCTGCCAGAAGCATAGTCTTCGACAGGATTAGCTATCCCCCTTTTATTCTGGCCTTCTGCAGTTCAGTCCACCGATGTGGCCCCTTACACATATACCCATGCATATGTAGTGTAGCTCCTTGCTTGCGAGTACTTTGGATGAGTACTCACGGTTGCTTTGCTCCCTCTTTTCCCTCGTTTTCCTCTTCTTCTCGGATGCCGCAACCAGACGTTGGAGCCCAGGATCCAGATGCCACCCTCGGCTACGACGACTACTACTCTGGAGTTGCCTACTACTACGTGCAGCCCGCTGGCGACGACCAGGAGTAGTTTAGGAGGATCCCAGGCAGGAGGCCTGCGCCTCTTTCGATCTGTATCCCAGTTTGTGCTAGCCTTCTTAAGGCAAACTTGTTTAACTTATGTCTGTACTCAGATATTGTTACTTCCGCTGACTCGTCTATGATCGAGCACTTGTATTCGAGCCCTCGAGGCCCCTGGCTTGTATTATGATGCTTGTATGACTTATTTATGTTTTAGAGTTGTGTTGTGATATCTTCCCGTGAGTCCCTGATCTTGATCGTACACGTTTGCGTGCATGATTAGTGTACGATTAAATCGGGGGCGTCACATCTACTGATTTAGCAATTGGAGCCCAGTGTCATGGACACCTCAGGCTAGCTAAACAATAATCTAACCTAAGATAAATTGTATTAGCACTAACTAATTGGATTGGCCCCATGTGCCAGAGACACATACGTGCATTGCCTGTGCACACACACACTCACAAAGCACACAACCATGGACATGGCCGTGGCCAGCAACAGCAGGAGGAGTAGAAGCGGCACCAACAGCAGGACAACGCTTGAAGGGGCAATAGCAGTAGCTAAGCACGAGCAGCAGTAGCTAAGAACAAGCAGCACCTAGCGAGCAGCAGAAGCAAGCAGCCGAGCAAGCGCACACGCATCACGGCGCCAACATGGCTGAGCTCGGGGACAGCCGCGCCAGGCAGCGGCGGGCGTGGACGATGTCAGGCGCAGTAGGTCGTGCGCGCGGATGGGGACGGCTCCGGCCAGCACGGGCGACGACCGGCGAGCGGGCGGCACAAGCACGGCCCGCGAGCAGGGGGACAACATGGCGCGGCGACGGCAACTGTAGAAGGTAGCAGCAAGTGGGGGCGCGTGGGCCTGAGGCGGAGCGTGGCGAGGTAGCAGCGGCGGCGGCCAGCGTCGGAAAGCAGCAGGAGTGGTAGAGCAGCATCAATACGCAGGAGCAACTGCTAGAGGCAAAGCAGAGAGTGTGCGTACACGGACGAGTTCCTGCCATGGTGAGCGGTGGCGCGCGTGAGATGGCATCTACGATGATGGATTCAAAGGGGAAACAGGGGGAGCGGGGAGAGGAGCTCATCGCGGAGCTGTAGGCGTGCTCGGGGAAGGTCGGGGTGGTCGGAGCAGAGTAGTTGGGCACGCCATCGGCGACCGAAGATGAAGGAGTGCTCGATCCCGACGATGTAGAGGCGCCCAGCTCAAGCCATTCGGTGTAGTCGAAGTAGAGGAGCGAGGCGGAGCTCGTGGACATGGCGGGAGGATGCGGGCTGGCTAGTGGCCGCAGGATCGATGCGGTGACGGCGATGGAAGCGCTCGTCATCGAACAGAGGAGGAGATAGAACGAGAGGAGAGCGAGTGCGGGCTAGGTTTGTCCAAGGGGAGTGCTCGTGGTCAAGTAGGACGCCGGGAGGGATCGGATGGCCGCCACGGTGATGCTGCCTCCCCTCTGTACAGTACAGAGGTAGGGGAGAGGCCGGTGGTGGGCTTGGGCTGCACTGTTCATACGGCCCAAAGTACACAGCAGCACTTCCTCATTTTCTTTTCTGTCAAATTTTTGGTCTCGGTTTTCTATTTATGTTGGGCACTAAATGATACTAGTTCTACAAGATACTACACCTATAATTCAAATACAACATTTTGGGTGTTACACACAAGGTTCCATTTTATTTGGGAAGGTTTATTCATTTGTTTATTTTGAAAAGGCCATTTAATTTACTGTTGGTCAGTTTGTTAAATTACTAGGAATTTATTTGTGAGCCAAATGAAGTTGGTTTCAACATGACAATTGATCAGGGGAATTTATAGAATAATATGAACATTTTTTTACTGATTAAAGAATTAATGATTTGACTTGCAATTTGATTTTGAATTTAAGTTTGATTTTATCAAGGGGAAATTAAGCTTGGCAAACATGGTGACATGGCACCATTATGTTGGAATTACTGTAGCATGATTACCGGGGTGTTACAGCCAGGCAACCCAGCTTGGCCAAAATCTTAAGTCAAATTGATGCATATTTATGGCTTTATAACGATGATTGTGGAAGGCAGCCCTCGTATATTAAATACAAATGCCGATGATATGTTTATTTTGACTCCGTTGCGACAGCTTATCAGTTGAAAGTGGCCCATCTTCGGCTTCCGTCCCCTTGTAGATGCTACGCAGGGTGTTTTCGCAATAACAAAACAACCCTTAGCCGACGTCTCGGTGCCCGAAGGCGGCTGTGTTAGCAGAAACGAGGCAATCAGATATGCGGGATTTATAACTTTCACTTAGACATAGGAGCTTTCAACTGGGGAAGCTAGCTACGAGCCCCCGGTTAATGTTCGGCACCGACCGAAGTCTAGCCATTAACACTTCGGCCAATGTTATGAAAGGCCCATCGTTTTACACGAGGTAATCGGTATCGATCTATAGTTTGATACCGTCATCTGATCGCTGACCAGTTTACGCCTACTGTGACAGTCAGTTGTCGGCTTTCTCCACTGAGTTGCTTAACCATTCGAGCTGGAAGCACAATCGCAGTGGTTCTCCCTTTGCACACCTAGCCAAACAAAGCGGAACGTAGGAGGCAAGCACAGGAGCCGGGCAACCCAACTATTGACCGAAGACACAATTCAAAACCGATGCATATATAGCAATATCCGAGAATGTTTTTTGCAGAATCTCTAAAGGTGTCCGGTGTTGCACTACGAGACTTATGCTGGAAACACATAAATGGTTTAAAAGTGCCATAGGCTCGAAAAGCCAGAAACTTATGTAAAAGCTTGATGTCCGAACTAAACCGAGATTTTGGTGCCAATCCGGAAATTGGTCTTAAAAAAATTGTGCTTCTGTCGTGCTTTAGTATGACACATCCGATCTCAAGACTTCAAGCGGGCGAGCCTACGGCTTCAAGCTCCTTATCCTGAAGGCGGAGTGCTTCTCCGAAGCCAGTTTAGCAAACTAAACTTGAGCAGCTTTAGAGAGAAGCTAGGCTATCCGGCTATTAACCATACACTCGAGTCGAAAAAGGAGTGGTAGAAAAAGACTTTGCAATGACCAAGAACAAAACACATTATTATAAAATGGCTCATACTAATTTAAGAGCCCCCGAGTGACTTGGGTAAAAGAATTTTATGTATATGATTGTATGTATCGAAGTACTTATATCATATTTGTGTTCACCCGAACTTTAAACGCGTCTTAATCGACCGTCGGCTTCTCCCTCTTCGGTCAAGGGCCGAAAAGTGTTATGTACTCCACCTGTCGATAATATCGATGGTGTTTCCGATAACCAGGCAATCAGGCCATAAGGCTGTAATAGACAAAGCGCACTCAGGGAACTTATGCTATATTACTGATGAAGTGTAAGAAGCATCTTCTAAGAGCGCTAGCTTTCGGCTTCACCCAGTCTGAGGTCCGAGCTCGGATGACCCAATCGTGACAATCGCAAAGATGCTCCCTTTACTCCCTAGCCGAACAATCGGGAACGCAAGGGTAAACACAGGAGCAAGGCAACCCAGCATGCGGTCCACTTTAGTCAACATGGTGCATATTGTGGCGTAATACACGAACAAGGAACGAAGTCATAGAAGTATAATCATATGCAAGAGGAAAGGCTTCATAGAGGAAGCCCCCAAGTAAACGGGGTATTTGAATTTGTGTGTCACAAACAAAGTTTTGACAAGGAAGATTTTCACATACAACTTTTTGCCAAAAGGTATAATGCTTGGTCGAACCGAACAAAATTTAAAACCGAAAGTTTATGAGCATGAAAGTGACTTAGCTAGTTAATGTGTTCGGCATTGATGACGCGGTCCGACCTTGATGTGGGACAAGGTTCCATCCCCCAAGCCAGTCCCAAGGTGGCGGAGCAAAGAGCTCCGCACTCCAAAGTGGTGACATAGCACGACCAATGCAGGCAGGCAGAGTGACGCCGAAGTCCCCGGCGTGGGTTAATGAAGTTTTGACGAAGCCCCCCATCCAGCCAAGGTGACGTGGTATGTCAGTACGCCGAGGTGACAACACTGCCCGACCCGAATCATTTACCTGTGCACAAAAAATAGTGCAAACTCGAGATAATAGTAATAATAAATTAAAAAATGTTGCATAATAAATAATTTATGCAAAGTGAGTAATAAAAGAAATATGGCATGTGCGCTGAACACTCGATGAGGTAGAGCTCTCTCGGCGATGCCGAAGTCCCCGAGGCAACCGAACACGTCAGTATGGCAACACGACCAACAAGATGATCACGCAAGACGATTTACGCCGATTGGGACGACGACGTCGGCTTGCTGAAGAGACCACGTGACACAGTCGTAGTCCATTACGCCGAAGTCAATGTCGATGCAGGGCGTCGGCGTGATGCGGTAAAGGCATGGCAAAGCCTGAATTCACAGGTCGGTCCGAGTTTCGGATGCGGCGTTTGCCGAACTATGTACGGAAATTGACCAAACCACCATGCAGCCGTCGTTAATGCGGCCACCATTTGATAGACCTGTCTACAGATGATGGAACAAAGCAGAGTAATAATTCCTTGGGAAAAATAAACCCAAACAAGCAAAAATTGCTAGGATTAATAGCACCTGGTTTATTTGTTGTAGCAGTTCAAAGAAAAGTGACTCCCAAAATTGGGACTCGATCCGCACACCCATTGCCTGATGGGCGATAAAGCAATGGCATGGCGATGCTGGCAAAGGTTGGCTCACCAAGGCAAAGCCCCCGGTCTAGCTAACGTGACGAAGCGGGTCGGCTGGCGATGCCGAAGTCTCCGGAGTAGGTTGATGAAGAGATGGCGAAGCCCCCGGCCCAGACGAAGTGACGGAGCAGGTCGGTAAGGAGACGTTGCAGCTGTCATGTCCGCCGAGCTGATGAAACAGTACAACGTGATGGACATCGACTTGAAGAAGCAACAGTGCGGCCATGCCAACACAGGTCGTAACTTATGATGCGGTCAATGCCGACTTGATGAAGTGACCATGCGGCGATGCCGGTGTGCCTGCTCCATATAATCCATGGGGCGACGATGTTGATGATGATTTATCCTTGGCTATTCCAAACTCTTGTTCGGCTCGCTGAGATGAGGATCCGAAAAAGTTGAGCTCTGCTCAAAAAGTGACGACGTGTCCAGCACAGGTCGTCAGCCGTGGAGCAATATTGTCGGGTTGGTTTGACACCAGCGTGATGGTGAAGAATACCTCAGAAGAGGCTTAAAATCTTATGGGCACATGTTAAGAACAACGCACAATACCCTAGAAGAAAATTTCTTTAAAAAGGTTGTCCAATATCACGTTCACAAAGAAACATGAATTCGGGTCGGATCCGTATTCGCGCAGAAAACAGATCCAAAAGTTGGTCCTCTCATCGGAAGGTTCCCGGAGTTTGAACCGTCGGATCAAGATGAAATTTTGAGGGATGGTAGATATGGGAATTCCGCAGCAGATGAACGGTTCGATCTTCCAAAGGACCTCCGGGCTGGGCTCTGGAGACCACGCCCTAAACTCATCCAGATTCCCGTCCAGATTTGACAGGGCTCCGGTATATCGTAGATTGCCGGAGATTCCTTCATGGGAACTCGTCGAAATTTTGCATGGTTGTTGTAGACTTAATTACGCACAATTCCACCGAAGGAATTGTCAAAGCGATACTCGAGGAGGTGGTGACAGCGGATACACGTTTGCTGTCCAGAAAAATAGCACGGTCACACGGGGGCAATGTTGATGTTGAGCCCCCCATGCTCCATGGATGATTCCTCCATAATCTTGAGAAAGATCGGAGTTGATGTTGATGAAGGTCATTGTCCGTACATGACGATCCGATGTGGATTACTGTCCTCGGTCGAGACAAGGTGACCAGTCGAGCCGGTGACGAAGATGCCGACGTCGCAGTTAATCTGCAGACGAGCCATTGATCCTTTACCGATCACACAACGAAACTCTCAATGAAAGCACCATTGTCGGTGTCAAAACTAGCGGATCTCGGGTAGGGGGTCCCAAGCTGTGTGTCATGGATCGATGGGTAATAGGAGACAAGGGACACGATGTTTACCCAGGTTCGGGCCCTCTCTATCGAGGCAATACCCTACTTCCTGCTTGATTGGTCTTGATGAATATAAGGTTACAAGAGTTGATCTACCTCGAGATCATATGTTGTGGTCTAAGACCTAAGGGTATGATGAGTAATGTCATAATGATCTATCGACTAGCCTGGCTTCGGCTTATATAATGTACCAGAGGCCTAGGATAACAAGAGTCCTAGCCGAATACGTTGGTGGAGAGGAGTCCTTGTCTTGATCACCAAGTCTTGTGGAATCTTCCTCGTGTATACTTCGGTAGTCCAAACTGGCCCATGAGTAAAGGGCCATGGGGTCCACGGCCCAATCCAACTGATCAGTAAACGACATGGTGAGTACCCCCTAGTCCTGGACACCGTCAGCGCGTGCCCCCTACGCCCAATCCGAATTGGGGTAGGGTTTGAGGGGGGGGGGCCCTTTCCTTCTCTCCCTCTTCCCTTCCTTCCCCCTCCTAGTTGGACTAGGAAAGGGGGGAAACCTCCTAGCAGGAGTAGGAATCCCCCCTTGGGGTGCGCCATAGGAGGCCGGCCTTCCCTCTCCTCCACTCCTTTATATACGGGGGAGGGGGCACCCCATAGACACACAAGTTGATTCTTAGCCGTGTGCGGTGCCCCCTCCACATATTTCCACCTCGGTCATATTGTCGTTGTGCTTAAGCGAAGCCTTGCGTCGGTAACTTCATCATCACAGTCAACACGTCGTCGTGCTGACGAAACTCTCCCTCAACCTCAGCTGGATCTAGAAGTTCGAGGGACGTCACCGAGCTGAACGTGTGCAGATCACGGAGGTGACGTGCGTTCGGTACTTGATCGGTTGGATCGCGAAGACGTTCGACTACATCAACTGCGTTACTTAATGCTTCCGCTTTCGGTCTATGAGGGTACATCGACACACTCTCCCTGCTCGTTGCTATGCTTCTCCTAGATAGATCTTGCGTGTTCGTAAGATTTTTTTTTTTGAAATACTACGTTTCCCAATAGTGGCATCCGAGCCAGGTCTATGTGTAGATGTTATATGCACGAGTAGAACACAAAGAGTTCTGGGTGATAATAGTCATACTGCTTACCAGCATGTCATACTTTGATTCGGCGGTATTGTTAGATGAAGTGGTCTAGACCAACATTACATGACCGCGTTCACAAGTACTCACTGGTGGCTCTACAGCGGTCGATCCTGGGGCTGTGACGGTGACTCGGGGCGGCTCGGCTCGGCGGATCCGGCGAGCCGGTGACGCGGCTAGGTGAAACTGGGTGAGGGGCGCCCCAGCGGCGTGATTCCGTCCGCAGATATGGCAAGAATCGCCGGTGGCGGACGGGCGAAACCGATGGCGGGCGACTGCGAAAGGGGGTGGGGAACGTGCGAGGGCTGAAATGTCCTTCCCACCAACCGCTTTTCTGAGATACAGGGCACCGTCCGGTCGAGGGGGAACCCTGTGTTCTCGCGGGTTGGAGGTGGGATTTTACCGCGCCCTCAAATTTTTTTACGGGTTCGACGCGGTTACAGTGTCTGATCGGGCAATTTTTTCGCGCGGACCTGTATTTTGGTGGTTATTTTGCGGGTCGGGGCATTATATGTGTTGAGTAACGTGATTGTATTAGGAAACATAGGTTAGACTAGGAAATATTCTGGCTTTGCCTTGTACTCCAAGTAGATCATGTATTCCTATATATATGTCCACGAGGCTCAAGCAATACAACGAACTATTCCACCAAATCCCTCTCTCTCTCTAACATGGTATCAGCCTAATCGATCCTAAACCCTAGCCGCTGCCGCTTCCGCACCCACGCGCCGCCCCCGGGGTGGTCGGCCTCCATGTCCGGCGCCGGGGGCCGTGCCGCCCATTGTCGGTATCAAAACCGGCGGATCTCGGGTAGGGGGTCTCGAACTGTGCGTCTAGGGTCGATGGTAACTGGAGACAGGGGGCACGATGTTTACCCAGGTTTGGGCCTTCTATATGGAGGTAATACCCTACTTCCTGCTTGATTGATCTTGATGAATATGAGTGTCGGTGTCAAAACTGACGGATCTCCGGTAGGGGGTCCCGAACTGTGCGTCTAACGCGGATGGTAACATGAGGCGGGGGACATGATGTTTACCCAGGTTCGGGCCCTCTCGATGGAGGTAATACCCTACGTCCTGCTTGATTGATCTTGATGATATGAGTATTACAAGAGTTGATCTACCACGAGATCGTAGAGGCTAAACCCTAGAAGCTAGCCTATGGTATGATTGTATGTTGTCCTACGGACTAAACCCTCCGGTTTATATAGACACCGGAGGGGGCTAGGGTTACACAAAGTCGGTTACAAGGGAGGAGATCTACATATCCGTATTGCCAAGCTTGCCTTCCACTCCAAGGAGAGTCCCATCCGGACACGGGTCGAAGTCTTCAATCTTGTATCTTCATAGTCCAACAGTCCGGCCAAAGGATATAGTCCGGCTGTCCGGAGACCCCCTAATCCAGGACTCCCTCAGTAGCCCCTGAACCAGGCTTCAATGACGATGAGTTCGGCGCACAGTTTTGTCTTCGGCATTGCAAGGCGGGTTCTTCCTTCGAATACTCCATAAAAGATTTTGAACACAAGGATAGTGTCCGGCTCTGCAAAATAAGTTCCACATACCACCGTAGAGAGAATAAAATTTCCACAAATCCAATCTGCTGACACGTTTGACAGCATGACATCATACCACGGCCCGGTCATTATTCGAACCGTTTTTCTCAACCAACTACTGCATTTATCACGAGGTGGTTTCCTTGGCATGTCTTGTCAAAACAAAGATCGTGTCCCCTTATCACGGGATTCTCATCAATACGGATGTGGGTAACCCAACCGCGCCATCACTTACGGCGCCTGGGAATGAGAGGTTTCACCAGGTGAGTGGGGAGGCGCATCGCCTCTTCCGCCCCTATAAAGGGACAAGGATTCACTCTTTTCACCCACGCCTTCTTCCCGATTCATTCCCTTCTGCTCAGGCTCCAGCGCCCAAGCGTTCACCTTCTCTGCCCACAAAAGGTATTCCAAAGATGTCCGGATCCGGAGCAGGAGGAAAATGGATGGCCTCTACCGTCCGAGAGAAGGATATCAAAAAGCTTCGGGAGGCCGGGTATCTTGCCAAGAAAATTAGCCACCGTCTCCCGACGGCGGGACATATCGTCCCCACTCCGGAACCCCACGAGAGGGTTGTATTCCTCCCTCACTTTGTCCGCAGGCTACGGTTTCCCCTCTACCCATTCGTTCGTGGCATCATGTATTATTATGGGATCGATCTTCACGATCTGTCCCCTAATTCCTTCCTCAACATCTCGACATTCATTGTCGTGTGTGAGGCTTTACTCCGTATTTCGCCGCACTTCAGTTTATGGCTGAAGGTTTTTAATGTGAAGCCCAAGGTGGTGGGCGGCGAGCACGCCGAGTGTGGGGGCGCTATGGTGAGCAAGATGCCCAGCGTCATATGGCCAACGGGAACCTTTAATGATTTTGTCAAGGAGTGACAATAGCAGTGGTTTTATATCACTGAGCCGTGCGGCAAGGAATGGGCCGCCTCTCCCTAGTTTCGATCTGGTGCCCCTCTGCGGCTTACATCCTGGGTTAAGAAAGGCTTGGACTGGTCCTCATCCGATGAATTGTCAGTGCTCCGGACGCGCGTTAAAGATATGGGAGATAAGAACATTGAACTTGTCAACGTAGTCCAGGTGATGTTAGTCCGCCGGGTACTGCCTTGTCAACACCGGACTTGCAATCTATGGGAATTCGATCCGGCTAGGCACCAAACCTTGCGAGGGTTCTTCGGCTCCTCGCACAAGGACATTTGGAAGGTGCTTTTCAAGTCCAGCAAATCATGGCCGGACTCTGCCGAGGACTGCGGGTACCAACTGTCCCGTCCTGCAAGTTTGGTGAGTTTATCCAACTTTTCTATCCACATGACCCAAAGGAAGCGCTTAAAGTGTGTTTATTCAACTCTCGCAGGGCTGGATGAAGAAGGTGGAGAGGATCCATTGTCCGGCCCCGCTGCCCGAAGATCCTGCCATCCCACTTCTGACGAAGATGCTGGTCCCGACGCCTTACAAGGTGCCTAAGAAGACGGCCGAGAAGGAGGCCAAAAAGACCCGGGGCGGCCTTCGTTGCCGCGGCACTTCGGACACAGTATCCGAAGGTCCGGTGCCCATTACACCTCCGAAGAGGACGAAGAGGAGGAGGAAGATGAATCCCCTGCGGGGGGAAGAAGGAAGAGGACGGCCTCCTCACCCTTGGAGGCCGAAATGCCCAAAAGGGGAAGGGCTCCTCTTCCGGAGGAGCCCACTGTCGTCACCGACAGCGGCCCGGCATGGGATCCCATGGCCCAGCCCCTGGTGAACTCGTAAGTATATAAAATTTGAGTATGTTTAAGCGTCCGGACTCATCGTGGCTTAGTATTTTAGCCTGAGCATATATGTATTTTTTATAGTCCGGCGAGGTCCCATACCAAACAATCCTCATCAGAGGACCTGCTGAGCTCAAATGCTATGGAGAGCGGGACGCCCCCAAAGGCCCCTTCCTCCAAACAGGTGCATAACACCGAGGCTTTGTCCCAGAAGGACTACAACCAAGGAGGAAAGGAAGAAACCGTGAAGGCGGCGTCTGGAGGTCAAACCACAGGGGGCAGACACGTGGGGAAAAAGATTCCCATGGGGGTCTAACGGCGGGGGCGATCCTGAGTTCGGCTCCCCACCGGATGCGATTCTGGAGACCTACACGGCTCCAGAATCAAGAAGGCAGCCTCCTTCAGCTGGAGGGGGCGTGCCTATTCCGCCGGCGACCTCTGTCCATCCAGAAGTGTCGGATGCTTTGTTGGTGGCGCTGCAAGACGCCTCCATCGTTGATGAACATCGTGCCCTTATGGGTGCGGTGATTGAGAAGATTCGGTCGACTAAGAATGGACTGAACGAAGCCTGTATCAGCCTTATAAGAGGCTTTGAGGTATGTTTTATGAGTTGTCGAAGAGTGTCATAGTATAGATAGTAGCCCCTGATACACTGTTCGGAGAAAGAAAGAACCAGACAGGGGATCAAATTGATGATCGCAGGAAGACTCATTGAACGACATTGATTTCTCTTCTGTTTCAAGTAGGTACCTATAGCGGCTGGTGCCTCTCATACTGCGGAGATCTCCGGACTGAATCAAAGTCTGGAGTGGGCCATAGAAGAACTTGGCTAATTGAAAATGCAGTTGAGGGATAAGCAAGGTATGCACAAGCATTGCACACATTTATTGTGAAATAAATGTTCAGTATGAAATAAGCCGCATAATTTGTGCTAGGGGTTATGACCGAAGTCGAGACCCTCAAAAGGGCCGTTGCCGAGGCCGAGAAAAAGGCGGCCATAGAGCGGACTCTTCGTGAGAAACACGAGGCCAGAGTTATTAAAGCTGAGCGGGAGCTGCAAGAGGCCATAAGTAAATGCGAGACCTTGGAGCAGAGTTTAACGGAGAAAGAGTCTGAACTCACCAAGGTGCGTCAAGCCACGAGCGATGCCCGGGGGGAAACCCAAAGCGCCCTGCAGGGGATCCGAGAGGCGAGAAAGATCGTGGCGGGTATGGCTTTTCCCATGTAAAGCAAGTATTTGAAGGGAAAACTATGTTTCTGATTTTGAATCCGGGTTTCTCAGGTGTATTCGCCGAGCTACCTTGCAGCATATCAGATGCCGCCCAATTCTACCGAGCCGAAGAAAGGAACACCGCCGATAAGCTCTTCTGGTCGCAGTATTTGGCGCCGAATTATCCGGTGCCTTTTGCCGATCAACTGAAATAGCTGATCGAACTGCATAAAGCGGCAGAACTAGCCATGAAAGATATGGTTATCCGGCTATGGCCTGCCGAGCCGATTCCAGGCAGCTACTTCAGGCTCGTGAGGCGGCTTTTAAGCGCTTGCTCTCGACTTGATGTCATCAAGCGGTCGGTCTCTATAGAAGGAGCGCCAATGGCCTTCGCCCGTGCAAAGGTGCACTGGGGGAAGATGGATGCCGAAAAGCTGATGACCGGAGGACCGCCAGAGGGGAAGGAGCACCGCAAGTCCAAATTATATTATGAGAGTGTCCTGAAAGGATCCTACCTTGCAGCGGAGCTATGCACCAAGGACATTATATTTCCATGAATGCCAATCATGTTGTCCTTTGTAATATTTGAACAAGGTCGTTTATTTGTCGCCTGTTATATAAAAGTATACCCTCCTGTGTAGCCGTTTTTATATTAAACCTGAGAGTTGGCCAGTCGTCGGCTTCTGCCCCCACGTAAAAAGTACGGGGGTGTTCGAGATAAACCTGAGCACTCTTTATCCCAGTTTTGGGTCCTTCGAAGGAGGTGCTCAGCACAATGAACCAATTTGACTATAGGGCTTTATCACTCTCACTTAGCCATAGGAGCTTTAGTATGGTCGGCGCAGCCCCTTGTGTTCGGAAGACCGTACTATAAGCGCTTGATCGGAGAAAAAACCGATCCATCGCACGCTGCATTGGTTATGGCATTATGCGGGAGAAATCCTTAGAGATTTTGTAACCGCTCAAACAGCTGACCAGCTCTCGCTGTATCATGACAATCAGTTTTCGGCTTTCTCTACTGAGGTGCTCATCCGGAAGAACCGGGACACAAACGCAGTAGTTCTCCCAATATAGCGGAACGGAAGGTACCAAAACATGGGAGCCAGGCAAACCCAACTATTGGCCCAAGACATGATTTGGAGCTGATGCATATAATGCTATAGGTTCGGGGTGCCGAACTTCCATGAAGGTGTTCGGACTTTTATTGCCGTGTTACGGGAAAAACGAAGCCCCTGGCATATTTAAGGCATATCGCTGTGTATAGATGCCACTTGACAAAATGATTTTGATAAGAAATAATCAGCAGGTAAATGTCATACAAATCCACATGTTGTATTTGAATAATACGTCTATGCGTATGGGTACAAGTAATGTGATAAAAGGGGTTGTGATAGCCGCACCTGCTGTGACCAGGGGGAGAGGTTGAGTGCGGATCTATAATATAGCCAGACGGTCACTGCGGGGAATGTTTAAGGATTCCCTAACGCGTTCAAGCTGCCTCCGTGTAGTCCGTCCTGTTCGATGCAAAGGTGAACCTGCGAAGGAAATATAAGAAATGTTTATGTGCCGGGGGGCGGTTGAACCGCTGAGTTCGGCCTGTCATGGCCTTCATCGGAGTGTTTAGTTGAGCTCTGGATGAGCCGGGGTATCCTTCCGCGAAGTAGTTCGGAGCCCCT
Organism: Triticum dicoccoides; assembly: GCF_002162155.2. NCBI lineage: Eukaryota > Viridiplantae > Streptophyta > Magnoliopsida > Poales > Poaceae > Triticum > Triticum dicoccoides. The sequence continues at coordinate 157,628 of NC_041386.1, read as the reverse complement.
TGACGGTGTCCGGGAGCCTGGACATCGACTCAAGGTTCGGCTGCAAGGTGCTACTCGTTGTTTCTGCTGCTAAGGCAGTGGTGTATTTGTTGGTGCCGAAGGAAGGTTCGGCCTTGCCATGAACCGTGATGACGCCGCATGGACCGGGCATCTTGAGATTATGGTAGGCATAATGTGGCACCGCGTTGAATCGAGATAACACGGTTCGCCCGACAAGTGCTTGATAATCACTACGGAAAGGGGCGATTTCGAAGATTAACTCTTCGATGTGGGAATTTTCTGGTGATCCAAAGATTACCTCAAGGGCAATGGAGCCTGTATAGCTAACCTCCATACCTGGTATGATGCCTCTAAAAGTGGCTTTAGTGGGTTTGGTTGCCGAATGATCGATGCCCATCTTGCGCACTGTGTCCTGGTAAAGCAGATTTAAACTGCTACCTCTGTCCATAAGGACTCGAGTGAGGTGGAACCCGTCTACTATTGGGTCGAGGATTAGTGCGGCTGGATTGCCCTGATTGGCATTAGCCGGACGATCCGCGCGGTTGAAGGTGACCGGACCTAGTTTATATTGTGGGACGGCTAGTTCCGTTGAGTCGCCATCCCTAAGGGTGCGTATCAGGTCCGAGTTGGCAACTTGGGTGGTATTTACCACATTCACCGATTGAATAGGGGGGGATTTCTTTTGCCCTCCTGTGTTTGATGATCTGGGCACTTCGTCGCTATCGTCGCTTTGAGACCCCTCTTCGTCTTTGGCGCCTGCCTTGCTAGCTTGTTTGAAGACCCAGCATTCTCTGTTAGTATGGGTGGCTGGCGTTTCTGGGGTGCCATGAATTTGGCATTGGCGATCGAGTATGCGGTCCAGACTGGATGGACCCGGATTCCGCTGACCGGACTTTGAGCCCCTAAACCCAGCATTAACTGCCGTATTTTTGGCGTTTTTACCATATTTGCGGCGCTTGTATTTGTTGCGTCGTGGTTTGCCATTGCTATCCCTGGCTTATGATATGCCAGGTTTGCTTTTTGTATTGGTACTACGAGCCAACCAGCTATCTTTGCCCGCACATAAGCGGGTCATAAGTGTCGCGAGGGCTGCCATGGATTTTGGCTTCTCTTGGCCGAGGTGCCGGGCGAGCCATTCGTCACGGCTATTATGCTTAAATGCCGCTAAGGCCTCTGCATCTGGACAGTCGACAATTTGGTTCTTCTTGGTTAGGAACCGGGTCCAGAATTTCCTGGCCGATTCCCCTGGCTGCCGAGTTATATGACTTAAATCGTCAGTGTCCGACGGTCGCACATAAGTGCCCTGGAAATTGTCCAGGAATGCCTCTGCCATGTTCTCCCAACTTCTGATGGAGTTTGCTGGCAAGCTATTGAGCCAATGCCGAGCCGGCCCTTTGAGTTTTAGCGGGAGATACTTGATGGCATGTAGGTCATCCCCGCGGGCCATGTGAATGTGGAGGAAGAAGTCTTCTATCCATACCGCGGGGTCTGTAGTACCATCGTATGATTCAATGTTTATGGGTTTAAACCCTTCTGAGAATTCGTGATCCACTACTTCATCAGTGAACATAAGGGGTGTGCGGCACCTCTGTGCCGGGCTATATCATGACGTGGTTCATATGAGTCTTGTCTGCCATGTTCGGCTCGGCCGGATTTTAGTGTATCCGGCGTGACGATCATCGTCACGTGTTGGTGCGCGCCCCCGTGATCCTTAGATCGATCTTGCATGTTTTGCCTTGTTTTCCAATACGTCTCACAGGTCCCGCATGTTGCCCCGGGCCTTGGCATTTTTGTTCGATTGGCGGCGGGGTGCGGGCTGGACTTCGGGCTGAAATGCCTCCCTGTCTCGGCCATGACGTGGCCCGTCAGCCACATCATATGCTGGTGATGTATGTTTCAATGCTTCCTCCTCGAGATGAGGTAGCAACCTGTGCTTTGGGTAACTCTTGGAGGGGCGCTCGAATTCATATTCCTCGGCCGCCCGGACTTTGGTCCATCTGTCTGCTAGCAAATTTTGATCGGTTTGAAGCTGTTGTTGCGTTTTCTTCAAGCTATTTGCTGTGGCCATAAGCCGGTGCTTGAAGCGCTCCTGCTCGACGGGATCCTCAGGCACGATAGATTCTTCGTCGCCGAGGCTCACCTCGTCTTTGGAGAGAGGCATGCAATTGTCCTCCTCCGATTCTCCATCTGCTGCCCGCTCTGGAGGGCTAGCTTGTTTACCCTCCCGCTCTAAATTGTGCTGGAGGGGATTGTTGTCGTCTTCGGCGCTATCCGGAGTGTTATTGTCTCTTGTGCCATTATCACTACTTTTGCTATGGCGGGACTTAGAGCGGCGCCGCTGACGTCGGCGCTTGGGTTGCTTCTTGAAGGGGTCATCCTCCGCTGTCTCGTCGCCATTGCCTTCTTTGGGGGTGTTCACCATGTATATATCATATGATGAGGTGGCGGTCTAGCGCCGTATGGGCGGTGGTTCCTGTTCGTCTCCTGCATCGTCGTCCATACCGTCGATGTCTTCGGAGTCGAAATCGAGCATGTCGGTTTAACCATCAAAAGTGGCTACTAAGTGGGTGGTGGGTGGGGAGCGAATTTCTTTATCGTCCGCATCCCATTCTAGCTGGACATAGTTCGGCCAAGGTTCTCCTGACAAGGAGAGAGACCTTAATGAATTTAGCACGTCGCCAAGAGGTGAGTGCTGAAAGATATCCATGGAGGTAAACTCCATGATCGGTGCCCAGTCGGATTCGATGGGCACGGATGCAGGCGGTTCGGAGCCCGTGGCCGGGGACGAATCCCATGGTTCGGCAACACGGCTCTCGTAAGGGGTGAAGTTAGTATCCGGCTCTATCGCCACTGAGAGTGCGGCCTCCAAGGAGGGGTCTATCCACCCGTCCTCGGATGGTGCAATTTGCTCCAGATTGAGGTCCGGAGTAGAGCTAAATCATACTCGTCGTGATTGTGCGGTGCACCTGACATGGGCTCGAATCCGTCGAAGATCAAGTCTCCGTGGATATCGGCAATGTAATTCAAGTTTCTGAACTTGACCTGGTGGCCAGGGGCGTAGATCTCGATCTTCTCCAGATGGCCAAGCGAGTTGGCCCGCAGTGCGAAGCCGCCGGATACGAAGATCTGTCCGGGAAGGAAAAACCTCGCCCAGGACCGCATCGCTACCGATGATCGAAGGAGCCATCAAGCCTTATGGTGATGGCACAGTGGAACTCTCAATGAAAGCACCAATGTCGGTGTCAAAACCGGCGGATCTCGGGTAGGGGGTCCCGAACTGTGCATCTAAGGCGGATGGTAACAGGAGGCGGGGGACACGATGTTTACCCAGGTTCAGGCCCTCTAGATGGAGGTAATGCCCTACGTCCTGCTTGATTGATCTTGATGCTATGAGTATTACAAGAGTTGATCTACCACGAGATCGTAGAGGCTAAACCCTAGAAGCTAGCCTATGGTATGATTGTGTGTTGTCCTACGGACTAAACCCTCCAGTTTATATAGACACCGGAGGGGGCTAGGGTTACACAAAGTCGGTTACAAGGGAGGATATCTACATATCCGTATTGCCAAGCTTGCCTTCCACGCCAAGGAGAGTCCCATCCAGACACGGGACAAAGTCTTCAATCTTGTATCTTCATAGTCCAACAGTCCAGCCAAAGGATATAGTCCGGCTGTCCGGAGACCCCCTAATCTAGGACTCCCTCAATGAGTATTACAAGATTTGATGTACCACGAGATCGTAATGGCTAAACCCTAGAAGTCTAACCTATGAATATGGTAATGAGTATATGTCGTCTGCTTTCCGGACTATCCCCTTCAGTTTATATAGACACCAAGGGGATCTAGGGTTTACATGGAGTCGGTTACATAAGAAGGAATCTTCGGTCCCCAAGCTTGCCTTCCACGCCAAGTAGAGTCCAATCCGTACACGGTGCAGTCTTCGGCCTTCATGTCTTCACAGCCCATCAGTCCAGCCCATGGATAACAGGTCGGGCGCCCGAGGACCCCTTAGTCCAGGATTCCCTCAGTAGCCCCTAAACCTGGCTTTCAATGACGAGGAGTTCGGCGTGCATATTGTCTTCCCCCTTTCTCCGAACTCCAAGATAGTCTTCGGATGCAATGATAGTATCCTGACCTGTTACACACACCATACACAACCGCAGAGAGAGCATATAATATTTGCACGAATCTAATCTATTGACAGGTTTTTTCCAACACGACATCATGTATGTCCGGTTATAATTTCGAACTTTTTTTCTTCTGCCATTCCACGCTTCAAGACGCGGTTGCTATCAACATGTCTTGTCGAAACAGAGATCGTGCCCCCTTATTGCGGGATTCTCATCAATGCAGGCATGGGTAAGTTCATGATAAATTTAAGTTCAGTTAATCATATTACTTAAGAACTCCCACTTAGATAGACATCCCTCTAATCACCTAAGTGATCACGTGATCCAAATCAACTAAACCATGTCCGATCATCAGTGAGATGGAGTAGTTTTCAATGGTGAACATCATATGTTGATCATATGTACTATATGATTCACGCTCGACCTTTCGGTCTCAGTGTTCCGAGCCCATATCTGCATATGCTAGGCTCGTCAAGTTTAACCTGAGTATTCTGCGTATGCAAAACTGGCTTGCGCCCATTTTCGATGAACGTAGAGCTTATCACACCCAATCATCACGTGGTGTCTCGGCATGACCAACTTTGACAATGGTGCATACTCAGGGACAACACTTTTACCTTGAAATTTAGTGAGAGATCATCTTATAATGCTACCGTCAAACAAAGCAGAATAAGATGCATAAAGGATAAACAACACATGCAATCAATACAAGTGATATGATATGGCCATCATCATCTTGTGCTTGTGATGTCCATCTCCTAAGCACCGTCATGATCACCATCGTCATCGGCGCGACACCTTGATCTCCATCGTAGCATCGTTGTCGTCTCGCCAACTATTGCTTCTACGACTATCTCTACCGCTTAGTGACAAAGTAAAGCAATTACAGGGCGATTGCATTGCATACAATAAAGCGACAACCATATGGCTCCTGCCCGTTGCCGATAACTCGGTTACAAAACATGATCATCTCATACAACAAAATATAGCATAATGTCTTGACCATATCACATCACAACATGCCCTGCAAAAACAAGTTAGACGTCCTCTACTTTTTTGTTGCAAATTTTACGTGGCTGCTATGGGCTGAGCAAGAATCGTTCTTACCTACGCATCAAAACCACAACGATAGTTCGTCAAGTTAGTGATGTTTTAACCTTCACAAGGACCTGGCGTAGCCACACTCGGTTCAACTAAAGTTGGAGAAACTGACACCCGCCAGCCACCTATATGCAAAGCACATCAGTAGAACCAGTCTCGCGTAAGCGTACGCGTAATGTCGGTCCAGGCCGCTTCATCCAACAATACCGCCGAACCAAAGTATGACATGCTGGTAAGCAGTATGACTTGTATCATCCACAACTCACTTGTGTTCTACTCATGCATATAACATCTTCGCATAAAACCAGGCGCGGATGCCACTGTTGGGGAACGTAGTAATTTCAAAAAAAAATCATACGCACACGCAGGATCATGGTGATGCATAGCAACAAGAGGGGAGAGTGTTGTCCACATACCCTCGTAGACTGTTAAGCGGAAGCGTTATGACAACGCGGTTGATGCAGTCGTACGTCTTCACGATCGACCGATCCTCCGCACCGAACGTACGGCACCTCCGCGTTCAGCACATGTTCAGCTCGGTGACGTCCCACGAACTCACGATCCAGTAGAGCTCGGGGAAGAGTTTTGTCAACACGACGGCGTGATGACGATGTTGATAAAGCTACCGTGACAGGGCTTCGCCTAAGCACCGCTATAGTATGACCGAGGTGGATTATGATGGAGGGGGGCACCGCACACGGCTGGGAGAGATCTTTGTGATCAACTTATGTGTCTAGAGGTGCCCCCTGCCCCTGTATATAAAGGAGCAAGGGGGAGGCCGGCCGGCCCTTGTTGGTGCGCCAGGAGGAGGAATCCTCCTCCTACTAGGAGTAGGATTCCCCTCTTTCCTACTCCTACTAGGAGGGGGAAAGGAAGGGAGAGAAAGAGAAGGAAAGGGGGGTGCCGCCCCCTCTCCTAGTCCAATTCGGACAGAGGGGAGGAGGCGCTCTGCCTGCCCCCTCTTTCTTTCCCTTATGGCCCAACAAGGCCCATTAGCCCCCGGGAGGGTTCCGGTAACCCCTTCGGTAGTCCGGTAAAATCCCGATTTTACCCGGAACTCTTCTGATGTCCAAATGTAGGCTTCCAATATATCAATCTTCATGTCTCGACCATTTAGAGACTCCTCGTCATGTCCGTGATCATATCCGGGACTCCGAACTACCTTCGGTACATCAAAACATATAAACTCATAAAACCGATCGTCACAGAACTTTAAGCGTGCGGACCCTACGGGTTCGAGAACTATGTAGACATGACCGTGTCTCCGGTCAATAACCAATAGCGGAACCTGGATGCTCATATTGGTTCCTACATATTCTACGAAGATCTTTATCAGTCAAACCGCATAACACTATACATTGTTCTCTTTGTCATCGGTATGTTACTTGCCCGAGATTCGATCGTCGGTATCCCAATACCTAGTTCAATCTCGTTACCGGCAAGTCTCTTTACTCGTTTCGTAATGCACTATCCCACAACTAACTCATTAGTTGCATTGCTTGCAAGGCTTATAGTGATGTGCATTACCGAGAGGGCCCAGAGATACCTCTATGACAATCGGAGTGACAAATCCTAATCTTGATCTATGCCAACTCAACAAGTACCATCGGAGACACCTGTAGAGCACCTTTATAATCACCCAGTTACGTTGTGACATTTGGTAGCACACAAAGTGTTTCTCCGGTATTCAGGAGTTGCATAATCTCATAGTCATAAGAACATGTATAAGTCATGAAGAAAGCAGTAGCAGTAAACAAAAATGATCAAGTGCTAAGCTAACGGAATGGGTCAAGTCAATCACATCATTCTCCTAATGATGCTATCCCATTGATCAAATAACAACTCATGTCTATGGTTTGGAAACTTAACCATCTTTGATCAATGAGCTAGTCAAGTAGAGGCATACTAGTGACACTATGTTTGTCTATGTATTCACACATGTATTATGTTTCCGGTTAATACAATTCTAGCATGAATAATAAACATTTATCATGAAATAAGGAAATAAACAATAACTTTATTATTGCCTCTAGGGCATATTTCCTTCACGACAAACGGCACAAAGGGCTACTGCCTGCTTGAGCAACCTCGTCGGTTTCCACTCCAGCCACGACTCTGCGATGCGTCGAACGTTATGACTATGGGGGGTATCCGTCGGCTTGCCTTCGGATTCTTTTCCAGTCTCACCGTCTGCGTCGCTATCGTTGTGACTGCGGGGTGATGTTGAGTAACGTGATTGTATTAGGAAATATAGGTTAGACTAGCAAATATTCTGGCTTGCCTTGTACTCCAAGTAGATCCCTCTCTCCCTTCTAACAATATACTCTAACCTGCCGTAGCAGACCTTTAACATCAAGCTTTTTATTTTCTGCTCGTAGCTTGTTCCTTGCATTCCACCAAATCCAAATCAGTGCAACAATGCTTGCAATTCGGGCCATGTAGTAGTGCATATATGTGCTGCCTCCTTTGGATCATTGAGGTCCTTACATTTAGCACGTACATGCTCCAGGCCCATCTCTCTCCACAGGCGTCGCACCATCTTCATCTCTGCGTTGGTAGACCGGGCATACTGTATCAACATCTCCTCTTTGCTTGAGATTTGTATACACAGGGGAAGACTATTATGAGCTGCTCTCCATATAAATTGTTTTACCTTCATCGAACACGGCGCTCACCATATGGAGTTCCAACTGAAACTATTTTCCATCCTGATTTGCTTGTCCTTCTTCACCCGCTCATACTCTTTCCAGTTTCTTGCATACTCCCTCCGTCTGCGAATAAGTGTACATCTAGCTTTTGTCTTAAGTCAAAGTTTTAAAATTTTGACCACCTTTCTAGAAAAAAGTAAAAATATATATGGCACCAAATTCGTATCACTAGATTCAATTCGAAATGTACTTTCATAATATATCAATTTGATGTCATATGTGTTACTATTATTTTCTATAAAGTTGGTTAAAATTTTAAAACTTTGACTTAGAATGAAAGTTAGATGTACACTTATTAACAGACGGAGGGAGTAGGTTGTATGCAGACGGATGGTACCACACCCACCCGTCTTCCAAGTCCTCTTTAATTGGGATTGTAAGGATGATATTTGTGCCAGCCAATCAGACAGTTGAAGAACGAAAAGAAGCATACTGATTTCATAGTGAAGACACTTCAACCCCAAGTTTCTGCGGTCTTATTGATTGACTTCTGTAGTCGGGGAAACAAAACAACACATTTATCACAATCCAAGCATGTAAGAGCATCTCCAGCCGTTGGCCCCCAGGCGGCGATTTTACGCGCCCCCCAGGGGCGAGCCGGTGATAAAATCGGCGCGGGGGCGAGCGTGTTCCCAGCCGCTCGCCCCAGGGTCGCCCCAGGCGCGTATTTTTTTATTTTAAAAGATCTGAATTCGGTAAAGTTGGACCAAACTCGGCATAAATTCGGCTAACTTGCATTCATATTCAACATGTTCGGAGTTTACATAAATTATTTTAAAAAAAGACATCTACAGGGCGAAGAAGTCGCTGTGCGCGGCGAAGCCGCCGATGTCGCCGCCGTCCTCGTCGTCGTCGGCGGCCTTCTCCTTCTTGATGGCGCGGCCGCCCCTGCTGCTGGACCCCTGCCCGGCATCACCAATTCGGACCGGTGGCGGCGGCGCGGCATCGTCGTCGCTATTGACGAGGACGACGACCCCTCCCTCGTCCCGGCCGCGGCGCCGGGCTTCGAAGCACTCCAAGGCCGCCTCGTCGCGCTCCCACTTCAGGGCCGCCTCGTCGTCGAGCTCCTCCTCCTTGACGCCGCCGGCGAGCCCCGGCTCGCGCTTGACGGCGGCAAGCCCCGGCTCCGTCTTCGGTTTGACGAAGCACGGAGGTGCCGAGAAGGAGGCGCGCCGGCCGCCCTCGTTAATGACGATGTCGGCGCTGCGGGTGCGCTGACCGAGCGGCGTCTCCCTGGCGGGCTCTGGCTTGACGCCGACGAGCGCCGGCGAGCCG
>NC_041386.1:144239-147792 GCF_002162155.2 Triticum dicoccoides | reverse complement strand
TTGTTGCCGCCCTCGAGGTACTCCAGTACCCCGTGCAATGTGCGGCCGGTGACGCCCCACCAGAGGCGGCGACCGTCGCTGTTCTTGAGGCCCCCCACGACCGGCGCCCCGTTCATGGACGCCATCCGCTGTGCCTGCCGCCGCTGGAAATACTCCGCCCACGCCGCGTGGTTGTTGGCGGCGTACTGGGGGAGGGTGCGCTTCTCGTCAGTCAGGGACGACCACACGCGGTCGACCTCGGCGGCGTAGATGTCAGGGCGCGCGTCGACATCGGGCACCTGGGGGATGGGGACGCTGCCGCTGCTGAGCCTCCACCCCGTTGGCCCGGCGCGCATGTCCGGCGGCGCCGGGATGTTGGCCTCGAATAGAAGCCATGCTTCTGACGACTGGAGCGAGCGGCGGCCGAAGCCGTTGGCTACCGCGGCGTCGCCAGGGAAGCGTCCGGCCATCACTGCAGAGGGAAGGAGGGAAGGGGAGGACGGGGGAGATAGAGCTCGGCGGCGCGGACGGGAAAGAGCAGAGCTCAGCGGCGGCTGGTTTGGGCTCGGGCTGGTGTGGCCAGCGGCGAGGGGGAGCGGCGGGTCTTTATAGCCCGCGCCGTGTGTACGCGTGGTGGGTGGGGAGGCATCGCCACGCCGCCGTGACGCGCCGGCTCGTGAGGAATCAGTGGAAGGCTGACCGGCGGCAGCCTTGTCATTGATTCCCCGCAGGAAATCGAGGCGCTCTGGGGAAGACGAGGCGTCGTCTTGCTGACGCGGCTGGCCCGTGGCTCTTTCGCGCCAAAACCGTTCGCCCCGGCGTCCTCGGGCGCCCCCAGCGCGCCGGGTTTGGCTTGGGTCCACCGGCGTCAGTTTCGGCCCAAACCGGCGAAAAAGGGCTCCTGGGGGCGCGATTGGGCCGATTTTTGGGTGCCGGCGCGGCAAAAACGCCTAGGGAGGGCCTGTTGGGGGCGCGGCTGGAGATGCTCTAAGATGTAAATGTGAAGAGAATAATATTGCATCTAGATAACAAACACTAGAGAGCAGCCCCATCAGTATGAATGCACTAATTGTTTCTCAAGATGAAGATAGATGACCCACCCACAAGTATAGGGATCGCAACAGTCTTCGAGGGTAGCATTTCTCCAAATTTATTGATTCAACACAAAGGGGGCCCAAATAACATTTATGAGTCTTTAGCAGTTGAGTTGTCAATTCAACCACGCTTGGAAAGTTATTCTCTGCAGTAAAGTGTTTAGTAGCACAGTAGTGTGATATTTTGATAATAGCGGTAAAGGTAACATTGACGATAGCAGTTTTGTAGCAATTGTAACAGTAGCAACAACTGTAGTAGTAACTTAGCAAAGACAATATGAGCAAAGCGTAGGCATTGGATCAGCGATGTTTATTTGTATGGATGACATTCATCATACAACAGTCAGAACCTAGAGTGATACACAATAGCTCCAATTCATCAATTCAATGTAGGCATGTATTTCGTATATAGTCATACATGCTTATAATAAAAACTTGCATGACATATTTTGTCCTACCCTCCTGTGACAGCGGGGTACATAAGGAAATCCAATGGTAATTAAGGCCTCATTGTATAGATACCGAGGTACCTAGGGTTACAAATAAGTCGGTTGGCAAATACTCGGCAATCTACCTTGGAATCTTGGGGTACACATCAAGTTTTTGACCATTCCTTCCCATCATTCTTACACCAAATGAACGAGGTCCACCAGTTGATGAGGTTGGAGGGGCGGTTGGTGTCCTTGGCCCAGCCCAAAGGACTGGCAACCGACATAGCGAGCACCCCCTAATCCATAACTTAGTCAGTCACAACTCCTCGTTGGCACCTCCCAGCACCGTCGCAGCAGCACATTATACTACTTGTAGCACCTCCTATCACTGGTCATAGCTCGGTGCACCATTGCTTGCATGAGCGCGGCCGCCGCCACATCTCGCCGTTGCAGCTCCACACTACACCTGTCACAACATTGCCGGGTGCCAGTCCCAACACAGCCTCCCACCGTTGCAACATCCGCATGCCGTTGTAACTAACTTGTCGTCATGCTGATCCCAACACCACTACACACTAGTTCCAGCATTGGCGTCCGGTGGTCCCAAGACCGCCACGCCATTCTTTTTCCGTGCGCCTGTTGTAGCTCGGCGTCATGTCGGTTTCAACATCTTAGTCCACCGGCCCCAACATCCCGTGTGCTTGTAACGGCGAGAGGACAACAATAATCTCCATATTTTTAATAAGTACTCCCTTTATATACTAATATAAGAGCGTTTATAGATCACTAAAGTACGAAGGGAGTATATTAGTGGACAAACATAGAAAGCATTGACTTTTGACTTAATTTATAGGCCATCTATTTGGTGACCGATCGAGGGAGCAGAGCAGGTACACCTTTAAAAAGGAGTGGCTAATTTGGGCATGGCGCGTAAATCTCTCGTGGCCTCTCACCCTCCCCTCTCCTTGATTCATGCAGCTGGCAGGTATATAAGGAGAGCCACCTCCATGAATCTAGATCCATCCATCCTCTCCTCCAACCAAGGAACCAAGCATCGATATCGCAATCGCAATCGCAAGAGAAGCAGCAATGGCGGTGCAGCAGCAGCGCACGGTGGCGCTCTTCCTGGCCGTCGCCCTTGTGGCGGGGCCAGCCGTCTCCTACGCCGCCGGTGCCGGCTACGCCCCCGCCACCCCGGCCCCCGCCACCCCTGCCACTGCCGGCTACGGCCCCGCCACCCCGGCCCCCGCCTCCCCTGCCCCCGCCACCCCTGCCGGCGGCTACGCCCCTAAAGGGCCAGCTGGGACGCAGCCCAAGGCGACGACCGAGGAGCAGAATGTGATGGAGCAGGTGAACAACGCCTTCAAGGCGGCCGTGGCGGCCGCCGCCGTCGTCCCTGGGCCGGACAAGTACAAGAAGTTCACCGACACCTACATCCCGGACGTGGACAGGGCTATAGCGGACGTCTTCAAGGGGTCCAACGCCTCAACTTTCACCGCCAAGATCGGCATGGCCCAGAAGCTCGCCTACGACTCCGCCGACGGCGCCACCGCCGAGGCCAAGTACGACTCCTTCATCGCCATCCTCAGCGAGTCCCTCCGCATCATCGCCGGCACCCTCGAGATCCACGGCGTCAAGCCCGCCACCGAAGAGGTCAAGGGCCCCATCCCCGCCGCCGAGATGCAGGCCGTCAACCAGATCGACACCGCCTTCAGGATTGCCGCCACCGCCGCCGACGCTGCCCCCGTCAACGACAAGTTCACCGTCTTCGAGTCCGCCTTCGACAAGGCCATCAAGGAGACCACTGGCGGCGCATACGCGGGCTACAAGTTCGTCCCTGCCCTCGAGTCCGCCGTCAAGAAGGCCTACGCCGCCACCGTTGCCGAGGCGCCCGAGGTCAAGTTCACCGTCTTTGAGGCCGCCCTCACCAGGACCATCGCCGCCATGTGCGTCGCAGCCAAGGGCGCCGCCGGCGCCTCTAACGGAACTGATGCTGCCGGTGGCTACAAAGCTCCCGCCGCAGAAGCAGCAACCGCCACTCCCACTCCC
>NC_041386.1:94713-144088 GCF_002162155.2 Triticum dicoccoides | reverse complement strand
CCCGCCGCCGCTGCCGGTGGCTACAAAGCTCCCGCCGCCGAAGCAGCAGCAGCAACCACCACTCCCACTCCCGCTGCCGCTGCCGGTGGCTACAAAGCTCCCGCCGCCGAAGCAGCAGCAGCAACCGCCACTCCCGCCGCCGCTGCCGGTGGCTACTAGTGCACGTACGTGATCATAAGATTGTGGCGGCCCGCGATTTTGATCGATAATCATCAATTCTTGCGTCCATGCATGCATGGCTAGCTTATTAATTAATTAATTACGTACAGTAATTTGTTTCGGAGAGAGACATCGATAATCATCTGTAAAGCATATATGGATGAGATATAGTATATATCATCCATCTGTAAAACATTCTTTATATATAATATACACGGGCTCATAATTATTCCGTTATATATATGCCCGTGCGTTGTAATGGAAAAAAATGATGGTTTGTGTCGGCATAATGTCCCACACACCGGATTCACTATGAAGAACATATTGCAATGCAATATCCTTCTACAAAATGAACAATAAAAAAGACGTTGCAATTTAGCCATCTCTTACTGATTTTATTTAAGTATAACCCTTCCTTTAATTACCATGACGTCCTCATCCGTTTTAGTTGGGAATCAAATCCTTCATTTTCTAATTTAGCAGCCCTTCCTTTCAATTATCCTACCCTTTTACCTCAAGTGCTTCCTTTAATTAGCCTCATCTATTTGAATATTCTATTTATTAAGACCACAATCTTTCTTTTAATTATTCCACCTGTTTACCCATATTGTTTTTTAGTTAGTCACATTCATTTAAATATTTTATTTAAACCCACAATCCTTTCTTTAATTAGCTCGTTCGCTTAATTAGCTCGCCCTAAACATCAGGACTGCCACTATATTTAGAGAGCGAGTTGGGATTAGTAAATGTGAATCGTGCATAGGTCATTGGTTGTTACGTTGAAGATCCGGACATGAGGTCATGTGTTCAGTTCCAACAATGTTGATTTATTTTGACCCAATTATTTTTTCACGGTCTCTCTGAAAGCTCATAAAAGGCCCATCAACATACAAATACCTGGCCCAGGTCGCTTAGCCAAACGAAAAGGACTAAATCAAACCAAGAATACCTATATCCATGGGTGTAGGTTCTCAGGGACCGTTGATCGGAGACTTCCCGTTTTGCCCGGGGGCTGCTTCGATCCAAGGCGTCAGCGAGCAGCGGCAAATGACGCGTCACCGGCTCGTCCACGGCGCCGGCGTAGTCGGGTTGCAGAGGGGCTTGGTTGTAATTTCCTTTTCTGTGTGGACCTTTCAGTAATTTGGCCGTTTTAATATCAACTCCTTTTCTCGCAAAATAAATAAATAAACATGATGACTGCCACTCGTATATTTAGAGTGAGTTGGGATTAGTAAATATGAAAGGTGCATAAGTCTTTGGTTGTTACATTTAAGAGATAGACAGGAGGTCTTGTGTTCAATTCCCACAATGATTTGGGTGGTGTGATGGCCACATAATCGTAGACTGGTAGTTATTGCTTGTGAAATTCCTTCATCGTCTATGTACGTTTGTCAGAATTCTGTTTGTACTTTGTAGTAGTAAAATTGCATCAGCACTCCCTCAAAAAACACTACCTTTTGATGTGTTTGTGAGTACCGACTGTTGCTGCACCGACAGGCCTCCATCTACGTTTTCACATTAGGCTCCGGCCAGCCGCCGCCGAGGCACATAGGGTGCCCTCGTCTCGCCGGATTCGCACATTACCACGGACTCCTGTTTCAAGGTAGCATATGGTACACAGATGGTCTCATAGGGGTATTCGACACCAACGATGAGGAGATCGTGCCGGTTCATCTGCCTCCCGCATCACCTCATCTGCGCCCCGGGTGACGGTGAACTGTTTGAGATGGGTGACATGCTTGCCTTCTCATGTCCTGATTATCCAATGACAGCCATTGATATCTGGGTGATGCAGCAGAACCACCAAGGCGAGGTCTGGGATTTCAAGTGTCGGGTTGAATTGGTCATTGCGGAGATCAGCCAGCAGTGTCAGTGTCCCTACAGTGACCACTACGTGTTAGTTCTGCCTGGGGATGATGGGTTGCTCATTTTGATCAGGTGTGACGACTGACGACTGGTTGTTTCAGGTTGATGTCAATGGCAAGTTGATTGCCAGTTTCCATCCCAGAGGCATCAATTTCACTCCTTATTTGCTCAAGCAAACTCTTGTTCAACATACCTTCTTTCCGACACTAGAGGTAAGTTATGTTGTCAACGCTCCGCCTTTCATCTGACCCGACGATTATGAATATGCTGTCAACACTTAGAGGGCTGTTGAGTGTGGTGGTGCTTCTTATCGGCCTAGCTCTCCGTACCCACATGAGCTGCATATGTTGTCAGCATACTTGGCCTTTTTATCTTAGAGGGCTGTTGAGTGTTGTGGTGCTTCTTATCGGCCTAGCTCTCCGTATCCACATGAGATGTAGTATGTGTTAACTAGATCCACTATTAACCTTCTTTGTTGATGTATAAAAGAAGTATGATTAGGAAGCTATGATTGTCAGATGTATGCTTTGTGTTATATATATTTATTGAATATCCTCTTGTGTTGAAGTGACTGCTGTGAGTGTTGATGCTAAAATTACAAGTCATTTGGGTCAACCTTTAAAATGTTTGCCAATTGATTTGACTCGTGTTTTCTTGAACTCAATAATGGATTACTTTCCCCCCTTTATATATTGTTTATCTGTGTATGCTTTATAGATTTGTTTATTGACCTAAAGAATTGACTTGTCATTTATTGAGCTCTTTATTCTAGATAGTTTCCTGTTGTATTTTGTGTTTAAGCTGATGATGGACGGAGTCTGATTATCCTCAGCACCAATTTTTTTATAAGAGCACACATAATTAGTTTAATTGAAAGATTGCGTTATAAGCAAATTTTTCATGAAATGTTCTGTTTGCAATCCATTCTTATTCATGATTCCATTATCTCTGGTTAGGTATTGAAACATACTTCTATAGTTCTGCCTTTGCCTTGCATCGTTAGGTATTTGTATTAATCACTTCACTTTAGTTGCTAACCACACTAAGGAATCAATGTTGCATCTGGTGTTTGATCTTAAGATAAACTCCAGAAATGAAACTTGTACTGATAAGGATATCATTGTCAGGCTCAGCTCTCATATTGTGCTCCCCTTTTGATTCTGAAAGTTCCAGCATGCTCTTTTCTAAATTCGATGGGCGCAATGTGTATGGATTAGGTCCACTATGCGTCGGCCCGTTTGTTTTTCATGTAGACAGGTTATGATCACAAGAAGATCTGAATTTTAAGTCCTGGCCATTCTGTTTTTTCTTTGGCCGGCACAATATGTTTGAATTTGGTTCACTATGAGCCGACTTGTTTCTTTTTGATGTAGATGAGTTATGATCACAAGAAGCTCCTCGACTGTTTTGTGGTTGCTTGAGATTTATACTCATTAGAACATCTTTTTGGGCTAAAGTGGCTGTTGACACACGAACACGTCACGTGTACCCTCGACGCCGGGGGTGATGCACCACAGCTCGCGTCGAAGGAGACCCGACCGACAGTGCGATACGCAGGACAATCGGCGGGTGCTTTTGAGACCCGAAACCCCGCACGCCCGGGAGGGACCCCGTCAGGGCGCGATTCACGTCCTAGAGTCCTAGTTCTACTCTAACTCGGATTCAGTCTGAATCTGGCCCAAACTCCTGTCTTGCTCCTTGCGCGGGCCATCGAATTTGCATATGACTTCCGATGAAGATGGCCTAAATATCAAATATGCACGCCTTGATGAGACAAACAATTCTCGTGTTGACCACTTTTCCAAACAAGGACATCTTGAATGCTTTACGAGGTCATCTTTACCTTCCAGTCGGACTCCGTCTTGTAGCTGACTGTACTATCCGAGTCTCGTAGTGAATTTGCAGGCCGTATACTATCTTAGATGATGACAGGTGCTACTGCATATACAACAGGTGCATTCTGTCAATAAAATTCAATTGACAAAACTATATCACAAACCTCAAAACCACTTAGAAGGCTCGTGAAGGCCTCGTTCAATCCACTCTTCACGGATAGAACCCTTTTGACCACCGTAGCCATCAAGGTACGATGCTCTTCTGAAATGGATGCTCGTCATAGCAAGCCCGTCAGCATGTCCGGCGCTTCCGGGTCTTCGGAAATCGTCGCCGGAGTATGACATTCCTGAGAAGGAACCCGCTCACTTGCCTCTAGAATCATCTCCGGCTGTAAACCGGACGGTTCGGGGATGCCAGTCTTGATCCAGGAGCCCCGAGTGACAGAGGCACTGCCTTCGGGTAACACCTTCTTCGCTTCCTGTACTAATTGGTGTTCAGGAGGAGCCCGTCGGGACGATACCTCAGTATCATCTCCCCTGTTGGGCGATGTGGCTGGAGGAGGCGTGACACTCTCCATCATCTCCGGAAGAAGATCTCCCGAGGAGGAGGATGATTGAGAAGCACTAGGCATTAACCTGCATGGACGAACGTACATCGGATGATTACTTCACTAATAGGAAAAGAATGAGGTGCGTTCAAAGTAACCCAACCTCGCTTACTGTCTGCCTCGAGGTTCATCCTTGTCATCGAACTCTACGGCAGCCTTGCTCGCCTGGCCCAAGCCGCTCGACGATGGAGTTTTTCCTCTCTTAGAAGGATTCTCCTCCTGATCTTCGGAGGCGACCCTCTTCTTTCCCTGGAGGCCCCCCTCTACACTCTTGCCCTTGGGCAAAGGGATTTCGGTTTCCCCGAATGCAGCCACCTGATACGGTGTCGGAATCAGCATTCTCGTCAGCAGGTCGGTCGCAGGGCCTTCGGGAAGAGGCGCCGGACACTAGATTAGCACCGTTTTCTTTATCCAGTCCTGTACAGGGACGGATTGTTCAGTATCTTGTTAAGAGATGCCTGAACTGAAGGTGGTTGGATATCGAGTACTTACCGAAGTGTCCGGATGATTGCAGTCGAGACCAACATCTTCGGTGGTGTCCGTCCATTGCTCTTGTTCCCCGAAATATAATTTCCACATTCCTCCATGCATAGTGCCGAAGAAGTGTTGTAGAGTCCGCCGCCCTTCTGGGTCAAACTCCCACATACGAAGAGGCCGCCGCTGACATGGCAAGATCCGGTGGACTAGCATTATTTGAACGACGTTCACAAGATCGATGCCCTTCTCGGTAAGGCTCCGGATGCGACTATGCAGAGTCTGCACTTCATTGATGGATCCCCAGTCCAATCCCTTATTGACTCACGAAGCAAGCTGAATTGGAGGGTCGGGCCGGAGCGCAGGTGTAGCCGCCCACTTGGGGCCCCATGGCTTGTTGATATAAAACCACCCCTGCTGCCATATGTCGGAAGATTTGGCGAAAGATCATTTGGGCCAAACCACACCGGCCAACTTGCCTATTGTGACATTGCCGCACTCTGCCTGCTCCTCCTCTGTCACCTGCGACCTCACGTCAAAGGTCTTGAGCCACAAACCAAAGTGCGGAGGAGTCCGGAGTAAGGCTTCACACGTGACGATAAATGTTGAGATGAGGAGAATAGAGTCCGGGGCCAGATCGTGAAAATCTAGCCCATAGTAGAACATGAGCCCCCAGACGAAGGGGTTAAGCGTGAACCCTAGCCCGTGAAGAAAGTGGGATACAAATACGACCCTCTCGCCAGATCTGGGGGTCGGTATGACTTGCCCTTGTGCCGGAAGCTGATGAAAGATTTCTGAGGTTAGATACCTCGCTACGCGGAGCTTCGCAATGTCCTGCTCTGTGACAAAAGAAGCCACCCACCGGCCCTGATGGTTGGATCCGGACATGACTAGGGCTGGTGGCGATTGGAACCCGAGGGTTGGAACTTGGGGTGGCTGGGGTTGAGGAAGACGCAAGCGCAAGGGAAGAAAAGGAGACTGGGTCCCTATATAAAAGGCCTCGAATATTGGGCGTCTCCCCCGGGGTCTCTAAACTTACCTATCACCAAGGAGTTGTACCCAGGGGACGGTTGGGTTACCCATGCCTGCATTAATGAAAATCTCGTAAATAAAGGGACACGATCTCTGCCTTGACAAGACGTGCCAGTAAAACCGCACCCCGAGACATGGGGCAGCTCGCTAGCCGACAGTTGGAAATAGTAACCGGGCAGGCATGATATGATGTCATGAAAAATTATCAACAAGTTGGGCTCGTGGGGTATTACATTCTCTGCCATTATATACACAGGTCCGGATATACTTACTTCATCCGAATTCTGGAGTTCAGAAGGAGGGAACCCGCCTTGCAATGCCGAAGACAAATCTGCGCGCCGGACTCCTCGTCATTGAAGCCAGGTTCAGGGGCTACTAAGGGAGTCCTGGACTAAGGAGTCCTCGAGCGTCCGGCCTGTTATCCATGGGCCGGACTGATGGGCTGTGAAGACATGAAGGCCGAAGACTGCACCGTGTCCGTATTGGGCTCTACTTGGCGTGGAAGGCAAGCTTGGCGATCGAAGATTCCTTCTTATGTAACCGACTCCATGTAAACCCTAGATCCTCTCGGTGTATATATAAACTGAAGGAGGGGTAGTCCAGGGAGGGGATACCCCATATACTCATTACCATACCCATATAGGCTAGACTTCTAGGATTTAGCCATTACGATCTCGTGGTAGATCAACTCTTGTAATATTCATATTCATCAAGATCAATCAAGCAGGAAGTAGGGTATTACCTCCATAGAGAGGGCCTGAACCTGGGTAAACGTCGTGTCCCCTGTCTCCTGTTACCATCGATCCTAGACACACAATTCGGGACCCCCTACCCGAGATCCGCCGGTTTTGACACCGACAGGGGGTTTGGGGGTTTTGGGGGTTTTGTAGGGTTAATGTAGGGGTTTCATATATTGTGTTAGCTAGCTAATAGAGAGAAGTGTCCTCTCGTATCTCCGTGCTTAGTCGATGCTATGTACTATACGTATAGAGAGGACTCGACATGCTAGCTAGTAAGCAAATGAAGGAAACCATTAATTACAAAAGATTGTCATGAACATATACAAGGAGAAGTGATCGACCTCTCCTTTTCTGAGAGATTGGTTGAACAACAAGTTTTTGTATATCTATCCGATGCTACTGGCTACATATATACAATATAAGATCTCTTACAATCCCCTAACATCTGAACTCAAGTTCCACATGGTATTCTTCGTTTTTATTGATGACGTGGTCAAGAAAGAATCCCGCCAATTCCTCTTGAATTGCTTGTATGCGATCTTGTGGTAGGAGTTCATCCCGCATCTGAAACATCTAATTTGAAGAAGGGGGTCAATACATATATATGAGTGAAACTCAACACAAATGATGGTAATAAAATAAAACTGTGAATATTATTGCTTACGCACTTCATATTGTTTTTAGAGTAGCCCCACTCACAATAGTATCCACAGTAATTATTCCCGGGTTCCTACCACAACCACTTTACAAGAAATAGAGGTCAATCAAACTGATAAGCAAGCATGCTAAATGGTATTGATGAAACTAGCTAGAATCACTTGGAGATGCACGGAACTAGCTAGTAGTACTTACTTTCGGGTGTGTAAATCGCAGCTCCCCAGCAGTCCCGGAGCTTGTGCGGTGAAATTTTTCCAAACCCTGCCAGACAAAGAAAGCAATTACTTGATATCAGGAAATGAACAAAGTTGCCGACATGGTGCGATAATGATCGACTGAACTTACTTCTCGAGCATTGTAGTCATGACCTCATACTCCTCGGGATCTTTTCGTCTCGAGTCTATGACGGTTACTAGTCCCTGCTCAAGCTTAACTCTAGCATAATAAAGTGGAAGCTGTGCACGCATGCATAACTCATCAATTACATTACTATAACCTCGAGTAATAATGGAAACCGAATATGCACAAGACAGTAACACTCACTTGAAGTTGTAAAGAAAGAGTATTTTAACATTCCATTCACTTGAAGTTGTAAGGAAAGAGTATTTTATCTTTGTTTTGATTTTGAAGCAACGATCGTAGCAAGTTGGCCTTGGTTTGTCTGGCATCATATTTAACATTCCATTCATCTGTGAGATTTATGTTAATGAACCCAATATCACTGATTTGTATTTTCTTGCATTCTGCGATCTTCAATTTGCATAATATAGTGAGGATAATTATATATACATGCAATGAAAGAGCTAAGCTATATATAGAGACTTAATTACAGAAGTAGTACTTACAGACAGTAGCAAGTGATGATTATTTTATCGAGGGCCTTTTGATTGAAAAACTGGAAGAACTCCTCAAATGGAATAGACAACAGATCAATTCCAACGAGGTCATGCTCCTCTTTAACTCTCAGTGTCAAAGTATCCTTCCCAGACTTGCTGCAGGTGTCCATGTACCACTCAGGGAATCTTTGCATCATTGTTGTTAGAGGAGGATGACCAGATTCGACGAGAGGCTTCCTGTGCCGGTATTTGAATTCGTCCACCTCCATTATATCAAAATGTGCATTGTTGGGCAGGTAATCTCTAGGATTGGTACCGGGCACCATCCTCTAATGATTAGCGACGATATCGCTAGACACCTTGAGCGGGGGGTACGATTGGTTTGCTTGTTTGCCGAGCTGGGGAATTTTTTCCCACTTCTTCGTTCTGCTAACCTTCGATCACTGCAAGTACTTCCTGACCGGGACGCTTCCTTATATGAACTTTGAATAATGTGATCATAGTTGGTAAGCGGCAGAGAAGGTGGTGGTCACTTTAGGGCATCAACAGTGCGCTAAACTTTCACGGGATCTATCTTCTCCTCCGGAGGTGGATGTTTCTTAGCTCTTTGCGTTTCAAAGAAGTCCTTCACTTGGGCTTTACAGATCTTCGTGTTTTCCTCCTCGGTCATCTCGTATGGTAACTTCTCTAGAGGCTTGAGAGATGGACCGAATCTGTATTGCCTCCCGCCTCTGGCTATACTGCTAGATGTTGGAGCAGCCGGAGCGGCTGCGGCTGTCTTCTTTCATTACTTACGAGGCGGTGAAGAAGAAGGCAGAGTGCTACGACGCACCGGAGTAGATGGAGCGACGGCGGTTGTCTTCCGCTATTGCTGATGAGGCAGAGGAGGAGGCGGGCTGCTCGAACACGCAGGCGCAGGCGGAGAAGGAGGCGGAGTGCCCTGACTTGCCGGAGGAGGAGGAGGCAGAGGCATCTAGTTCGGAAGGTTGATGAGCTCCTTCCGCCATAGACATGGAGTCTTCAGAGCATGACCCAGCTGACTATCCCCTTCACCGGTAGGGTGGTCAAGCTCGAGCTCCTCAAATACCTCTGTAATTTTAGCAACCATCACTACAGCATAGCCTTTTGGAATCGGAAGGCAGTGAAAAGTTGCGCCAGGTTCATGAGGTGCAACAGAGCCAACAACTGCCATGACTTTGAGGTGCCCCCATTGCGCCATAAGGTGGCAATCTTGAGCCTCCGTGATGGCATCCACAGGGTAGATGGGAGCCATGAAGTCAGGCTGCTGAAGGAGCTTAATGGAAGCCATGCTGCTTCTCCGCTGAGATGGCAGGGTAGCTTCTAAGGTAGCTCTGGCAGGTCGCTGGTTCTGAACTAGTGCTTGTTGTTCCTCTAGTGCTCGTACCCTTGCATTCAGGTTCTGCAGTTCGGTCAGCTCCACTTTCCTCCTCCTCTCTCGGGTTTTGTAACCGCCGGCGCTGGGAAACCCAACCTTCCACGCAATGGAGCCAGCCGTGCCTCGTGTTGGTCCTGGATGCTCAGGATTGCCGAGGGCCAGTGTGAGATCGTCGTTCTCTCTATCGGGAACAAACGTCCCTTGTTGTGTTGCAGCGATATACTGCTGAAGCTTCTTGACGGGTATGTCAAGTTGCTCGTCCGTCCAAATGCACTTCCCTGTTTCAGGGTCCAACGTTCCCCCAACCCTGAAGAAACATGTCGTTGAACGGTCTGGCCAGTGGAATGTCTCTGGTTCGACCCCTTTAGCAAGCAGCTCATTCTCAGCCTTGTCCCACAACGACCGGGCTTTGAGGTAGCCACCTGACCCCGTGCGATGGTGAAGCTCCTTCTTTGCATCATTTTTCTTGTTTGTCGCTGACATCTTCTTACTCTTCTCCGATGTCTTGTAGGCCACAATGCGAGCCATTGATCTCTTATCTCCTCAAATCGGCCGGTGAATTTTGGAGTCTTCCCTTTGTCGACAAACGTTGATTTCAACTCATTCTTCCACCTCTTGAATAGATCTGCCATCTTCTTAAGAGCATGAGCCTTGACCAATGGCTATATATCTGGCTTCTCCGGATCCTCCTCTGGCGGTAGGGTGAAATTTGCCTTCGGCGTGGTCCAAAGATCATCTTTCTGCCTATCATTGACATAAGACACTTGAGGGTCTTCGTTCTTAGGCTTATACCATTGGTGGATGCTGATCGGGATCATGTCCCTAACAAGAACCCCGCACTGAGCAAAAAATGCTTCATTGGTCCGGTTGGGTTCAATCGGTTGGCCATCGCCCGCGATTGCTGTGATCGTGAACCTTTCATCCTGGTGCAACCTTTTCTTCGGGCCTCATCTTATTACCGAAGTTTGGCTCGATTCAGAGGGCTAGAAAATAAGAAAGAAGAGAGTTAATATGTGCATAGGCTTAATTAATATATATACCTGGCCGGACTCCATTCGGTCACCGGAGCCATCATCACGGCCTCCTTCTTCCACTGGCATTCAGTCACTTGATAGATGGATATATAGTTTCTACAAATATTACAACATGGCAATTAATATACAAACTTGACAGATGGATATATTAGTGGCAAACATAGACCTAGCTAGCTAATCGCTATTTGGAAGGCCTTTGCTGAAATTGTACCAAAAGGCGAATTATTCCATCAGGAACTCCGTTCCAAAACAACTTTGAAGAGCTTCGTAGCATCATACGCCTGTTACTTCCGGCAAATGATGAAGCCATGGATCTCTTCAATACTTTGACACACAACATGACATATAGAAGTATATATATATATATATATATATATATATATATATATATATATATATATATATATATATATATATATATATATATATATATATATATATATATATATGAGATCAGAAAAAAATTGGATCAACTTGTGCACATCCATAATGGGGGCATTCTTGATAAAACTGGACCCTCGACCCCTCGACGACCAACGACCCTCGACCCCTCGGCGACCCTCGACCTTCTACACTAGTTCACGACCCTTGACCACTCGGTGATCCACGACCCTCTACCCTAGTTCCCGACCCTCGACATGTCACGTTTGTCTAGTGTCAAAGGATTCAACAAAACCATGTCTTCATCATTAGACGAAAGTAACAGGCGCATGATGGTACGAAGCTCTCCAAAGTTATTTTGGAACTGAGTCCCAGATAGGATAATTCGCTTTTTGGTACAAAGTTCAGCAAGAGCCTTCCGAATATCGCTATTTGGAAGGCCTTTGCTGAATTTCATACCAAAAGGCGAATTTACCTATCCGGGACTCCGTTCCAGAATAACTTTGGAGAACTTTGTACCATCATGCCCCGGTTACTTCTGGCTAATGATGAAGCCATGCATTTCTTCAATACTTTGACACAAGGCAACCTCTCGACCCCTCGGTGTTCCTCGACCCTCGACCCCTCGACAACCCTCGAACCCATAGTGACCCTCGACCCCTCGGTGACCCTCGACCCTCTACCCTCGTTCCCGACCCTCGCCCACTCGGTGATCCTCCACACCCTCGTTCCTGATAAAAATTAAGAAGAGGAAGAAGAAGGAAAAAAAGAGGAGAAGAAGAAAAAGAGGAGAAGAAGAAAAAAAAGGAGAAGAAGAAGGAATAGAGGAGAAGAAGAAAAAATAGATTAATTTGTTTTTCTTCTTCTCCTCTATTCCTTCTTCTTCTTCTCCTTTTTTTTCTTCTTCTTTTTCATCTTTTTATTTGTTTCTCCTCTTCTTCCTCTCCTCTTCTTCTACTTCTTCTTCTCCTTCTTCCTCTTCTTATTATTTTCCTTTTTCCTCTCCTTCTTTTTCTTCTAAATATGAACATATACATAAATGACTTTGATCATACACAATTTTCCTATACATACACAATATGTCTGAAGGCCGTTGTCGGTGTCAAAACTAGCGGATCTCGGGTAGGGGGTCCCGAACTGTGCGTCCAAGGCGGATGGTAACAGGAGGCAGGGGACACGATGTTTTACCAAGGTTCGGGCCCTCTTGATGGAGGTACAACCCTATGTCCTGCTTGATTATTCTTGATAATATGAGTAGTACAAGAGTTAATCAACCACGAGATCGGAGAGGCTAAACCTAAAAGCTAGCCTATGGTATGATTGTATGTTGTCCTATGGACTAAAACCCTCCGGTTTATGTAGACACCGGAGGAGGCTAGGGTTACACAAGGTCAGTTACAAAGGAGGATATATGCATATCTATATTGCCTAGCTTGCCTTCCACGCCAAGTAGAGTCCCATCCGGACACGGGACGAAGTCTTCAATCTCGTATCTTCATAGTCCAACAGTCCGGCTGTCTGGAGACCCCCTAATCCAGGACTCCCTCAGTAGCCCCTGAACCAGGCTTCAATGACGATGAGTCCGGCGTGCAGTGTTGCCTTCGGCATTGCAAGGCGGGTTCCTCCTCCGAATACACCATAAAAGAATTTGAATACAAGGATAGTGTCCGACCCTGCAAAATAAGTTCCACGTACCACCGTAGAGAGAATAATATTTCCACAAATCTAATCTGCTAACACGTTTTGGTAGCATGACATCACGCCATGGCCCGATAATTATTTGAACCGTTTTTCTTTAACCAGCCCCGCACATAACGCGAGGCGGTTTCTTGACACGTCTTGTCAAAGCAGAGATCGTGTTCCCCTCATCACGGGATTCTCAACAATACAAACGTGGGTAACCCAACCGTGCCTGTTGGTATGACTCCTAGATCTTAGGTAAGTCTCGAACGGCCATGAGGAGGACGCCTGATATTCATCCCCTTTATAAAGGGATGGGGCTTTTTCTTTTTTCCCTCCCGCGCTCAATCGAATCCTTCCCCTGCCTCGAGTTCTAACACCCAAAGCCCATGCCAGGCGCTTCAGACCTTCAATCATGTCCGGATCCAGCCTTCAAGGCCGGTGGATTCCTTCCTCCGTCACGGAGGAGGACATCAAGAAGTTGAGGGAGGCCAGACCGCCGAAATTTCGCATAGGCTGCTATTGGAAATATGCCCAAGAGGCAATAATAAAATGGTTATTATTATATTTCCTTGTTCATGATAATTGTCTATTGTTCATGCTATAATTGTGCTATCCGGAAATCGTAATACATGTGTGAATATATAGACCACAACATGTCCCTAGTAAGCCTCTAGTTGACTAGCTCGTTGATCAATAGATGGTTACGATTTCCCGACCAGGACATTGAATGTCATTGATAACAGGATCACATCATTAGGAGAATGATGTGATGGACAAGACCCAATCCTAAGCATAGCACAAGATTGTGTAGTTTGTCTACTAGCGCTTTTCTAAAGTGTCAAGTATCATTTCCTTAGACCATGAGATTGTGCAACTCCCGGATACCGTAGGAGTGCTTTGGGTGTACCAAACGTCACAACGTAACTGGGTGAGTATAAAGGTATACTATAGGTATCTCCGAAAGTATCTGTTGGGTTGGCATGAATCGAGACTGGGATTTGTCACTCCGTATGACGGAGAGGTATCTCTGGGACCACTCAAAAATGCATCATCATAATGAGCTCAGTGTGACTAAGTAGTTGGTCACGAGATGATGTGTTACGGAATGAGTAAAGTGACTTGCCGGTAACGAGATTGAACAAGGTATTGGGATACCGACGATCGAATCTCGTGCAAGTAACGTACCGATTGACAAAGGGAATTGAATACGGGGTTGATTGAATCCTCGACATCGTGGTTCATCCGATGAGCTCATCGTGGAATATGTGGGAGCCAACATGGGTATCCAGATCCCGCTGTTGGTTATTGGCCGGAGAGTTGTCTCGGTCATGTCTGCATGGTTCCCGAACCCGTAGGGTCTACACACTTAAGGTTCGGTGACGCTAGGGTTGTAGAGATATTAGTATGCGGTAACCCGAAGGTTGTTTGGAGTCCCGGATGAGATCCCGGACATCACGAGGAGTTCCGGAATGGTCCGAAGGTAAAGATTTATATATAGGAAGACCAGTTTCGGCCACGTTTCGGGGGTCACTGGTATTGTACCGGGACCACTGGAAGGGTCCCGGGGGTCCACCGGGTGGGGCCACCTATCCCGGAGGGCCCCATGGGCTGAAGTGGGAAGGGAACCAGCCCCTGGTGGGCTGGTGCGCCCCCCTTGGGCCTCCTCCTGCGCCTAGGGTTAGAAACCCTAGGGGTGGGGGGCGCCTCCACTTGGCTTGGGGGCCAGGCCACCCCCTTGACCGCCGCCCCCCATCTAGATGGGATCTGGAGGTGCCGGCGCCCCCGTGGCCCCTATATATATTGGTGGGGAGGGAGGGCAGCCACACCCAAGTCCCTGGCGCCTCCCTCTCCCTCCGTGACACTTCTCCCTCTCGTTGGTGCTTGGCGAAGCCCTGCCGAGATCACGCTGCTTCCACCACCACGCCGTCGTGCTGCTGGATCTCCATCAACCTCTCCTCTCCCCTTGCTGGATCAAGAAGGAGGAGACATCTCTCCCAACCGTACGTGTGTTGAATGCGGAGGTGCCGTCCGTTCGGCGCTCAGTCATCGGTGATTTGGATCACGACGAGTACGACTCCATCAACCCCGTTCTCTTGAACGCTTCCGCTCGCGATCTACAAGGGTATGTAGATGCACTCATCTTCCCCTCATTGCTAGATGACTCCATAGATTGATCTTGGTGATGCGTAGAAATTTTTTAAATTTCTGCTACGTTCCCCAACAGTGGCATCATGAGCTAGGTCTATGTGTAGTTTCTATGCACGAGTAGAACACAAGTTGTTGTGGGCACTGATTTTGTCAATTTACTTGCCATTACTAGTATTATCTTGATTCGGCGACATCGTGGGATGAAGCGGCCCAGACCGACCTTACACGTACGCTTACGTGAGACTGGTTCCACCGACTGACATGCACTAGTTGCATAAGGTGGCTGGCGGGTGTCTGTCTCTCCCACTTTACTCGGATCGGATTCGATGAAAAGGGTCCTTATGAAGGGTAAATAGAAATTGGCAAATCACGTTGTGGTTTTGGCGTAGGTAAGAAACGTTCTTGCGAGAAACCTATAGCAGCCACGTAAAAACTTGCAACAACAATTAGAGGACGTCTAACTTGTTTTTGCAGCATGTGCCATGTGATGTGATATGGCCAAAATGATGTGATGAATGATATATGTGATGTATGAGATTGATCATGTTCTTGTAATAGGAATCATGACTTGCATGTCGATGAGTATGACAACCGGCAGGAGCCATAGGAGTTGTCTTAATTTATTTATGACCTGCGTGTCAACATAAACGTCATGTAATTACTTTACTTTATCGCTAGATATTAGCCATAGTAGTAGAAGTAATAGTTGATGAGACAACTTCATGAAGACACGATAATGGAGATCATGGTGTCATGCCGGTGACGACGATGATCATGGCGCCCCGAAGATGGAGATCAAAAGGAGCAAAATGATATTGGCCATATCATGTCACTATTTGATTGCATGTGATGTTTATCATGTTTTACATCTTATTTTCTTAGAACGACGGTAGCATAAATAAGATGATCCCTCGCAATAATTTCAAGAAAGTGTTCCCCCTAACTGTGCACCATTGCTAAGGTCCGTTGTTCCGAAGCACCACGTGATGATTGGGTGTGGTAGGTTCTAACGTTCGCATACAACGGGTGTAAGCCAGATTTACACACGCAAAACACTTAGGTTGATTTGACGAGCCTAGCATGTACAGACATGGCCTCGGTACACGGAAGACCGAAAGGTCGAACATGAGTCGTATATAAGATACGATCAACATGAAGATGTTCACCGATGATGACTAGTCCGTCTCACGTGATGATCGGACACGGCCTAGTTGAATCGGATCATGTATCACTTAGATGACTAGAGGGATGTCTATCTGAGTGGGAGTTCATTGAATAATTTGATTAGATGAACTTAATTATCATGAACTTAGTCTAAAATATTTACAATATGTCTTGTAGATCAAATGGCCCACGCTAATGTTGTCCTCAACTTCAACGCATTCCTAGAGAAAACCAAGCTGAAAGACGATGGTAGCAACTATACGGACTGGGTCCAGAACTTGAGGATCATCCTCATAGCTGCCAAGAAAGCATATGTCCTTGAAGCACCGCTAGGTGAAGCACCAACTCTAGCAAACCAAGACGTTATGAATGCTCGGCAGTCCCGTGTTGATGATTACTCCCTGGTTCAGTGCAGCATGCTTCACAGCTTAGGACCGGGGCTCCAGAAGCGTATTGAGCAACATGGAGCATATGAGATGTTCCAAGAGCTGAAAATGGTTTTCCAAGCTCATGCCCAGGTCGAGAGATATGAAGTCTCCGACAAGTTCTACAGTTGTAAGATGGAGGAGAATAGTTCCGTCAGCGAGCACATACTCAAAATGTCTGGGTTGCACAACTGCTTGTCTCAGCTGGGAGTTAATCTCCCGGATGATGCGGTCGTTGACAGAATCCTTCAGTTGCTCCCACCTAGCTACAAGAGCTTTGTGATGAACTTCAATATGCAGGGGATGGAAAAGACCATTCCTGAGGTATATTCGATGCTGAAATCAGCGGAGTTGGAAATCAAAAAGGAACATCAAGTGTTGATGGTGAATAAAACAACTAAGTTCAAGAAAGGCAAGGGTAAAAAGAACTTCAAGAAGTACGGCAAGGGGGTTGCCACGCCCGGTAAGCAAGCTGCCGGGAAGAAGCCAAAGAATGGACCCAAGCCCAAGACTGAGCGTTGTTATTGCAAGGGAAGTGGTCACTGGAAGCGGAACTGCCCCAAGTACTTAGCGGACAAGAAGGCCGGCAACACCAAAGGTATATGTGATATACATTTTATTGATGTGTACCTTACCAGTACTCGTAGTAGCTCCTGGGTATTTGATACCAGTACGGTTGCTCATATTTGTAACTCAAAATAGGAGTTGCGGAATAAGCGGAGACTGGCGAAGGACGAGGTGACGATACGCTTCAGGAATGGTTCCAAGGTCGATGTGATCGCCGTCGGCACGCTACCTCTACATTTACCTACGGGATTAGTTTTAAACCTCAATAATTGTTATTTAGTGCCAGCTTTGAGCGTGAACATTGTATCAGGATCTCGTTTAATACGAGATGGCTACTCATTTAAATCCGAGAATAATGGTTGTTCTATTTATATAAGAGATATGTTTTATGGTCATGCCCCACTGGTCAATGGTTTATTCTTATTTAATCTCGAACGTGATGTGACACATATTCACAGTGTGAATACCAAAAGATGTAAGGTTGATAATGATAGTCCCACATACTTGTGGCACTGCCGCCTTGGTCACATTGGTGTCAAACGCATGAAGAAACTCCATGCAGATGGACTTTTGGAGTCTCTTGATTATGAATCATTTTACACGTGCGAACCATGCCTCATGGGCAAAATGACCAAGACTCCGTTCTACGGAACAATGGAGCGAGCAACCAACTTATTGGAAATCATACATACTGATGTGTGCGGTTCAATGAGTGTAGAGGCTCGCGGTGGCTATCGTTATGTTCTCACCCTCACTGATGACTTGAGTAGATATGGGTATGTCTACTTAATGTAACACAAGTCTGAGACCTTTGAAAAGTTCAAGGAATTTCAGAGTGAGGTTGAGAATCAACGTGACAGGAAAATCAAGTTCTTGCGATCAGATCGTGGGGGAGAATATTTGAGTCACGAATTTGGCACGCACTTAAGGAAATGTGGAATAGTTTCACAACTCACGCCGCTTGGAACACCTCAACGTAATGGTGTGTCCAAACATCGTAATCACACTTTATTGGATATGGTGCGATCTATGATGTCTCTTACTGATCTACCGCTGTCATTTTGGGGCTATGCTTTAGAGACTGCCGCATTCACTTTAAATAGGGCTCCGTCGAAATCCGTTGAGACGACACCGTATGAATTATGGTTTGGGAAGAAACCTAAGCTGTCATTTCTAAAAGTTTGGGGATGCGATGCTTATGTGAAGAAACTTCAACCTGAAAAGCTCGAACCCAAATCGGAAAAATGTGTCTTCATAGGATACCCTAAAGAAACTATTGGGTATACCTTCTACCTCAGATCCGAAGGCAAGATCTTTGTTGCCAAGAATGGATCCTTTCTAGAGAAAGAGTTTCTCTCGAAAGAAGTAAGTGGGAGGAAAGTAGAACTTGATGAAGTATTGCCTCTTGAACCGGAGAGTGGCGCAGCTCAGGAAAATGTTCCTGAGGTGCCTGCACCAACTAGAGAGGAAGTTAATGATGATGATCATGAAACTTCAGATCAACTTGCTACTGAACTTCGTAGGTCCACAAGGACACGTTCCGCACCAGAGTGGTACGGCAACCCTGTCCTGGAAATCATGTTGTTGGACAATGGTGAACCTTCGAACTATGAAGAAGCAATGGCGGGCCCAGATTTCGAAAAATGGCTGGAAGCCGTGAAATCCGAGGTAGGATCCATGTATGAAAACGAAGTATGGACTTTGACTGACTTGGCCGATGATCGGCGAGCCATAGAAAATAAATGGATCTTTAAGAAGAAGACAAACGCGGATGGTAATGTGACCATCTATAAGGCTCGACTTGTCGCTAAGGGTTATTGACAAGTTCAAGGGGTTGACTACGATGAGACTTTCTCACCCGTAGCGAAGCTGAAGTCCGTCTGAATCATGTTAGCAATAGCCGCATTCCATGATTATGAGATATGGCAAATGGACGTCAAAACGACATTCCTTGATGGTTTCCTTAAGGAAGAATTGTATATGATGCAGGCGGAAGGTTTTGTTGATCCTAAGAATGCTGACAAGGTGTGCAAGCTCCAATGCTCAATCTATGGGCTGGTGCAAGCATCTCGGAGTTGGAACATTCGATTTGATGAGATGATCAAAGCGCTTGGGTTTACGCAGACTTATGGAGAAGTCTGTGTTTACAAGAAAGTGAGTGGGAGCTCTGTAGCATTTCTCATATTATATGTGGATGACATACTGTTGATGGGAAATGATATAGAATTCTTGGAAAGCATAAAGGCCTACTTGAACAAGTGTTTTTCAATGAAGGATCTCGGAGAAGCTGCTTATATATTAGGCATCAAGATCTATAGAGATAGATTGAGACGCCTCATTGGTCTTTCACAGAGTACATACCTTGACAAGATATTGAAGAAGTTCAATATGGATCAGTCAAAGAAGGGGTTCTTGCCTGTGTTGCAAGGTACGAGATTGAGCATAGCTCAATGCCCGACCATGGCAGAAGATAGAGAAAAGATGAATGTCGTCCCCTATGCCTCGGCCATAGGGTCTATTATCTATGCCATGCTATGTACCACACCTGATGTAAACCTTGTCGTTAGTTTGGTAGGAAGGTACCAAAGTAATCCCGACATGGAACACTGGACATCGGTCAAGAATATCCTGAAGTACCTCAAAAGGACTAAGGATATGTTTCACGTTTATGGAGGTGACGAAGAGCTCGTCGTAAAGGGTTACGTCGAAGCTAGCTTCGACATAGATTTGGATGACTCCAAGTCACAAACCGTATATGTGTATATTTTGAATGGTGGTGCAGTTAGCTGGTGCAGTTGCAAGCAAACCGTCGTGGCGGGATCTACATGTGAAGCGTAGTACATGGAAGCCTCGGAGGTAGCACAAGAAGCAATCTGGGTGAAGGAGTTCATTATCAACCTAGGAGTTATTCCCAATGCGTCGGGCCCGATGACTCTCTTCTGTGACAACACTGGAGCTATTGCCCTTGCCAAGGAGCCCAGGTTTCACAGGAAGACCAGGCATATCAAGCGTCGCTTCAACTCCATTTGTGAAAATGTTCAAAATGGAGACATAGATATTTGTAAAGTGCATACGGACCTGAATGTCACAGACCGGTTGACTAAACCTCTCCCTCGAGCAAAACATGATCAACACCAGAACTCTATGGGTGTTCGATTCATCACAATGTAACTAGATTATTGACTCTAGTGCAAGTGGGAGACTATTGGAAATATGCCCTAGAGGCAATAATAAAATGGTTATTATTATATTTCCTTGTTCATGATAATTGTCTATTGTTCATGTTATAATTGTGTTATCCAGAAATCGTAATACATGTGTGAATATATAGACCACAACATGTCCCTACTAAGCCTCTATTTGACTAGCTCGTTGATCAATAGATGGTTACGGTTTCCTGACCATGGACATTGGATGTCATTGATAACGGGATCACATCATTAGGAGAATGATGTGATGGACAAGACCCAATCCTAAGCATAGCACAAGATCGTGTAGTTCGTCTGCTAGAGCTTTTTCTAAAGTGTCAAGTATCATTTCCTTAGACCATGAGATTGTGCAACTCCCGAATACCGTAGGAGTGCTTTGGGTGTACCAAACGTCACAACGTAACTGGGTGGCTATAAAGGTACACTACAGGTATCTTCGAAAGTGTTTGTTGGGTTGGCATGAATCGAGACTGGGATTTTTCACTCCGTATGACAGAGAGGTATCTCTAGGCCCACTCGGTAATGCATCATCATAATGAGCTCAGTGTGACTGAGTAGTTGGTCACGGGATGATGTGTTATGGAACGAGTAAAGTGACTTGCCGGTAACGAGATTGAACAAGGTATTGGGATACCGACGATCGAATCTCGGGCAAGTAACGTACCGATTGACAAAGGGAATTGAATACAGGATTGATTGAATCCTCGACATCATGGTTCATTCGATGAGATCATCGTGGAATATGTGGGAGCCAACATGGGTATCCAGATCCTGCTGTTGGTTATTGACCGGAGAGTTGTCTCGATCATGTCTGCATGGTTCCCGAACCCGTAGGGTCTACACACTTAAGGTTCGGTGACGCTAGGGTTGTATAGATATTAGTATGCGGCAACCCGAAAGTTGTTCGGAGTCCCGAATGAGATCCTGGATGTCACGAGGAGTTCCGGATTGGTCCGGAGGTAAATATTTATATACAGGAAGACCAGTTTCGGCCACCGGGAAAGTTTCTGGGGTCACCGGAGAAGGGCCCGGGTGTCCACCGGGTGGGGCCACCTATCCCGGAGGGCCCCATGGGCTGAAGTGGGAAGGGAACCAGCCCCTGGTGGGTTGGTGCGCCCCCCTTGGGCCTCCTCCTGCGCCTAGGGTTAGAAACCCTAGGGGTGGGGGGCGCCTCCACTTGGCTTGGGGGCCACGCCACCCCCTTGGCCGCCGCCCCCCATCTAGATGGGATCTAGAGGGGCCGGCGCCCCCCTGGCCCCTATATATATTGGAGTGGAGGGAGGGCAGCCGCACCCAAGTCCCTGGCGCCTCCCTCTCCCTCCGTGACACTTCTCCCTCTCGTTGGTGCTTGGCGAAGCCCTGCCGAGATCCCGCTGCTTCCACCACCACGCCATCGTGCTGCTGGATCTCCATCAACCTCTCCTCTCCCCTTGCTAGATCAAGAAGGAGGAGACGTCTCTCCCAACCGTACGTGTGTTGAACGCGGAGGTGCCATCCGTTCGGCGCTCGGTCATCGATGATTTGGATCACGACGAGTACGACTCTATCAACCCCATTCTCTTGAACGCTTCGCTCACGATCTACAAGGGTATGTAGATGAACTCCTCTTCCCCTTGTTGCTAGATGACTCCATAGATTGATCTTGGTGATGCGTAGAAAGATTTTAAATTTCTGCTACGTTCCCCAACAGCTGCCCGCCCGAGGGCAGGTCGTCCCTACTCCCGAACCCAACGAGAGTGTCGTGTTCGTCTCCCACTTCCTCCGAGGACTAGGCCTCGCTTTGGATCCCTTTGTTAGGGGTCTTATGTTCTATTACGGGCTAGATTTTCACGATCTGGCCCCGGATTCCCTTCTTCAGATCTCGTCATTTAGTGTCGTTTGTGAGGCCTTCCTCCGCATTACCCCTCACTTTGGCTTGTGGCTCAAGACCTTTGATGTGAAGCCGAAGATGGTCGAGGGGCAGTACGCAGCATGCAGAGGTGCTCTAATAAGCAAAATTGCTAACGCTCCATGGCCAAAGGGTTCCTTTCCAGAGGTGTCCGGATTGTGGCAACGAGAGTGGTTTTACATCACAGCTCCCCGAAGTGCCTAGTGGGTAGCTGCCACCACCTTTCGCTCGGGCCCTCCACCACAACTGATGTCATGGATCAGCAGGGGGCTGAGCTGGGGTCCAGCCAAGGACATGCCGATACTGCAGAGCCGTATCCGAGATCTCTTCGAGGGAGATTTCAGTCTGGTTATGGTAATGCAAGTTATGCTGGTTCGTCGAGTCCAGCCTTGCAAACGCCGGCCCCTCCGCATGTGGGAATTCAACCCTGAAGGACCGCACACTATTCAGAATTTCCTCGGTATGACGCACGAGGACATGTACAAATCGTTCTTCGGACCCCAAATAGAATGTTCGGACACTACCGAGGACGTGGGCCTGAGCTGCAACCGCCCCACTGCCCAAGTAAGTAATCCCATGGCTGAACACACTGTCCTTTTATTCATCATGACATCATTATGAAGAATTGCTCTTTGACCAGGACTGGATAACAAAGCCGAAGATGATCCAGTGTTCGGCCCCCCTTCCTGAAGGCTTGGACAATCCGGTGCTGGAAAAGATGCTTGAGCCAGCACCTTGTCTAGTGCCCTCAAAGGAAGATGAAGGGGGGAATAAAGAGGGCTAAAGCGCCTCCGTGAACGAGGTTAGCCGGGGAGAAGGGAATGAAACTTCCTCTCCCTAGGGAAGGAAGAGGACCACCTCCGAGGACCTGGAGACAATGGTCTCCAAACGGGGGAAGAAATCTTCGCCGGAGGGTCCTGCCTCAGGGGCTACCCTGGCCACACTATGCCCTCAAGGGGATCAGCCCAACACCGAGCTGTAAGTAAAAGGGTACTTAATAATGAAAATAGCTCGCTTTACTTCTGAGGAAAATAACCGAAGCATTTATCTTGTAGTTCGGATCTTAGCCCTTCTCAGCAGAGCTCCTCTTCAGGGGATCTTCTTCTAGAGATGATGGAGAGCGAAACGCCTCCCCCTGCCACACCGCCTCACGAGGCAGGTGACCCCGAGGTGTC
The DNA here is from genome assembly GCF_002162155.2 of Triticum dicoccoides. NCBI lineage: Eukaryota > Viridiplantae > Streptophyta > Magnoliopsida > Poales > Poaceae > Triticum > Triticum dicoccoides. The sequence goes on along the minus strand of NC_041386.1, from coordinate 120,811 downwards.
GTCGCGGAGGGTTTCTCCTGATCCGGCAAGGCCAGAAGGTAATCCTATGGCCACCCGAAGTCCTCAGTGTCCCGCTCTTGAAGAGAGCAATCAAAAGAGTCCGGCACCGTCTGTTGTGCGGTCGGACGTACTGAGGGATCTGCTAGAGCGAGCGACTATCTCAGAAGAGCACCGTACGTTGATGGGTACGGTGATTGAAAGGATTTCGTCTGCCGAAAGCGGGTTGCATGAAGCTTTTATGAGTCTACTCACGGTTTTTGAGGTACGTGAAATGATGTACATTTTTGACAATACCGCACATTTTTAGGTGTGCCCTGTCTAGATAGTAGCCCCTGAGACTCTGGTTGTCATCGAAAACGGCGGCAAACAGAGGATCATAGTCCCAGGTAATAACCAGACTGCCTGTATGCGCTGGTGGTTGAAGCTCCGGTGGCTAGCCGGACTGATGGGTTTGCTGAACTAAAGCAGCAACTGGATGCGGCAGATGCCGACATCGTGCTTGTTAACAAGCGGCTTGACTAGGCATAGGGTAGGTGATTTTTCTGGTGAATGTCACATAGTAAGAGCAGCATGATGCCAGTATCTTTAATATGTTGTGACTGCAGATGGAGCTGCCACCATGGAGACCCTTCGGGCGGAGCTTGCCTGAGCCAAGGAGCAAGCAAGGAGTAGTATTGCGGCCGCTTTAAAGGCGGCCGAAGAGTTAAGGGCCGAACAGGCCGCACATTGCGGGAGCAAAGAAAAAATTTCCAAGATGGCCGTGGAGTTGAAAGATGCTGCTGACCGTTACCGGCTTCTTGAAGAAGAAAACTGGGTGAAGGCGACGGACCTGGAGAAGGCCCAGGTGGCTGCCAAGGAAGCCCGCTCCAAACTTAGAGCAACGAAGGAGGAGCTGAATCAAGCTGCGGATATCGTTACTGGGAAGCCCTTCTTATTGCAGACGAAGTTCAGAGGTCCGAAATATGCTCCTCTGGACCGGCTATGGAGTTCTGCGGATGAGTACATGGATTTGGCTGCGAGTGCTGCGGATGCGACCGAGTACTTCCAGGATCAGAAAGGTCCTGAAGTGGAGAAGTTGTTATGGTCACAGTTTCATGCTCCAGTCCGTCCGCTGTTGCTAAATGATTGATTGACTAGTTGGGCCGAGCTCCATAGATTATCCGGACTGGCCATGAGGTCCGTTGTGGATCATTTGTGGCCAGGATGGCCAAGGCTGAATAGCTACTTTAGCTTAGTGCAACAATTCCTTGGCGCGGTGCCACGCATCGATGCTGTAAAGAGGTCGGCGTGCATAGAAGGCTCGCGGATGGCCCTTGCCTGTGTCAAAACATACTGGGCGGAGATGGATGCCACCACTATTGCGGCACAGGGTTCGGCCATAGGCCGAGTGGCTGTCGAGCACTACTTTAAAGAAGTTCTTGAAGGCACTCGTTCGATAGAGGCTCAGTGCTCGAAGAATATTATGTTTGAGTGACATGTATTCCCATTGTAAAAACAATGTTTTATTGAGATTATCAAGGTTGTATTTATACTTTTGCCCGAAAGTACTATGATGCCTCATGTGCGTCCGTTTATGTATATGTGTATATAACGTGAAAGATGGCAGTCATCGGCTTCAGCCCCCACGCATATAATGCGGGGGTGTTCGTAGAAGACGCATGTTCACACTTGATCCAACGTCTTGGTCCATTAAGGAGGTGATAGCACAGCGAACTAGGCAATCGGACTATAATGCTTTAACACTTTCACTTAGCCAGAGGAGTTTGACAGTGGGGCTACTATATAGCCTCTGGTGGCTCCGCACTCATCCGAATTCAGGGTGCGTACATGCCTGGCCGAGAAATGGCCCTTCGTTAAGGCGGAGGAATCCCAAAGATTCTGCTAGGTCATCGAGTGGTTGACCAGTCTCACGCTATATCATGACAGTCAGTTTTCGGCTTTCTCTACAAAGGTGCTCATCCGGATGAAGCAGGGCACAATCGCATTAGTTCTCCTAGTGCCGCCTTAGCCGATAGAGCGGAACGTAAGGTAGCAAAACACAGGAGCCAGGCAAACCCAACATTTGACCAAAGACATGATTTGGAGCTGATGCATATAAGGCCAAACTCGCGACGCCAAACACTCCCTAAGTTATTCGGTCTTTATGGTGTAAACCGGGCTTAAGCAGTGCCCTTTGTAATAAGCCCCTGGTGTCCAGGTACGTGCAATATTCTGATGTGGCCACATGTCAATATGTCAGCATCCTTCTCAATTGTATTGAGAATCTGGGGGATGTGTATCAACAAGAGACAGTAAAAAAGGTTTACGCAGGGTCTTAATCTAAAAAGAATCCTTGGAACGGGTCCCTGCTGCACGTCTGCGCCTGTGTCTCCATTGTGCCATATTCTGGACGGGCGTAGCACGATGGTCGAACTTAATTGAAAAGTTATCGTGCAAAAGGTAGGTTATACTAAATAAACCATGTACTGTTCGAAATGAGTAAAGTTGAGCCTAATTGTCACTTGTTTGTGCGCGTTGAGCCCCTTGTATTGTAATAGGGGTACAGCCATCAAACCTGTATTAATTACATATAGCTGCGCCGGACTCGTCCAACCGTGTCTGTGGACTTAACGACCTGTCAGATGCTGTAGTTGGTGAGGTTGTTTAGTGTGCGGCTGCCAAGGCAGCCGCACGGTCTTCCACGCGGAAGGAGCGCTCAATGTTTCCATTTACTGTAATGATGCCGCGTGGACCGGGCATCTTAAGCATGAGGGAAGCGTAATGCGGTATTGCATTAAAGCGAGCGAAAGCTTCACGTCCGAGTAGTTCTTGATAACCACTTTGGAACGGAGCGATGTGGAACGTTAAATTTTCGTTGAGGAAGTTATCGGGAAAGCCGAATATAACCTCTAGTAACAGGGAGCCCGTGCAATGGGCCTCTGGGCCTGGCGTTACTCCTTTAAAGGTAGTATTACTGCGGCTAATTTTTGGTGGGTCTATCCCCATTTTGCGGACTGTGCCCTGATATATCAGGTTTAAACTGCTGCCGCCATCCATCAGGACTCGTGTGAAGTGGTATCCGTCAATTATTGGGTCTAATACCAAGGCAGCCCATCCTGCACGCCGGATACTTGCCGAGTAATCCCGATGGTCGAAGGTGATCGGTTGGGACGACCAGTGGCAAAACTCTGCGGTGATAGGCCCTGGGGCATGTGTCTCTCGGAGTGCCACTTTGTTTCTCCCCTTTGTCATGTATAACACATTTACTGTTTTGACTTTTGGTGGGAATTTCTTCTGTTCCCCAGTGCTTTGCTTGCGAGGCTCGTCCTCGTCTTCGATTGGTGTATCCTGCCCCTTATGTTCGGCGTTGAGTTTGCCGGACTGCTTGAAGACCCAACATTCTCTATCGGTATGCTTTGCAGGTTTATTGGGGGTGCTATGGATCTGACATATTTGGTCCAGAATCTTATTTAGGCTGGACAGTTCATCTCTGTTGCCTTTGGAGGGCAGCTTTTGCTGACCTGGCCGAGAGCTTCTGAATCCGGCGTTTACCGTCGTGCTCTTCGGGCTGTCTTCTTTATTCCAGCGCTTGTTTTTGCGGCGCCGTGATTTCCCGTTTCCGTCCCTGACTTCGGATGTACTTGGGTTGCTGGTGCTGCATCGGGCTAACCAGCTGTCCTCGCCCGCGCAAAAGCGGGTCATGAGGCTTGTTAATGCTGCCATTGTTCTCGGCTTTTCTTGGCCGAGGTGTCTGACAAGCCATTCGTCTCGAACGCTGTGCTTGAAAGCTGCTAAGGCTTCGGTGTCCGGACAGTCGACTATTTGGTTCTTTTTAGTGAGGAACCTGTTCCAAAACTTTCGGGCTGACTCTCCGGGCTGTTGAGTTATATGACTTAAATCGTCTGCATCCGGTGGTCGGACATAGGTCCCTTGAAAATTTGCCCGAAAGGCATCTTCAAGCTCTTCCCAGCTTCCAATGCAGTTTTCGGGGAGGCTTTTAAGCCAGTGCCGAGCTGGCCCTTTGAGATTGAGGGGTAAGTACTTGATGGCATGGAGATCGTCTCCTCGAGCCATATGGATATGGAGGATGTGGTCCTCAATCCAGACCCCAGGGTCTGTCATTCCGTCGTACGCCTCTATGTTTACGGGTTTGAATTCCTCTAGAAATTCATGGTCCAACACCTCATCGGTGAAACATAGGGGGTGTGCGGTACCCCTGTATTTGGGTGTACCATGGTTTTGGGATGTTTGTTGTGTTGCATTGCATGCTGGAGCGCGCTTGCGTGGCCCGTAGATGGATCTGGTTGCGTCGTCCTTTTGATGTGAGCCCTCACGTGGATCGCATACTGGCTTATGTGCGGTGTCGTTTGCCGCTCTATGTTGGCCACGAGGTCGTCTATCCGACCGGATGGTCGTTTTGTTTTTTGGTTGCGGGGGATCTAAGGCCTCCTCATCGAATTCAGGTAGCAACTTTCGCTTCGGGTAGCTCTTGGTGTGGCGATTACCGCCGTACTTCGCTGCAGTGTTGAGTACTTCACTCCATCTGATTCTGAGTGTGTCTTGTGCAGCCCTGAGCCTTTGCTTCTGCTTTTGAGACTCCTCGCAGTGGCAACAAGCCTTTGATGGGCATTCTGTTGCTCCGGGTGCCTGTTCGGTGTGATGTCATCCGGACTGTTATCTTCGACGGAGTCGGGTTGTTCGGTTTGATTCTCCGTGTTGCCGTGGTCGGGCGATGGTTCACCCTGCTCTATCGCTGGGTCTATATGATCGTTGTTTCTACCGAGGCGGGATTTGGAGCGGCGCTTACGCCGCCGCTTTGACTGCTTCTTGAAGGAACAACCCTTCGCTGCTTCCTTCTGTTCCTCGTCGTCATTTTCTTTGGGTGTGTCCACCATGTATACATCATATGATGAAGTGGGCGTCCAGTGCCTTGTGGGCAGTGGTTCCTGTTCATCTCCTGCATCGTCGTCCATAATGTCAATGTCTTTGGAGTCGAAGTCGAGCATGTCGGTCAAATCGTCGACAGTGGCTACTAAGTGGGTGGTGGGTGGGCGGCGAATTTCTTGGTCATCCGCATCCCAATCCTGCCGAACATAGTTTGGCCAGGACTCTCCTGACAGGGAGAGAGAGCTTAATGATCTCAGTATGTCACCGAAGGGCGAGTGCTGAAAGATATCCGCAGAGGTGAACTCCATGATCGGCGCCCAGACGGATCTGATAGGCACGGGCGCAGGCAGTTCGGAGTCCATGGCCGGGGAAGAATCCGGTAGTTTGGTGGTACGACTCTCGTGAAGGGTAAGGTCGATACTCGGCTCGATCGGCGCTGAGAATACGGCCTCCGTGGCGGGGTCTATCCACCCATCCATGGATGGAGCAATTGGCTCCGAATTGAGGGTCGGAGCGGTTGTCGGTGCGGTCTCCTAAACACTGCCCGATGGTAGAGCTAAATCATGCTCATCGTGACCGTGCGGCGCACTCGGCAGGGGCTCGAATCCGTCGAAGATCAAGTCTCCGCGGATATCGGCCGTGTAGTTTAAGCTTCCAAACCTGACCTGGTGGCCAGGGGCGTAACTCTTGATCTGCTCCAGATGGCCAAGCGAGTTGGCCCGCAGTGCGAAGCCGCCGAATACAAAGATCTATCCGGGGAGAAAAGTGTCACCCTGGACTACAACACTATTGATGATTGAAGGAGCCATCATGCCTAACGGTGATGACATAGAGGAACTCTCAATGAAAGCACCAATGTCGGTGTCAAAACCGGCGGATCTCGGGTAGGGGGTCCCGAACTGTGCGTCTAAGGCAGATGGTAACAGGAGGCAGGGGACACGATGTTTTACCCAGGTTCGGGCCCTGTTGATGGAGGTAAAACCCTCCGTCTTGCTTGATTATTCTTGATAATATGAGTAGTACAAGAGTTGATCTACCACGATATCGGAGAGGCTAAACCCTAAAAGCTAGCCTATGGTATGATTGTATGTTGTCCTACGGACTAAAACCCTCCGGTTTATATAGACACCAGAGGAGGCTAGGGTTACACAAGGTCGGTTACAAAGGAGGAGATATGCATATCCGTATTGCCTAGATTGCCTTCCACGCCAAGTAGAGTCCCATCCGGACACGAGACGAAGTCTTCAATCTCGTATCCTCATAGTCCAACAGTCTGGCTGTCCGGAGACCCCCTAATCCAGGACTCCCTCATCCGCAAGGGCTTCTGCGTCCGGACAGTCGACAATTTGGTTCTTTTTGACTAAGAACCTGGTCCAGAGCTCACTAGTTGACTCGCCAGGCTCCTGGACAATGTGACTTAAGTCCTCGCCGTATAGTGGCCGGACATATGTTCCCTGGAAGTTGTCTCGAAAGGCGTCTTCCAAATCTTCCCAGTTGCCAATGGAATTTTTTGGCAAACTGTTTAGCCAGTACCGAGCTGGCCCTTTGAGCTTGAGAGGTAGGTACTTAATGGCGTGGAGGTCGTCTCCGTGGGCCATGTGAATATGAAGGAGGTAATCCTCGATCCATACCGCGGGATCTGTTGTTACATCATATGATTCGATGTTGATGTGTTTAAACCCGTCTGGAAATTCATGCTCCATTACTTAGTTAGTGAAGCAGAGAGGGTCTGCGGCTCCTCTATGTTGGGCCACACTATGAAGCACCTCCGGTGGGCTCCGTTTACGGTGCTCGAACCGGGCATGGTCGGCTTTATAGCGTCCAAATAGGCGACCATCATCGTCGGTCGGGGTATATCTTCGTGATCTGTACATCGATCTTGTGCGTCCTGCTCTACCTCCGTGTCTTGGTTGATATCGTGGGTATTCCCCCCGAGCTGTTTTGTTTTGAATGCCGGATGGGTTGGTATGGTGCTCTGCTTGGGTTGCTGCTTTGTATGGACCGAACTATGGCCGGCCCGCCGCATTGTTCGATGGTGGTATGGGTTCCATTGCTCTACCATCGTATTGAGGGAGCCACTTATTCTTGGGGTGGCTTTTGACTGGGCTGCTAAGGCTGTATTCTTTGGCGGCCAAGACCTTGGTCCATCTATCGTTGAGCAGATCTTGGTTTGCTTGAAGCTGCAACTGCTTCTTTCTTAGGCTCCTTGCAGTGGCTATAAGCCGATGTTTGAAGCGCTCCTGCTCGAGAGGTTCCTTTGGCATGATAAAATCCTCGTTGTCGAGGGTCTCCTCTTCCTCAGAGAGTGGGAGATAATTGTTATCCTCCGAGTCCCCATATGTGGTCTATTCATTAGAGCTGTCTTGCCCGCCTTCTTGTTCCTCCTGCTGGGATTCTACCTCAACAGGGTCTTTGTTGTCCGGAGTATCATCTTCTCTGGTGCTGGCAGTGTTTTTTCTTGGGCGATGTGACCTAGGGCGTCAGTGTCCGGGCTATGTACTAGGTGGTTTATTCTTGACCGGATCCTCGTTGTCATCGTCGAGAGCACCATAAGGTGTGTCTATTATACACATGTCATACCATGAAGTCGGCATCCCGGGTTGAGCGGGTAGTAAGCTCTGGCGGGGGTCGGTCGTGTTGGTTAGGTCTTCAACAGTGGCTACGAAGTGGGTGGCGGGTGGAAAACAAAATTCTCCATCGTCCGCTGAGAGTTCGAACCGAACATAGTTCGGCGACGAGTCATTTGCCAAGGATAGGTTTTTTAGCGAGTTTAGTATGTCACCCATGGGAGAGTGTTGGAAGACATCTACGGCGCTAAACTTGAAGATCGATAACCGACCTTGTTCGGTATACGCGGGCTCGCAGGGTTCCGAGTTCGACATCAGAGGCGAGTCCGAGGTTCTGTTGATGATACCATATGAAGTGGAATCTGCGTGCGGCTCCAGCGCCACGGAATCGGTGGCCCTCGTGATGGGGTCGAGCTTCCCATCTTCGGGCGACTTGATCTGCTCCAGATTTAAGGCTAGAGCTGCTACAGGAGCTATCTCCTAGATGCGGCCCGATGACAGCTTTAAGCCATGTTCATCGAGATGATGGGGAGCGGTTGGCGCGGTCTCGAATCCGTCGAAGTTCAAATCTCCACGGATGTCCACGAATAATTCAAGCTTTCGAATCTGACCTGATGGCCAAGAGCGTAGTTGTCGATCTGCTCTAGATGGCCAAGCAAGTTGGCCCGTAGTATGAAGCAGTCAAATATGAAGATCTGTTCGGGGAGGAAGGTTCCTCTTTGGACAGCGTCGTTATTGACAATTGAAGGGGCCATCGAACCTTTTGTCGACGGCATAGTGGAACTATCAATGAAAGCACCAATGTCGGTGTCAAAACCGGTGGATCTCGGGTAGGGGGTCCCGAACTGTGCGTCTAGGATCGATGGTAACAGGAGACAGGGGACACGACGTTTACCCAGGTTCGAGCCCTCTCTATGGAGGTAATACCCTACTTCCTGCTTGATTGATCTTGATGAATATGAATATTACAAGAGTTGATCTACCACGAGATCATAATGGCTAAATCCTAGAAGTCTAGCCTATATGGGTATGGTAATGAGTATATGGGGTATCTCCCCCGGACTACCCCCCCTTCGGTTTATATATACACCGAGAGGATCTAGGGTACATAAGAAGTTATCTTTGATCGCCAAGCTTGCCTTCCACGCCAAGTAGAGCCCAATCCAGACACGGTGCAGTCTTCGGCCTTCATGTCTTCACAGCCTATCAGTCTGGCCCATGGATAACAGGCCAGACGCCCGAGGACCCCTTAGTCCAGGACTCCCTCACCCCCACCCCCCCTTCGAAAAAACAAAAACCCCAGCCCCTGAAGCGCTGACGCGTGGATGCCTTTTAGTCTCGGTTGGTGCTACCAACCGGGACAAAAGTCCCTCCTGCCTGGGCAAGCCGCAACGGCCACGTGGGGACCCATCTGTCCTAGTTCGTATAAGAACCGGGACTAAAGGTATTAGGCTTTAGTACCGACCCTTTAGTCCTGGTTCTGGAACGAGGACAAATGGGCCTTATGAACCAGGACAAATGGGCCATTTTCTACTAGTGATGGTTAGTTCCGTTTAGATGTTTTGAACTATGGGTTTAGGCGCTGCAATGATCACACATGTTGTTTCAGTGTTGCTTCACTGATCAGACATGTTGTTTCAGTGTTGCTTCACTAATCACACATGTTGTTTCAGTGTTGCTTCACTGATCACACATGTTATTAGTCTCATGTTTATTAATCAAATCAAATGCATGCTTTTTCCCACCAGCAAATTATCTATGTATGTTTGTGTAAATTCAAGAAAATGCAAAAAAATAAAACCTTGGCAAACTATCTATGTTTGTGTAGAAGATCATGTGTGCAAAATTTGAGGTGATTTAGAGGAGGTCAAAGAAATTTGAATTTGAGAAATGTGCCCCCAATGAGCTCCTAGGCTAGGGTAACCAGCCCATTTGTAATCAAGTTTTTTTGGACCTACTCTAAATGAGCCAAATGTTTTTTATTAACACCTATTCAATCTATACAAAATCGTCCCCGGACCCCAAAACAGTGTGTTATAGCCCATGAAAACGGCAAGAAATGGCCAAAACGACGAGTTTTGACCACGTCCAAATAGCCGTGTACCGAGGGTTATGGGCCATCGAAATCGTCCCCGCACCCTAAAAACAATGTGCTATAGCCCACGAAAACGACCAGAAATGCTCGAAACGACGAGTTTTGATGATGTCCAAATAGTTGTGTACTGGTGGTAACGGGCCATCGAAAGCATCCCCGGACCACAAAACAGGGTGTTATAGCCCACGAAAACGGCAAAAATGCTCAAAACTACGAGTTTTGACGACATTCAAATAGCCGTGTACCGGGGGTCAAGGGACATGAAAACCGACCCGGACCCCAAAACAGTGTGTTATAGCCTACAAAAACAACCAGAAATGCTCGAAACTACGAGTTTTCACGGCGTCAAAATAGCCGTCACTGCCCATCGAAATCGTCCCCGGACCACAAAACAAGGTGTCATAGCCCACGAAAACGGCCAAAAATGCTCGAAACGACGAGTGTTGACAACATCAAAATAGCCGTCTACCGGGGATCAAGGGGCATGAAAACCGACCCGGACCCCAAAACAGTGTGTTATAGCCCAGAAAAACGGCCAGAAATGGCCAAAACGACGAGTTTAGACCACGTCCAGATAGTCGTGTATCGGTGGTTATGGGCCATCAAAATCGTCCCCGCACCCTAAAAATTGTGTGCTATAGCCACTAAACGGCTAGAAATGCTCCAAACGATGACTTTTGACGATGTCCAAATAGCCGTGTACTGGTGGTCACAGGCCATCGAAATCGTCCTCGGACCCCAAAACAGTGTGTTATAGCCCATGAAAACAGCTAGAAATGCTCGAAACGACGAGTTTTGACGACGTCCAAATAGCCGTATACCGCGGATCAAGGGACATGAAAACCGTCCTCGGACCCCACAAAATGCGTTATAGCCTACGAAAATGGCCAGAAATGCTCGAAACGACGAGTTTTGATGGCGTCAAAATAGCCGTCTACTAGGGGTCACGGGCCATCGAAATCGTCCCCAGACCCCAAAAAAGTGTGTTATATTCCACGAAATCGGCCAGAAATGCTCGAAACGACGAGTTTTGATGACGTCCAAATAGTCGTGTACTGGGGGTCATAGGACATGAAGACCATCCTTGGACCCCAAAACAATGTGTTATAGCTTACGAAAACGGCCAGAAATGCTCGAAACGACGAGTTTTGACGACGTCAAAATAGCCGTCTACCGGGGGTCACGAGCCATCGAAACGACGCGTTTTCGATTTTTTTTTTGCCATTTTCGTGGGCTATAACACCCTGTTTTGTGGTCCGGGGATGATTTCGATGGCCCGTGACCACCAGTACACAACTATTTGGACATCATCAAAACTCGTCGTTTTGAGCATTTTTGGCCGTTTTCGTGGACTATAACACACTTTTTTGGGTTCAGGGGACGATTTCGATGGCTCGTGACCCCCGGTAGACGGCTATTTTCACGTCGTCAAAACTCGTTGTTTGGAGCATTTCTGGCCGTTTTCGTAAGCTATAACACACTGTTTTGGGGTCCAGGGATGGTTTTCATGACCTATGACCCCCGATACACTGCTATTTGGACGTCATCAAAACTCATCGTCTCGAGCATTTCTGGTCGTTTTCGTAGGCTATAACACACTTTTTTGCGGTCCGGGGACGGTTTTCATGTCCCTTGACCCCCGGTACACGGCTATTTGGACGTCGTCAAAACTTGTCGTTTCGAGCATTTCTGGTCGTTTTCGTAGGATATAACACACTGTTTTGGGGTCCGGGGACGGTTTTCATGTCCCTTAACCCCCGGTACACGGCTATTTGGACGTCATCAAAACTTGTCGTTTCGAGCATTTCTGGCCGTTTGCGTGGGCTATAACACACTGTTTTGGGGCACCCGGTACACGGCTATTTTGACGTGGTCAAAACTCGTCATTTTGTCCATTTCTGGTCGTTTTTGTGGGCTTATAACACACTGCTTTGGGGTCCGGGGACGATTTCGATGGCCCGTGACACCCGGTACACGGCTATTTCGACGTCGTCAAAACTCGTCATTTCGAGCATTCCTGGCCGTTTTCGTAGGCTATAACACACTGTTTTGGGGCACCAGGACGGTTTTGACGGCCCTTGACCCCCGGTACACAGCTATTTGGACGTCGTCAAAACTCGTCGTTTTGAGCATTTCTGGTCGTTTTCGTGGGCTATAACACACTGTTTTGGGGGTCCGAGGACGATTTCGATGGCCCGTGGCCCCCGGTAGACGGCTATTTTGACGTTGTCCACACTCGTCGTTTCGAGCATTTTTGGTCGTTTTTGTGGGCGATAACACCTTGTTTTGTGGTCCGGGGACGATTTTGATAGTCAGTGATCCTCGGTAGACGGCTATTTGATGCCGTGAAAACTCGTCGTTTCGAGCATTTGGATGTCGGGGGTCGGGTTTCATGTCCCTTGACCCCCGGTACACGGCTATTTGGTTGTGGTGAAAACACGTCGTTTCGAGCATTTTTTGCCGTTTTCATGGGCTATAACACCCTGTTTTGTGGCCCGGGGACGATTTCGATGGCCCATTACCACCAGTACACAACTATTTGGACATTGTCAAAACTCGTGGTTTCGAGCATTTCTGGCTGTTTTCGTGGGCTACAGCACATTGTCTTTAGGGTGCGGGGACGATTTCGATGGCCCGTGACCCCCGGTGCACGACTATTTGGACGTCATCAAAACTCGTCGTTTCAAGCATTTCTCGCCGTTTTCGCACTTTTTTGGGGTCTGGTACGATTTCGATGGCCCGTGACCCCTAGTAGACGGCTATTTTGACGCCGTTAAAACTCGTCGTTTCGAGCATTTCTGGCCATTTTCGTAGGCTATAATGCATTTTTTGGGGTCCGAGGATGGTTTTCATGTCCCTTGATCCGCGGTATACGGCTATTTGGACGTCGTGAAAACTCGTCGTTTCGAGCATTTCTAGCTGTTTTCATGGGCTATAACACACTGTTTTGGAGTCCGGGGACGATTTCGATGGCCTATGACCACCAGTACACGACTATTTGGACATTGTCAAAAGTCATCGTTTCGAGCATTTCTAGCCGTTTAGTGGCTATAGCACACAATTTTTACGGTGCGGGGACGATTTTGATGGCCCATAACCACCGGTACACGACTATTTGGACGTGGTCTAAACTCGTCGTTTTGGCCATTTCTGGCCGTTTTTGTGGGCTATAACACACTGTTTTGGGGTCCGGGGACGATTTCGATGGCCCGTGGCCCCGGTAGACGGCTATTTTGACGTTGTCAACACTCGTCGTTTTGAGCATTTTTGGCCGTTTTCGTGGGCTATAACACCTTGTTTTGTGTTCCGGGGACGATTTCGATGGCAGTGATCCTTATTAGACGGCTATTTTGATGTCGTGAAAATTCGTAGTTTCGAGCATTTCTGGTTGTTTTTGTAGGCTATAACACACTGTTTTGGGGTCGGGGGTCGATTTTCATGACCCTTAACCCCCGGTACATGGCTATTTGGATGTCATCAAAACTCGTCGTTTTGAGCATTTTTTGCCGTTTTCGTGGGCTATAACACCCTGTTTTGTGGTCCGGGGATGATTTCGATGACCCGTGACCACCAGTACACGACTATTTGGACATCTTCAAAAGTCATCGTTTCGAGCATTTCTGGCCGTTTTCGTGGACTATAACACACTTTTTTGGGGTCAGGGGACGATTTCGATGGCTCCTGATCCCCGGTAGACGGCTATTTTGACGTCGTCAAAACTCGTCGTTTCGAGCATTTCTGGCGGTTTTCGTAAGGTATAACACACTGTTTTGGGGTCCAGGGATGGTTTTCATGTCCTATGACCCCCGGTACACGGCTATTTGGACGTCATCAAAACTCGTCGTTTCGAGCATTTCGGGTAGTTTTCGTAGGCTATAACACACTTTTTTGGGGTCCGGGTCGATTTCGATGGCCCGTGACCCCCGGTACACAGCTATTTGGACGTCGTCAAAACTCGTCGTTTCGAGCATTTCTGGTCATTTTCGTAGGAAATAACACACTGTTTTGGGATCCGAGGACGGTTTTCATGTCCGTTGACCCCCCCAGTACACGGCTATTTGGACGTCGTCAAAACTTGTCGTTTCAAGCATTTCTGGCCGTTTGCGTGGGCTATAACACCTTGTTTTGTGGTCCGGGGACGATTTCAATGTGCAGTGATCCTTGCTTGACGGCTATTTTGACGCCGTGAAAATTCATAGTTTCGAGCATTTCTGGTTGTTTTTGTAGGCTATAACACACTGTTTTGGGGACAGGGGTCGGTTTTCATATCCCTTGACCTCCGGTACACGGCTATTTGGACGTCGTCAAAACTTGTCATTTCGAGCATTTCTGGTCGTTTTCGTAGGATACAAGACACTGTTTTGGGTCCGTGGACGGTTTTCATGTCCCTTGACCCTCAGTACACGACTATTTGGACGTCGTCAAAACTTGTTGTTTCGAGCATTTCTGGCCGTTTGCGTGGGCTATAACACACTGTTTTGGGGTCCTGGGACGATTCTCGTGTCCCTTGACCCCCGGTACACGGCTATTTGGACGTGGTCAAAACTCGTCATTTTGTCCATTTCGGGTCGTTTTTGTGGGCTTATAACACACTGTTTTGGGGCCCCGGGACGGTTTTGATGGCCCGTGACACCCGGTACACGGCTATTTCGACGTCGTCAAAACTCGTCATTTTGAGCATTTCTGGTCATTTTCGTGGGCTATAACACACTGTTTTGGGGGTCCGAGGACGATTTCGATGACCCGTGGCCCCTGGTAGACGGCTATTTTGACGTTGTCCATGCTCGTCGTTTCGAGCATTTTTGGTCGTTTTCATGGGCGATAACACCTTGTTTTGTGGTCCGGGGACGATTTCGATGGTTAGTGATCCTTGCTAGACGGCTATTTGATGCTGTGAAAACTCGTCGTTACGAGCATTTGGATGTCGGGGGTCGGTTTTCATGTCCCTTGACCCCCGGTACACGGCTATTTGGTTGTTGTCAAAACTCGTCGTTTCGAGCATTTTTTGCTGTTTTCCTGGGCTATAACACCCTGTTTTGTGGCCCGGGGATGATTTCGATGGCCCGTTACCACCAGTACACAACTATTTGGACATCATCAAAACTCGTCATTTCGAGCATTTCTGGCCGTTTTCGTGGACTATAACACACTTTTTTGGTGGCTCGTGACCCCCGGTAGACGGCTATAACACACTTTTTCGTGGACGATTTCGATGGCTCGTGACCCCCGGTAGACGGCTATAACACACTGTTTTGGGGTCCGGGGACGATTTCGATGGCCCGTGGCCCCAGTAGACGGCTATTTTGATGTTGTCAACACTCGTCGTTTCGAGCATTTTTGGCCGTTTTCGTGGGCTATAACACCTTGTTTTGTGGTCCGGGGACGATTTCGATGGCAGTGATCCTTGGTAGAGGGCTATTTTGATGTCATGAAAATTCGTAGTTTCGAGCATTTCTGGTTGTTTTTGTAGGCTATAAACACTGTTTTGGGGTCGGGGGTCGGTTTTCATGTCCCTTAACCCCAGGTACATGGCTATTTGGATGTTGTCAAAACTCGTCGTTTCGAGCATTTTTTGCCGTTTTCGTGGGCTATAACACCCTGTTTTGTGGTCCGGGGATGATTTCGATGGCCCGTGACCAGTACACAGTTTTTTGGGGTCAGGGGATGATTTCGATGGCTCGTGACCCCCGGTAGACGGCTATTTTGACGTCGTCAAAACTCGTCGTTTCGAGCATTTCTGGCCGTTTTCATAAGGTATTACACACTGTTTTGGGGTCCAGGGATGGTTTTCATGTCCTATGACCCCCGGTACACGGCTATTTGGACGCCATCAAAACTCGTCGTTTCGAGCATTTCTTTTTGTTTTCGTAGGCTATAACACACTTTTTTGGGGTCCGGGTCGATTTCGATGGCCCGAGACCCCCGGTACACAGCTATTTGGACGTCGTCAAAACTCGTCGTTTCGAGCATTTCTGGTCATTTTCGTAGGAAATAACACACTATTTTGGGATCCGAGGACGGTTTTCATGTCCCTTGACCCCCCCCCAGTACACGGCTATTTGGACGTCGTCAAAACTTGTCGTTTCAAGCATTTCTGGCCGTTTGCGTGGGCTATAACACCTTGTTTTGTGGTCCGGGGACGATTTCAATGTGCAGTGATCCTTGCTGTACGGCTATTTTGACGCCGTGAAAATTCATAGTTTCGAGCATTTCTGGTTGTTTTTGTAGGCTATAACACACTGTTTTGGGGACAGGGGTCGGTTTTCATGTCCCTTGACCTCCGGTACACGGCTATTTGGATGTCGTCAAAACTTGTCATTTCGAGCATTTCTGGTCGTTTTCGTAGGATATAAGACACTGTTTTGGGTCCGTGGACGGTTTTCATGTCCCTTGACCCTCAGTACACGACTATTTGGACGTCGTCAAAACTTGTCGTTTGGAGCATTTCTGGCCGTTTGCGTGGGCTATAACACACTGTTTTGGGGTCCTGGGACGGTTCTCGTGTCCCTTGACCCCGGTACACGGCTATTTGGACGTGGTCAAAACTCGTCATTTTGTCCATTTCTGGTCGTTTTTGTGGGCTTATAACACACTGCTTTGGGGTCCGGGGACGGTTTCGATGGCCCGTGACACCCGGTACACGGCTATTTCGACGTCGTCAAAACTCGTCATTTCGAGCATTCCTGGCCGTTTTCGTAGGCTATAACACACTGTTTTGGGGCCCCGGGACGGTTTTGATGGCCCTTGACCCCCGGTACATAGCTATTTGGACGTCGTCAAAACTCGTCGTTTTGAGCATTTCTGGTCATTTTCGTGGGCTATAACACACTGTTTTGGGGGTCCGAGGACAATTTCGATGACCCGTGGCCCCTGGTAGACGGCTATTTTGACGTTGTCCATGCTCGTCGTTTCGAGCATTTTTGGTCGTTTTCATGGGCGATAACACCTTGTTTTGTGGTCCGGGGACGATTTCGATGGTTAGTGATCCTTGCTAGACGGCTATTTGATGCTGTGAAAACTCGTTGTTTCGAGCATTTGGATGTCGGGGGTAGGTTTTCATGTCCCTTGACCCCCGGTACACGGCTATTTGGTTGTTGTCCAAACTCGTCGTTTCGAGCATTTTTTGCCGTTTTCGTGGGCTATAACACCCTGTTTTGTGGCCCGGGGATGATTTCGATGGCCCGTTACCACCAGTACACAACTATTTGGACATCATCAAAACTCGTCGTTTCGAGCATTTCTGGCCATTTTCGTGGACTATAACACACTTTTTTGGTGTCAGGGGACGATGTCGATGGCTCGTGACCCCCGGTAGACAGCTATTTTTGACGTCGTCAAAACTCGTCGTTTCGAGCATTTCTGGCCGTTTTCGTAAGGTATAACACACTGTTTTGGGGTCCAGGGATGGTTTTCATGTCCTATGACCCCCGGTACACGGCTATTTGGACGCCATCAAAACTCGTCGTTTCGAGCATTTCTTTTTGTTTTCGTAGGCTATAACACACTTTTTTGGGGTCCGGGTCGATTTCGATGGCCCGAGACCCCCGGTACACAGCTATTTGGACGTCGTCAAAACTCGTCGTTTCGAGCATTTCTGGTCATTTTCGTAGGAAATAACACACTGTTTTGGGATCCGGGGACGGTTTTCATGTCCCTTGACCCCCCAGTACACGGCTATTTGGACGTCGTCAAAACTTGTCGTTTCATGTCCCTTGACCCCCCAGTACACGGCTTATACACACTGCTTTGGGGTCCGGGGACTATTTCGATGGCCCGTAACACCCGATACACGTCTATTTCGACGTCGTCAAAACTCGTCATTTCGAGCATTCCTGGCCGTTTTCGTAGGTCCCCGGGACGGTTTTGATAGCCCTTGAACCCCGGTACATAGCTATTTGGACGTCGTCAAAACTCGTCGTGGGCTATAACACATTGTTTTGGGGGTCCGTGGACGATTTCGATTACCCGTGGCCCCCGGTAGACGGCTATTTTGACGTTGTGCACCCTCGTCGTTTCGAGCATTTTTGGTCGTTTTCGTGGGTGATAACACCTTGTTTTGTGGTCCGGGGACGATTTCCATGGTCAGTGATCCTTGGTAGACGGCTATTTGATGCCGTGAAAACTCGTCGTTTCGAGCATTTGGATGTCGGGGGTCGGTTTTCATGTCCCTTGACCCCCGGTACACGGCTATTTGGTTGTTGTCAAAACTCGTCGTTTCGAGCATTTTTGCCGTGGGCTATAACACCCTGTTTTGTGGCCCGGGGACGATTTCAATGGCCCGTTACCACCAGTGCACAACTATTTGGACATTGTCAAAACTCGTGGTTTCGAGCATTTCTGGCTGTTTTCGTGGGCTACAGCACATTGTTTTTAGGGTGCGGGGACGATTTTGATGGCCCGTGACCCCCGGTACACGACTATTTGGACGTCGTCAAAACTCGTCGTTTCGAGCATTTCTCGCCGTTTTCGCACTTTTTTGGGGTCTGGGACAATTTCGATGGCCCGTGAACCCCAGTAGACGGCTATTTTGATGCCGCTAAAACTCATCGTTTCGAGCATTTCTGGCCATTTTCGTAGCCTATAACGCATTTTTTGGGGTCCGAGGACGGTTTTCATGTCCCTTGATCCGCAGTATACGGCTATTTTGACGTCGTCAAAACTCGTCGTTTCGAGCATTTCTAGCTGTTTTCATGGGCTATAACACACTGTTTTGGGGTCCGGGGACGATTTCGATGGCCTATGACCACCAGTACACGGCTATTTGGACATCGTCAAAAGTCATCGTTTCAAGCTTTTCTAGCCGTTTAGTGGCTATAGCACACAATTTTTACGGTGCGGGGACGATTTTGATGGCCCATAACCACCGGTACACGACTATTTGGACGTGGTCTAAACTCGCCGTTTTCGTGGGCTATAACACACTGTTTTGGGGTCCAAGGACGATTTCGATGGCCCGTGGCCCCAGTAGACGGCTATTTTGACGTTGTCAACACTCGTCGTTTCAAGCATTTTTGGCCGTTTTCGTGGGCTATAACACCTTGTTTTGTGGTCCAGGGATGATTTCGATGGCAGTGATCCTTGGTAGACGGCTATTTTGATGTCGTGAAAATTCGTAGTTTCGAGCGTTTCTGGTTGTTTTTGTAGGCTATAAACACTGTTTTGGGGTCGGGGGTCGGTTTTCATGTCCCTTAACCCCCGGTACATGGCTATTTGGATGTCGTCAAAACTCGTCGTTTCGAGCATTTTTTGCCGTTTTCGTGGGCTATAACACCCTGTTTTGTGGTCCGGGGATGATTTCGATGGCCCGTGACCACCAGTACACAACTATTTGGACATCATCAAAACTCGTCGTTTCGAGCATTTCTGGCCGTTTTCGTGGACTATAACACACTTTTTTGGGGTCAGGGGACGATTTCGATGGCTCGTGACCCCCGGCAGACGGCTATTTTGACGTCGTCAAAACTCGTCGTTTCGAGCATTTCTGGCCGTTTTCGTAAGGTATAACACACTGTTTTGGGGTCCAGGGATGGTTTTCATGTCCTATGACCCTCGGTACACGGCTTTTTGGACGTCATCAAAACTCGTCGTTTCGAGCATTTCTGGTTGTTTTCGTAGGCTATAACACACTTTTTTGGGGTCCGGGTCGATTTCGATGGCCCGTGACCCCCGGTACACAACTATTTGGAAGTCGTCAAAACTCGTCGTTTCGAGCATTTCTGGTCATTTTCGTAGGAAATAACACACTGTTTTGGGGGTCCGAGGACGATTTCGATGACCCGTGGCCCCTGGTAGACGGCTATTTTGACGTTGTCCACGCTCGTCGTTTCAAGCATTTTTGGTCGTTTTCATGGGCGATAACACCTTGTTTTGTGGTCCGGGGATGATTTCGATGGTTAGTGATCCTTGCTAGACGGCTATTTGATGCTGTGAAAACTCGTCGTTTCGAGCATTTGGATGTCGGGGGTCGGTTTTCATGTCCCTTGACCCCCGGTACACGGCTATTTGGTTGTTGTCAAAACTCGTCGTTTCGAGCATTTTTTGCCGTTTTCGTGGGCTATAACACCCTGTTTTGTGGCCCGGGGACGATTTCGATGGCCCGTTACCACCAGTACACAACTATTTGGACATCATCAAAACTCGTCGTTTCGAGCATTTCTGGCCGTTTTCGTGGACTATAACACACTTTTTTGGTGTCAGGGGACGATTTCGATGGCTCGTGACCCCCGGTAGACGGCTATTTTTGACGTCGTCAAAACTCGTCGTTTCGAGCATTTCTGGCCGTTTCCGTAAGCTATAACACACTGTTTTGGGGTCCGGGGATGGTATTCATGTCCTATGACCCCTGGTACACGGCTATTTGGACGTCATCAAAACTCGTCGTTTCGAGCATTTCTGGTCGTTTTCGTAGGATATAACACACTGTTTTGGGGTCCGGGGACAGTTTTCATGTCCCTTGACCTCCGGTACACGGCTATTTGGACGTCGTCAAAACTTGTCGTTTCGAGCATTTCTGGTCGTTTTCGTAGGATATAACACACTATTTTGGGGTCCGGGGATGGTTTTCATGTCCCTTGACCCTCGGTACACGGCTATTTGGACGTCGTCAAAACTTGTCGTTTCGAGCATTTCTGGTCGTTTGCGTGGGCTATAACACACTGTTTTGGGGTCCAGGGACGGTTCTCGTGTCCCTTGACCCCCGGTACACGGCTATTTGGACGTGGTCAAAACTTGTCATTTTGTCCATTTCTGGTCGTTTTTGTGGGCTTATAACACACTGCTTTGGGGTCCGGGGACGATTTCGATGGCCCGTGACACCCGGTACACGGCTATTTCGACGTCATCAAAACTCGTCATTTCGAGCATTCCTGGCCGTTTTCGTAGGCTATAACACACTGTTTTGGGGCCCCGGGACGGTTTTGATGGCCCTTGACCCCCGGTACATAGCTATTTGGACGTCGTCAAAACTCGTCGTTTTGACCATTTTTGGTCATTTTCATGGGCTATAACACACTGTTTTCGGGGTCCGAGGACGATTTCGATGACCCGTAGCCCCCGGTAGACGGCTATTTTGACGTTGTCCACCCTCGTCGTTTCGAGCATTTTTGGTCGTTTTCGTGGGCGATAACACCTTGTTTTGTGGTCCGGGGACGATTTCGATGGTCAGTGATCCTTGCTAGACGGCTATTTGATGCCGTGAAAACTCGTCGTTTCGAGCATTTGGATGTCGGGGGTCGGTTTTCATGTCCCTTGACCCCCGGTACACGGCTATTTGGTTGTTGTCAAAACTCGTCGTTTCGAGCATTTTTTGCCGTTTTCGTGGGCTATAACACCCTGTTTTGTGGCCCGGGGACGATTTCGATGGCCCGTTACCACCAGTACACAACTATTTGGACATTGTCAAAACTCGTGGTTTCGAGCATTTCTGGCTGTTTTCGTGGGCTACAGCACATTGTTTTTAGGGTGCGGGGACGATTTCGATGGCCCGTGACCCCCGGTACACGACTATTTGGACGTCGTCAAAACTCGTCGTTTCGAGCATTTCTCGCCGTTTTCGCACTTTTTTGGGGTCTGGGACGATTTCGATGGCCCGTGACCCCCAGTAGACGGCTATTTTGACGCCGCTAAAACTCATCGTTTCGAGCATTTCTGGCCATTTTCGTAGGCTATAACGCATTTTTTGGGGTCCGAGGACGGTTTTCATGTCCCTTGATCCGCGGTATACGACTATTTGGACGTCGTCAAAACTCGTCGTTTCGAGCATTTCTAGCTGTTTTCATGGGCTATAACACACTGTTTTGGGGTCCGGGGACGATTTCGATGGCCTATGACCACCAGTACACGGCTATTTGAACATCGTCAAGAGTCATCGTTTCGAGCATTTCTAGCCGTTTAGTGGCTATAGCACACAATTTTTACGGTGCGGGGACGATTTTGATGGCCCATAACCACCGGTACACGACTATTTGGACGTGGTCTAAACTCGCCGTTTTCGTGGGCTATAACACACTGTTTTGGGGTCCAGGGACAATTTCGATGGCCCGTGGCCCTAGTAGACGGCTATTTTGACGTTGTCAACACTCGTCGTTTCGAGCATTTTTGGCCGTTTTCGTGGGCTATAACACCTTGTTTTGTGGTCCAGGGACGATTTCGATGGCAGTGATCCTTGGTAGACGGCTATTTTGATGTCGTGAAAATTCATAGTTTCGAGCATTTCTGGTTGTTTTTGTAGGCTATAAACACTGTTTTGGGGTCGGGGGTCGGTTTTCATGCCCCTTAACCCCCGGTACATGGCTATTTGGATGTCGTCAAAACTCGTCGTTTCGAGCATTTTTTGCCGTTTTCGTGGGCCATAACACCCTGTTTTGTGGTCCGGGGATGATTTCGATGGCCCGTGACCACCAGTACACAACTATTTGGACATCATCAAAACTCGTCGTTTCGAGCATTTCTGGCCGTTTTCGTGGACTATAACACACTTTTTTGGGGTCAGGGGACGATTTCGATGGCTCGTGACCCCCGGTAGACGGCTATTTTGACGTCGTCAAAACTCGTCGTTTTGAGCATTTCTGGTCATTATCATGTGCTATAACACACTGTTTTGGGGGTCCAAGGACGATTTCGATGACCCGTGGCCCCCGGTAGATGGCTATTTTGACGTTGTCCACCCTTGTCGTTTCGAGCATTTTTGGTCGTTTTCGTGGGCGATAACACCTTGTTTTGTGGTCCGGGGACGATTTCGATGGTCAGTGATCCTTGGTAGACGACTATTTGATGCCGTGAAAACTCGTCGTTTCGAGCATTTGGATGTCGGGGGTCGGTTTTCATGTCCCTTGACCCCCGCTACACGGCTATTTGGTTGTTGTCAAAACTCGTCGTTTCGAGCATTTTTTGCCGTTTTCATGGGCTATAACACCCAGTTTTGTGGCCCGGGGACGATTTCGATGGCCCGTTAACACCAGTACACAACTATTTGGACATTGTCAAAACTCGTGGTTTCGAGCATTTCTGGTTGTTTTCATGGGCTACAGCACATTGTTTTTAGGGTGCGGGGACGATTTCGATGGCCCGTGACCCCCGGTACACGACTATTTGGACGTCGTCAAAACTCGTCGTTTCGAGCATTTCTCGCCGTTTTCGCACTTTTTTGGGGTCTGGGACGATTTCGATGGCCCGTGACCCCCAGTAGACGGCTATTTTGACGCCGCTAAAACTCATCGTTTCGAGCATTTCTGGCCATTTTCGTAGGCTATAACGCATTTTTTGGGGTCCGAGGACGGTTTTCATGTCCCTTGATCCGCGGTATACGGCTATTTGTACGTCGTCAAAACTCGTCGTTTCGAGCATTTTTAGCTGTTTTCATGGGCTATAACACACTGTTTTGGGGTCCGGGGACGATTTCGATGGCCTATGACCACCAGTACATGGCTATTTGGACATCGTCAAAAGTCATCGTTTCGAGCATTTCTAGCCGTTTAGTGGCTATAGCACACAATTTTTACGGTGCGGGGACGATTTTGATGGCCCATAACCACCGGTACACGACTATTTGGACGTGGTCTAAACTCGCCGTTTTCGTGGGCTATAACACACTGTTTTGGGGTCCAGGGACAATATCGATGGCCCGTGGCCCCAGTAGACGGCTATTTTGACGTTGTCAACACTCGTCGTTTCGAGCATTTTTTGCCGTTTTCGTGGGCTATAACACCTTGTTTTGTGGTCCAGGGACAATTTCGATGGCAGTGATCCTTGGTAGACGGCTATTTTGATGTCGTGAAAATTCATAGTTTCGAGCATTTCTGGTTGTTTTTGTAGGCTATAAACACTGTTTTGGGGTCGGGGGTCGGTTTTCATGTCCCTTAACCCCCGGTACATGGCTATTTGGATGTCGTCAAAACTCGTCGTTTCGAGCATTTTTTGCCGTTTTCGTGGGCTATAACACCCTGTTTTGTGGTCCGGGGATGATTTCGATGGCCCGTGACCAACAGTACACAACTATTTGGACATCATCAAAACTCGTCGTTTCGAGTATTTCTGGCCGTTTTCGTGGACTATAACACACTTTTTTGGGGTCAGGGGACGATTTCGATGGCTCGTGACCCCCGGTAGACGGCTATTTTGACGTCGTCAAAACTCGTCGTTTTGAGCATTTCTGGTCATTTTCATGTGCTATAACACACTGTTTTGGGGGTGCGAGGATGATTTCGATGACCCGTGGCCCCCGGTAGACGGCTATTTTGACGTTGTCCACCCTTGTCATTTCGAGCATTTTTGGTCGTTTTCGTGGGCGATAACACCTTGTTTTGTGGTCCGGGGACGATTTCGATGGTCAGTGATCCTTGGTAGACGACTATTTGATGCCGTGAAAACTCGTCGTTTCGAGCATTTGGATGTCGGGGGTCGGTTTTCATGTCCCTTGACCCCCGCTACACGACTATTTGGTTGTTGTCAAAACTCGTCGTTTCGAGCATTTTTTGCCGTTTTCGTGGGCTATAACACCCTGTTTTGTGGCCCGGGGACGATTTCGATGGCCCGTTAACACCAGTACACAACTATTTGGACATTGTCAAAACTCATGGTTTCGAGCATTTCTGGTTGTTTTTGTGGGCTACAGCACATTGTTTTTAGGGTGCGGGGACGATTTCGATGGCCCGTGACCCCCGGTACACGACTATTTGGACGTCGTCAAAACTCGGTCGTTTCGAGCATTTCTCGCCGTTTTCGCACTTTTTTGGGGTCTGGGACGATTTCGATGGCCCGTGACCCCCAGTAGACGGCTATTTTGACGCCGCTAAAACTCATCGTTTCGAGCATTTCTGGCCATTTTCGTAGGCTATAACGCATTTTTTGGGGTCCGAGGACGGTTTTCATGTCCCTTGATCCGCGGTATACGGCTATTTGGACGTCGTCAAAACTCGTCGTTTCGAGCATTTTTAGCTGTTTTCATGGGCTATAACACACTGTTTTGGGGTCCGGGGACGATTTCGATGGCCTATGACCACCAGTACACGGCTATTTGGACATCGTCAAAAGTCATCGTTTCGAGCATTTCTAGCCGTTTAGTGGCTATAGCACACAATTTTTACGGTGCGGGGACGATTTTGATGGCCCATAACCACCGGTACACGACTATTTGGACGTGGTCTAAACTCGCCGTTTTCGTGGGCTATAACACACTGTTTTGGGGTCCAGGGACAATTTCGATGGCCCGTGGCCCCAGTAGACGGCTATTTTGACGTTGTCAACACTCATCGTTTCGAGCATTTTTTGCCGTTTTCGTGGGCTATAACACCTTGTTTTGTGGTCCAGGGACGATTTCGATGGCAGTGATCCTTGGTAGACGGCTATTTTGATGTCGTGAAAATTCATAGTTTCGAGCATTTCTGGTTGTTTTTGTAGGCTATAAACACTGTTTTGGGGTCGGGGTCGGTTTTCATGTCCCTTAACCCCCGGTACATGGCTATTTGGATGTCGTCAAAACTCGTCCTTTCGAGCATTTTTTGCCGTTTTCGTGGGCTATAACACCCTGTTTTGTGGTCCGGGGATGATTTCGATGGCCCGTGACCACCAGTACACAACTATTTGGACATCATCAAAACTCGTCGTTTCGAGCATTTCTGGCCGTTTTCGTGGACTATAACACACTTTTTTGGGGTCAGGGGACGATTTCGATGGCTCGTGACCCCCGGTAGACGGCTATTTTGACGTCGTCAAAACTCGTCGTTTTGAGCATTTCTGGCATTTTCATGTGCTATAACACACTGTTTTGGGGGTCCGAGGACGATTTCGATGACCCGTGGCCCCCGGTAGACGGCTATTTTGGCGTTGTCCACCCTTGTCGTTTCGAGCATTTTTGGTCGTTTTCGTGGGCGATAACACCTTGTTTTGTGGTCCGGGGACGATTTCGATGGTCAGTGATCCTTGGTAGACGACTATTTGATGCCGTGAAAACTCGTCGTTTCGAGCATTTGGATGTCGGGGGTCGGTTTTCATGTCCCTTGACCCCCGCTACACGGCTATTTGGTTGTTGTCAAAACTCGTCGTTTCGAGCATTTTTTGCCATTTTCATGGGCTATAACACCCAGTTTTGTGGCCCGGGGACGATTACTGGGGTCGTCAGGAGCACTCGAAGGCAACGAGCGCAGGTGGAGAAGCCCGGGAGCACGAAGCTCACCGGCCATGGCGGACGGCGGCTTCGGGTGCTCGTGGGGCGGCG
Source organism: Triticum dicoccoides (assembly GCF_002162155.2). Classification (NCBI taxonomy): domain Eukaryota; kingdom Viridiplantae; phylum Streptophyta; class Magnoliopsida; order Poales; family Poaceae; genus Triticum; species Triticum dicoccoides. Next base: position 95,070 of record NC_041386.1, on the reverse strand, counting down.
GCTATACGGCGCAATCGAAGGGGGAAAGAGGAAGGGGAGGCGTAGGAGCTCACAGCGGTGCCGTAGGGATGGTTAGCCAGCTCGGGGGCGCGCCGGAGTGGCCGAATCGACGGAGAAGATCCTCGGCGGCCGGCGAGGGGAAAACGTCGGGGGTGGCGTTCCGGGGCTCTTCTGGTCGCGTGACACGGCGAGGAGGTCGAGGGAGGACCGGCGGAGCTTCCTGGGGCGTCAGTGAGGCTAGGGGTAGCCGGTGGCCATGGGTACGGCGACGATGGCGGCGAGCTCCGCTCGGTGCTGTGCGCGAGAGGGAAACAGAGGAGGGAATGGGGTCCAGGGGGAGAGAGGGGAGGTGCAGGG
>NC_041386.1:82104-94321 GCF_002162155.2 Triticum dicoccoides | reverse complement strand
GCTACAGGTAAGTGGCCCAGGTACTTCCTTCTCTCTCTCTCTTTTATTTCTATTTCAGTTCTGTTTTCTTTTTTTTTAATTCTTTTGCCACTGTTTTGAATTAAAATAATAATTCAAACAATGCCAAAGCTCCTCTGAATATTTTATATTGCTAGATGGACTTTTCCAAAAGCTTATAAAATATTTCAGGGGGTATTTGAAATTATATTCTAATTATATGAATATAATTCAAATTCAAATAGCTAATGAATTAAATCCAAAGTCCCAAAAATAAATCCTTAAAAATGTTCAATATTTTGGTTGGGACCAGAACCCTTACCAAAAATTATCAAACATTTAAGAAGAGCCTTTTGGAGCAATGAATGAGATTTCTAGGGTTTTTGCCCCTCTTTTATTTAGGGTTTTGAGGCTTCCAATATTCCTCAATTCAAGTTTCAAAAATATAGATATGATGCACACATGAAGCTAGCCTAGAGCAATGCCAGAAACTAGGGATGTGACACCAACTTGATCACGAACTCAACATAGTGGTCAGGTGACAACCCGGTAACACCTCCAAGAAGATATTTGGAAAGTCACGAACCACCGGTATGTTACTAAGCTCGAGAACAATCTCGCTTTTGAGGGCAAGACGATATGATCAAATGAGTGAGGGCTTGACAAGATCCTAACTCATCAATCGAAGGGTGCACCGAAATAAGGACTAGGTAGCACGATCAGTCTTAGAAGGATGATTCAAAAACCAACATGCTAAGAATGAAATTATTATCCTTTAACTACCAAGCAACAGAGTTGCTAGCAGTATTGATTTCACACGCCATGATTCATTTGTCGGCATTCCGGTTACAATAACACAGGAACCGAGGAATGAACAATGATGGCAAAAGTATCACTGTACCAAGAGTTCATAGGATGGTGTGCAATTCCTATAACAATCTCGATATAAAATATGTAATACTCCAAGGTAGAACAGAGCAAAAGATGGATTGGCATTTGATCTGCGGAATACAACTACTTTGACCCAATCCTAGATATGGAAGAGGTACTGGAGTTTGTTTCTCCTAGTCATTCCGCGATAGAATGGCTTGACGGACCACAAGAGTAATAGGCATCGATAAACGAACGCACGCATACTCTTGACTATCAATTGATAGACGAGGGTCAGAATGCAACTAAAGAGAACAACTCAAAGGAACATATAACTTTCTGAGTTGTGGATGCATAGATTAGTATGTCGAACCAAGTTCAACATATTTCTTCCGGATAACCCATGCAGAAAGGTAGAACTGGCAGAGTCACGATTTATGAATGGAGAACTCCTCAAGAGTACTCTAATTGTGATTTTTTTTGATCCAATAAACATCTGCCATAAGTAGTTCATGGTATTTGGAAGAAGAAGATACCACGGACTTCAAGGACTATCGCAAAGGTTACTAATATCCTAAAGGCACTAGCAATTACTATCCACATGAAGTAGGTAGAGTGAATCTCGGGTTCAGAACCCAGGAGTAGAATACCTACTACTAAGTAGCATCACGGGATGCTTCCGAGAATAAAGGCCAGAATCTTCACACTAGGACACAAATCATGGCTAGACCACTAGATGATCCCCTAAGCACTTAGGGTCATAATAATAATTCCAACATATATGTCGAGGCAATAATTACCTCAACACACCGATTAGTGTGGTTAATCTGGCCCATGGGAACATCGGAAACAAAAGGAAGGGATTTGCAAATGCATCGGACTATTTAGAAACCTGGGATGACTCGGACAGCATAACGGCTATAATTGCTCAAAAAGATTTGAGACAATCACAAAAATGGTGGCATAACCACTCAGAAGCACAATATCAAGGTTCCGAGATCAACAATTAACATACGGAAGTAGTAGGAACTGAACTGAGACTTAAATCCAACAATCTTATAAGTCTACTGATTAGTAACACGTGATCCTAATAGAAAGAAGAGATAGCCTAGTTCTTAATCCCCGTAGAAGAGAAGCTGATGACTCAGATCAGAGGGCCATGAGGTATAAGGAGTAAAAAGAGCCTTACGTTCCATCCCACAATCAATTCCCTTATATAACTAAAGAATTTCTAGACTCAACTTCAACCAGTTTGGCTTGGTAATCCTACAGGCAGTCAAGCTCTGATACCAACGCTGTCAGGACCCCGACTCAATGCCACATCGATCTAGCATGTAACACCTCATATCACTTTGCGGCCTCATGCACGGTATCCCCACGGGTGTCGCATTACTTTTGCCCGGCACCGTTTGCGCCTTTTGGCACACGTATATGACAGTGTCGCTAGCATCCATATGATAAGGAGCCCGGGCTGACATGGCTAGTCGTAAACCCAAAGCGGCACAGACTTACAGGGACAGGCATCCATGACCCAGCATCGAATGTGTCGGTCATCAGCGAGTGAATCCAGGCTGTAGCACTGGGCTAGCAGGACTCCGGTGAACCGGGCTGTAGCGGGCTAACAGGACTCCGGTATTCACCGCGTGACATTTCCCCGAAGGGACAGACACAGGAACGAAGAAGGACACATGCCGGCCAGCCTAAGTGTTCCGGAACAGTAGCAAGCTACCATGGCTCGGTGGAAACACTAGGAGACATTTCCCCGTAAGAGAGGCTACTAAAGATAAACAACTAGATGGTCAGATCCCACACATACCAAGCATTTCAATAACATACACACAATATGCTCGATATGTGCAAATACAACATGGCATCACAACATGACTCTACAACCCAAGTATTTTAATCAATAGGCTCCGAGGAGCGAGATATTACAAACATGGGTCTCACGACCCAACAATCAGAGCATACAAGTCAAAGCACAAGCGGAAGCTATCATGTCTGGGTACAGACATCTATAAATGAAAAGGCCGAGAAGCCTGACTATCTATCAGATCCTGCCGAGGGCACAAGATCGTAGCTGAGGTAACGAGCTAAACGTCGAAGACCACGCGGAAATACTAGTGAGACTGAAGTCTCTCTGCAAAAACATAAAATAGGCAAACGTGAGTGCAAATGTACCCAGCAAGACTTACATCAGAACTATCTACATATGCATCATTATCAACAAAGGGATGGTGGGGTTTAACTGCAGCAAGCCAGCTTTGACTCGGTGGCTATCCTGAACTACAACTGCGAGTAACTTTTTTTCAGGTGGCGCACACGAGTCCACATATTCACCATATCAATACACCACTATGGATCCGCTCCCGTCTCCCTACGAGAACGCCATCCATAGCACTCACGCTTATCTTGCGTATTTTAGAGTATCCACTTTCACTTGTCTATGAACTGATATAAGCAACCCAGAAGTCCTTTTCCACGGACACGGCTATTCGAATAGATGATGTTAACCCTGCAGGGGTGTACTTCTTCATACATGTTTCCACCAATTAGCGTCTGCACACGACATGTGCTCGGCAGACTTCAAGCGAAAGCCGACGTGGGTGTAGACCACGACCTACCTAAACACTCAAGTCTCTAGTCCAGGTTTATCGCCTATTCGGGTTCCATCCATGAGGAGATCCGGCCGGAGTTTCGCTCACAGCCCCAAACGATGTGAACAGGGTTCTCGAGATACCAAACGGGCATCCGGTACACCGTGCCACGTACCTACCGCATCACAGCCCACCCCTACGGTCAGCGCTGTCCACGGCCTCCAGTAAGCTACAAACACCAGAAACTACTTGCAACTCCTGGACAGAGGACTAGGGTGAATAAGAAGTCGAGCGGGGTCATATTTCAGGGCCCAATGTATGGTAGTAGCTGAATCATGGATCACAAACACAGAACTCAGTTCCTGAGGACGGCTGCAATGAGACAACCCACCATGTACTCCTACATGGCCTCTCACCGCTACCTTTACCAAATCGTGTTCACACACTTAGCTCACACACAGTAGGACATGTTCACACGCCTCTGATTCATCCCCGATGAATCAGACCTGACTCAACTCTAAGCAGTAGCAGGCATGACAAACGAGCATGAATGAGTAGGCACAACAGGGCTCAAACAATTCCTACTCATACTAGTGGGTTTCATCTATTTACTGTGGAATGACAGGTCATGCAAAGGATAAAGGGGTTCAGCTACCGCAGCAAGTAACAGATGAATCGTTGTTGTCCTAATGCAGTAAAAGAGAGCAGGAGCGAGAGAGTAGGATTGTATCGGAATGAACAAGGGGGTTTTGCTTGCCTGGCACTTCTGAAGATAACATTGAGTCTTCATCAGTGTCAACGATCACATCATCGGTATCATGTCTATCGAGAGGGGACAAATACCGGCAACACAGAAGGGAACACAATCAATGCAATGCACAATATGATGCATGATCATGACATGGCAAAATGAATGTGTTTTGAGCTAATGCAACTAGCAACAGATTAAATGAAGTTGGTTTGAATACAAGATTCAAATTTAAACTCCATATGTGATTATTCAAATGCCATTTAATTGATTTGTGCTAAACAGCAGCTATAAGTTGTTCTAACATGCATGAAAATGGTACAGATGGATTCCTTGAATTTTTCTGATAATTTTTCATATATAAATTATTTAATTTGGAGTTACGGTTAATTTTCTATGAATTATTGAAGTTTATACAATTTTCTGGAATTTCCTGATTATTAATAAATCCAGTAATTGAATTAATGCACCAGCCTGACGTCATAGTGACGTCAGCAGGTCAACGGGCTGGTCCGGGTCAAACCTGACGTGTGGGACCCACACGTCAGTGACAGGGGGTTAACAGGGGTTTATTTAGTTTAATTAAAAAATTAAGACACTAGGGCCCACATGTCAGTGTCAGCAGGGGGGTAATTAAATTAAAATAAACTAACTAATTAACAGGGGGCTGGCCCCACCTGTCATCGACCCAGGGGGGGTCAAACCCCTGGTCAGCAGGGCCTAACTGTCAGGACCCCGACTCGATGTCACATCGATCTAGCTGGTAACACCTCATATCACTTTGCGGCCTCACGCACGGTATCCCCACGGGTGTCGTCTTACCTTTTCCCGGGACCGTTTGCGCCTTTTGGCTCACGTATATGATAGTGTCGCTAGCATCCATATGATAAAGAGCCCGGGCTGACATGACTAGTCGTAAACCCAAAGTGGCACAGACTTACATGGACAGGCATCCATGACCCAGCTTCGAACGTGTCGGTCATCAGCAAGTGGGTCCGGGCTGTAGCACTGGGCTAGCAGGACTCCGGTAAACCGAGCTGTAGCGGGCTAACAGGACTCCGGTACTCAAAGCGTGACATTTCCCTGAAGGGACAGACACAGGAACGAAGAAGGACACATGCCGGCCAGCCTAAGTGTTCCAGAGCAGTAGCAAGCTACCATGGCTCAGCGGTAACACTAGGAGACATTTCCCGGTAAGAGAGGCTACCAAAGATAAACAACTAGATAGTCAGATCCCACACATACCAAGCATTTCAATCATACACACAATATGCTCGATATGTGCAAATACAACGAAGCATCACAACATGACTCTATGACACAAGTATTTTATTTAAGGCTCAGTGAGCCATACATAACATACACAAAGGTACGGGTCTCACGACCCCACATACAAGTCATACAGTCATACAAACCAGCAGCGGAAGTAACTTGTCTGAGTACAGACAACTAGTAAAATAAAAGAGGCTTGGAAAGCCTCGCTATACTACGTGGTCCTTCACAAGCTCAGGGTCACCACCTGGGTCTTTAGCCTACTCGTTGATGTCAACGTCTACATAGAACCCATCAGAAGGGGTTGCAGCGTCTTCTGTAAAAATGTAGATTATAGCAACATGAGTACAAAGGTACTCAGCAAGACTTACATCAAATCCTACATACATGCATAGTATCAAGAAGGGTTGGTGGAGTTATTGCAGCAAGCCAGCTTTGACTCTTGGCTAGGCTATCCTACGATACTCCAACTTAAAATGGTTTTGCGCACACGAGTCCACTACTCACCACTTCAATACACTACCGAGGGTCCACCTCCGTCTTCCTACGGAAGAGCCATCCTCGGCACTCACACTTATCTTGAGGCTTTTAACAGTTTCCATTTACTTGTCTATGAACTGTATAGGCAACCAAGTAGTCCTTTACCGCGGACGCGGCTATTCGAATAGATCATGTTAACCCTGCAGGGGGTACTTCTTCATACACGCTCTCACCACTTACCGTCGTTTACACGACATGTACTCGGCAACCTTCAAGCGGAAGCCCAACGTGGGTGTCGGCCACGACCTACCTAATCACCTAAGCCTCCAATCCAGGTTTATCGCCTATTCAGGTTCCATCCGCAGGGAGTCCGGCCGAGGTTTCCCATACGGCCCCGAACGATGTGAACAGGGTTCCCGAGATACCTAACGGGTATTCGGTACACCCGGCCACGTACCTACCGCATCACAGCCCACCCCTACGGTCAGCGCTGTCCACGGCCTCCAGTAGGCTACAAACACCAGAAACTACTTGCAACTCCTGGACAGAGGACTAGGGTGAATAAGAAGTCGAGCGGGGTCATATTTCAGGGCCCAATGTATGGTAGTAGCTGAATCATGGATCACAAACACAGAACTCAGTTCCTGAGGACGGCTGCAATGAGACAACCCACCATGTACTCCTACATGGCCTCTCACCGCTACCTTTACCAAATCGTGTTCACACACTTAGCTCACACACAGTAGGACATGTTCACACGCCTCTGATTTATCCCCGATGAATCAGACCTGACTCAACTCTAAGCAGTAGCAGGCATGACAAACAAGCATGAATGAGTAGGCACAACAGGGCTCAAACAATTCCTACTCATACTAGTGGGTTTCATCTATTTACTGTGGAATGACAGGTCATGCAAAGGATAAAGGGGTTCAGCTACCGCAACAAGTAACAGATGAATCGTTGTTGTCCTAATGCAGTAAAAGAGAGCAGGAGCGAGAGAGTTGGATTGTATCGGAATGAACAAGGGGGTTTTGCTTGCCTGGCACTTCTGAAGATAATATAGCTCTTCATCGGTGTCATCGATCACATCGGCGGTACACGTCTATCGAGAGGGGACAATTACCGGCAAATACAGAAAAACACGATCAATGCAATGCACAATATGATGCATGATCATGACATGGCAAAATGGATGTGTTTTGGGCTAATGCAACTAGCAACAGATTAAATGAAGTTGGTTTGAATATAAGATTCAAATTCAAACTCCATATGTGATTATTCAAATGCCATTTAATTGATTTGTGCTAAACAGCAGCTATAAGTTGTTCTAACATGCATTAAAATGGTACAGATGGATTCCTTGAATTTTTCTGATAATTTTTCATATATAATTTATTTAATTTGGAGTTACGGTTGAATTTCTATGAATTTTAGAAGTTTTAGGCATTTTCTGGAATTTCCTGATTATTTTTAAATCCAGAAAATACTTATTGCGTCAGCATTGCGTCACTATGACGTCAGCAGGTCAACAGACGCTGCTGGTGGTCAAACCTGACCAGTGGGTTCCACTGGTCAGTGACTGAGGCTGGATAGTGTCAATGGCAGGTGGGGCCGGTCAACAGACACATCAGCCTGGTCAACTCCGACGTGTGGGGTCGGTCAAAGTGTGACGGGGCCAGGTCAAACTGACCTATGGGGCCCACAAAATTAGTACTAATTTAAACAGAAATTAAGCTAATTAACTTTGGCACCGGGGCCCACGTGACAGTGGCACCAGGGGGTGATTACCGGGGTGTTTAGGACCTAGTTAAGTGGCCACGTCGGCACTCGCCGGGGTTCGGCCGGCGACAACCAAACCAACGGCGGAGGCTCGCCGGAGTTGAGCTACAGGCAATGGTTGGACGCGCGGAGGCCACCAGGAGGTAGCCCGTGCTCTTCCGCATCCAACAGAGCAGGAAGGAGCGGACGGGGTGCGCTGTACTCACCGGAGTCGAGCTCGCGGCGGCGGCCGGAGCTCGGGCAACAGCGGAGATGGCGCTATAGGGCATGGCAGGGAGCACCCGTGGTTGTTTCGGGTTCGCAGGAGCGCGGTGAGCACGCTGGTGATGCTCGGGCGAGCGGCCGAGCTCACGTGCGCGGAGCTCGTTGACCATGGCGGCGGCGAGCCTCGGTGGAGGTGGGGAAGCTAGCTAGGGGAGGGGAACGACGGGGATTCCAGGGGGAAAATGGAGAGTGGCTCACGTAGGGACTAGCAGAGTCGACGACGAGGTCGGGGATGCTCTGGACGATGCGAATCGGATGACGGCGGTCGTCGGGGCAGAGGACGAAGATGGCGATGTTGCAGTCGTCTGTGGCCTTCTCCGTCCGCGTGCGTCATCTTGGAGACGAAGCAGAGTCCGGCGGTGACACATGACCCATCGGTGAAGCCTGGGGTGCGCGGTGGCTATGGATGCGACGGCGGCGCCCTCCGGTGGCTCTCGGTGGTGCTCCAAATCGAGAGAGGGAGAGAGCTAGAGCGACCAGAGAGAAGGGATAGCGGTCGAGGGGGTCGAGGGCATTCCAACGATGCGCTGGAGAGGTCGGGGGCGGCTGGGACACGTTGAAGCAGGAGGTGGCGACCGGTGACGCGCGCTCTGCCACGACTTGTCCTCCTGGCGAGGGGTTGAAGACAAACCTGCCCCTCGCTAGGTTGGGCTGGGCTGGCTCTAGTGGACTGAGCTGCTGGTGGGCTACCAGGTAAGGCCAGGTAAGTTCTACTCCTTTTATTTTTTTCTGTTCTGTTTTCTATTTTGCAGGTTTGTTTTGAATTTGGTTTTGAAACCAATTCAATTTATTTTGCTTCTGACAATATTTTTAGGAGCTAAAAGAATTAAAACAATGCTCCACAAAATATTTCAGAATTATTGGACCTATATTTATTTAATAGTAGATATAAATCCAATTCAAATAATTATTGATTTAATTCAAATGCCCAAATTAAATGTTTCTGAGACACCAAAAATATTGGTTTGGATTTTGCCTCTTGCCAATATTTCCAGAGGATAACAGGAACATTTTCTTGGACTTATTTGAAGCAATTTTTATCTTGATCATTTTTTTAAAAGGATTCTGAGGCTTTTGAAAATTCCCCAATTCAAATACAATATGGATTATTCAAAAATCCATAATGGCCCAAAAATATTGGCATCATTTTTGGTAGAGGTTTTTCACCTTTGTCAAAAATCATGAACATTTTTGAAAGCCATTTGGACTTACTTGAAAGTATTTTAGGTGAACCTAGTGAATTCCTTTAATGCTAGGGTTTGAGCAATCCCCATTTCAAGTTCATTCAAAAGTTAAACATGATGCACACATGAGGTCTAGCCTAGTGCATACCAGAAGCTAGGGATGTGACAACTCACCCCCACTAAACAAGAATCTCGTCTCGAGATTCAAGCGTAGGGTAGGATGAAGGGGAAACGCAAACTAGCACAATCTTCACGATCCAGGTTGCACTTCAATTGAATGTTGATTCGTTCACCATCGTTGTCTCGAAGTCTTGCTCTGGGAAATCCTGCCAACATGACATGGAGAGAAGAAGGAGACTCTAGAAGGGTCGATCTCCTCGAAGATCGAACAACTCAAGATTAACTTACGGAATGAGACATAGAACCATCTTTCGGTTGAGACACGAGATACACATCAATAGGGGTGGAAGAAACGGATGACGAAGGTTCACTAGGTAGACAACAATTTCATACCTAAGAAGGTGGTAAACGATTGTCAACGTAGCGAGGAGTTGAGTTGCCATGATACCATAACGATACACCTTAGGGAAGGTGACCCGTAGAGATATCCCCTTAAGTGGCAAAAAGAATTACTTTTGATTCAGAGATCATTGAAACTCTTTAAACCAGCCTAAGGCAATTCTCGAGCGATCGTTTGGAGGGGGTCGGTAGAATGGCATACTCGGACTTGGATGATGTGGATTACCTTGTTGAAGACAACGTAATGGATGAATTTGCTTATCACCGGAAATGGAAGAGACCCATGGTAGAATGGCACATTGGCGGTGCAAGCTAGGAACAAAATGCAAATGCTAGGAATGATTCTGGTAACTGGGGAAGAACCCAACAATAGGGAGTGAATTCACTGTTTGAAGAGGTCATAGCATTGCCGAGGAAACTGAGAGTAATCCCAGTTAGAGCCGATGATAACACGTAACGCTTGTGCGTGCTCTCAAGAACTTGAGCATTTCCATATTCATCAAGGTTTTACCAACATCCATGTCAAGGGTCCGGTAACACAACTTACTACCATGATGAATGGTGATGGAGGATGCAGATGCAAAGGAAGATAACACCTTCTCAGATTTCACCCTTGGCGGGGCCAAGGAAATAAAATCTGGATGATCGACCAAGAGACATTTAGCACTCCGCTTCTAATGTTCTCCTTGATGTGCTAGCGTATTCCACCCATAGATATGGTTTGATATCTAGAACATCAAGTAAAAAAAAGGTCGGACTTCGGAACACAGAAATCCATAGGGGCAACTAGGGAGTAATCCTACGAAATCCCTATGGGGAGGTGGCCAACTTCCTCAAACAAGATACTATAATAATAGGTCTACCGGATGGGTGTGTTGGCCACGACATCCACCTTGCCGGTTATTGAGAGACCAATATTATAATTCTTGGGAAATGTTCCAACCATCATATCTGCCTGAGATTCAGATCTGGTTGGTGTCAGGATATTCCAGACTCATCGAGTCTAGGAAGAAAACGGAAGTTTGCAACACAAATCGACGAGATGACGTTGCGAGATTCTCGGGGAATGAACTACGATAGCAAGCTCCAAAACATGAGCTGGTTCTGCTACAAACATGTGAACACGTTGTCCCAGACAAGCATGCCCTCATGGTAGTCTTACAATAAAACACTACCGAGTTCAGGAGGGGGAACCATCAACGAGGGTATCGAAGTCTTGTGCATTACCATGGATTAACACTTAACTCCTTTTCTCGAACAAATCAGTCAGTGGCTTGGGGTGCTACGGAACACATATAGAATGGAGGTTGCAAGTCTCCGAACCACAGAATACTTTCGCACGTGTGCATGACTGATTTGGGATGATTCCAAAGGAAACAAAACAATCTTTCTCAAATTCACGGCGGCAACTTTCACCAAATGCACGTGTATAAGAGGAAGTCACTCCTTTCATCAAACAAATACTTCATGAGCTAGCATGAAGAAAATGCTCTCAAAAGTTTCCAACACTAGTTTAATGTTCAACAAAATCATGGAGGAGATAAGGATGTTGTCAATGGGCTCAACAACAATTCATCCGGGTTTCCTTTTAAAAGGAATTCCATAGTTAAGTGAACACGGTGATAGCATTGGTCAGACCAGGGATGTAATGGTGTATGCTCGAGGGATCAACCACGAATAAGACAACATTACGAGCATCGTTGGTACTGATTTGATTTGACGATAGCCCATACTCAAATCAAAGGATTGATAAGACAATAGGTCCAGCAACTGATCACAGGGACCAATCGATGAAGATATCATCTTCTTCAACACACACTACACAAGAATATCCCTTTGGGACGAACTAAGTCAGGCAAGCTTTTATCTTCCAATTCTCCAGGTTGTTGTATAGCTTAACCAGCTAGCTCAGGGGTATCTAACACCGATTCTTGGAGAGAAGGTGGTTCGCAAGAAACCAACTGTCAGGACCCCGACTCAATGCCACATCGATCTAGCATGTAACACCTCATATCACTTTGCGGCCTCACGCACGGTATCCCCACGGGTGTCGCATTACCTTTGCCCGGGACCGTTTGCGCCTTTTGGCACACGTATATGACAGTGTCGCTAGCATCCATATGATAAGGAGCCCGGGCTGACATGGCTAGTCGTCAACCCAAAGTGGCACAGACTTACAGGGACAGGCATCCATGACCCAGCATCGAACGTGTCGGTCATCAGCGAGTGAATCCAGGCTGTAGCACTGGGCTAGCAGGACTCCGGTGAACCGGGCTGTAGCGGGCTAACAGGACTCCGGTATTCATCGCGTGACATTTCCCCGAAGGGACAGACACAGGAACGAAGAAGGACACATGCCGGCCAGCCTAAGTGTCCCGGAGCAGTAGCAAGCTACCATGGCTCGGTGGAAACACTAGGAGACATTTCCCGGTAAGAGAGGCTACCAAGGATAAACAACTAGGTTGTCAGATCCCACACATACCAAGCATTTCAATAACATACACACA
>NC_041386.1:79208-80191 GCF_002162155.2 Triticum dicoccoides | reverse complement strand
GTGACGTCAGCAGGTCAACGGGCTGGTCCGGGTCAAACCTGACGTGTGGGACCCACATGTCAGTGACAGGGGGTTAACAGGGGTTTATTTAGTTTAATTAAAAGGTTAGGGGGGGGTCGGGCCCACTGGTCAGCGTCAGGGGGGGGTTTATTTTAGTTTAATTAAGGATTAAGACACTAGGGCCCACATGTCAGTGTCAGCAGGGGGGTAATTAAATTAAAATAAACTAACTAATTAACAGGGGGCTGGCCCCACCTGTCATCGACCCAGGGGGGGTCAAACCCCTGGTCAGCAGGGCCTAACCCGCCGGCGGCTCGTCGCCGGTGGCAACAGGCGCGGCGGAGGGCGCGGGCTCGCTCGTCCGGCGTCCAAATGGACGGAGGAGAGCGGCTACGGGGAGCTAGAGCTCACCCGCGCCCGTTTCAGCAAGCAGCAGCAGCTAGGGCGGCCGGAGACGACGGCCCCGAGCTCGGCAGCGGCGGCCGGAGCTCGGGCGTGCTCGGGTTCGACGTTACACGGCACGGCGAGGTCAGCTGAGGGCCTCTACGGATTACTGGGGTCGTCAGGAGCACTCGAAGGCAACGAGCGCAGGTGGAGGAGCCCGGGAGCACGAAGCTCGCCGGCCATGGCGGACGGCGGCTTCGGGTGCTCGTGGGGCGGCGGCTATAGGGCGCAATCGAAGGGGGAAAGAGGAAGTGGAGGCGTAGGAGCTCACAGCGGTGCCGTAGGGATGGTTAGCCGGCTCGGGGGCGCGCCGGAGTGGCCGAATCGACGGAGAAGATCCTCGGCGGCCGGCGAGGGGAAAACGTCGGGGGTGGTGTTCCGGGGCTCTTCTGGTCGCGTGACACGGCGAGGAGGTCGAGGGAGGACCGGCGGAGCTTCTTGGGGCGTCGGTGAGGCTAGGGGTGGCCGGTGGCCATGGGTACGGCGACGATGGCGGCGAGCTCCGCTCGGTGCTGTGCGCGAGAGGGAAACAGAGGAGG
>NC_041386.1:51529-75567 GCF_002162155.2 Triticum dicoccoides | reverse complement strand
CACTAGGACACAAATCATGGCTAGACCACTAGATGATCCCCTAAGCACTTAGGGTCATAATAATAATTCCAACATATATGTCGAGGCAATAATTACCTCAACACACCGATTAGTGTGGTTAATCTGGCCCATGGGAACATCGGAAACAGAAGGAAGGGATTTGCAAATGCATCGGACTATTTAGAAACCTGGGATGACTCGGACAGCATAACGGCTATAATTGCTCAAAAAGATTTGAGACAATCACAAAAATGGTGGCATAACCACTCAGAAGCACAATATCAAGGTTCCGAGATCAACAATTAACATACGGAAGTAGTAGGAACTGAACTGAGACTTAAATCCAACAATCTTATAAGTCTACTGATTAGTAACACGTGATCCTAATAGAAAGAAGAGATAGCCTAGTTCTTAATCCCCGTAGAAGAGAAGATGATGACTCAGATCAGAAGGGCATGAGGTATAAGGAGTAAAAAGAGCCTTACGTTCCATCCCACAATCAATTCCATTATATAACTAAAGAATTTCTAGACTCAACTTCGACCAGTTTGGCTTGGTAATCCTACAGGCAGTCAAGCTCTGATACCAACGCTGTCAGGACCCCGACTCAATGCCACATCGATCTAGCATGTAACACCTCATATCACTTTGCGGCCTCACGCACGGTATCCCCACGGGTGTCGCATTACCTTTGCCCGGGACCGTTTGCGCCTTTTGGCACACGTATATGACAGTGTCGCTAGCATCCATATGATAAGGAGCCCGGGCTGACATGGCTAGTCGTCAACCCAAAGTGGCACAGACTTACAGGGACAGGCATCCATGACCCAGCATCGAACGTGTCGGTCATCAGCGAGTGAATCCAGGCTGTAGCACTGGGCTAGCAGGACTCCGGTGAACCGGGCTGTAGCGGGCTAACAGGACTCCGGTATTCATCGCGTGACATTTCCCCGAAGGGACAGACACAGGAATGAAGAAGGACACATGCCGGCCAGCCTAAGTGTCCCGGAGCAGTAGCAAGCTACCATGGCTCGGTGGAAACACTAGGAGACATTTCCCGGTAAGAGAGGCTACCAAGGATAAACAACTAGGTTGTCAGATCCCACACATACCAAGCATTTCAATAACATACACACATTATGCTCGATATGTGCAAATACAACATGGCATCACAACATGACTGTACAACTCAAGTATTTTAATCAATAGGCTCCGAGGAGCGAGATATTACAAACATGGGTCTCATGACCCAACAATCAGAGCATACAAATCAAAGCACAAGCGGAAGCTATCATGTCTGAGTACAGACATCTATAAATGAAAAAGGCTGAGAAGCCTGACTATCTACCAGATCCTGCCGAGGCACAAGATCGTAGCTGAGGTAACAAGCTAAACGTCGAAGTCCACGTGGAACTACTAGTGAGACTGAAGTCTCTCTGCAAAAACATAAAATAGGCAAACGTGAGTACAAATGTACCCAGCAAGACTTACATCAGAACTATCTACATATGCATCATTATCAACAAAGGGATGGTGGGGTTTAACTGCAACAAGCCAGCTTTGACTCGGTGGCTAACCTGAACTACGACTGCAAGTAACTCTTTTGAGGTGGCGCACACGAGTCCACATATTCACCATATCAATACACCACTATGGATCCGCTCCCGTCTCCCTACGAGAACGCCATCCATAGCACTCACGCTTATCTTGCGTATTTTAGGGTATCCACTTTCACTTGTCTATGAACTGATATAAGCAACGCAGAAGTCCTTTTCCGCGGACACGGCTATTCGAATAGATGATGTTAACCCTGCAGGGGTGTACTTCTTCATACATGTTTCCACCACTTAGCGTCTGCACACGACATGTGCTCGGCAGACTTCAAGCGAAAGCCGACGTGGGTGTAGACCACGACCTACCTAAACACTCAAGTCTCTAGTCCAGGTTTATCGCCTATTCGGGTTCCATCCATGAGGAGATCCGGCCGGAGTTTCGCTCACAGCCCCAAACGATGTGAACAGGGTTCCGTGACACCAAACGGGCGCCCGGTATACCCGTCCACGTGCCTACCGCATCACAGCCCACCCCTACGGTCAGCGCTGTCCACGGCCTCCAGCAAGCTACAAACACCAGAAACTACTTGCAACTCCTGGACAGAGGACTAGGGTGAATAAGAAGTCGAGCGGGGTCATATTTCAGGGCCCAATGTATGGTAGTAGCTGAATCATGGATCACAAACACAGAACTCAGTTCCTGAGGACGGCTGCAATGAGACAACCCACCATGTACTCCTACATGGCCTCTCACCGCTACCTTTACCAAATCGTGTTCACACACTTAGCTCACACACAGTAGGACATGTTCACACGCCTCTGATTCATCCCCGATGAATCAGACCTGACTCAACTCTAAGCAGTAGCAGGCATGACAAACAGGCATGAATGAGTAGGCACAACAGGGCTCAAACAACTCCTACTCATGCTAAAGGGTTTCATCTATTTACTGTGGCAATGACAGGTCATGCAAAGGATAAAGGGGTTCAGCTACCGCAGCAAGTAACAGATGAATCGGTGTTGTCCTAATGCAGTAAAAGAGAGCAGGAGCGAGAGAGTAGGATTGTATCGGAATGAACAAGGGGGGTTTTGCTTGCCTGGCACTTCTGAAGATAACATTGAGTCTTCATCAGTGTCAACGATCACATCATCGGTATCACGTCTATCGAGAGGGGACAAATACCGGCAACACAGAAGGGAACACAATCAATGCAATGCACAATATGATGCATGATCATGACATGGCAAAATGAATGTGTTTTGGGCTAATGCAACTAGCAATAGATTAAATGAAGTTGGTTTGAATACAAGATTCAAATTTAAACTCCATATGTGATTATTCAAATGCCATTTAATTGATTTGTGCTAAACAGCAGCTATAAGTTGTTCTAACATGCATGAAAATGGTACAGATGGATTCCTTGAATTTTTCTGATAATTTTTCATATATAAATTATTTAATTTGGAGTTACGGTTAATTTTCTATGAATTATTGAAGTTTATACAATTTTCTGGAATTTCCTGATTATTAATAAATCCAGTAATTGAATTAATGCGCCAGCCTGACGTCATAGTGACGTCAGCAGGTCAACGGGCTGGTCCGGGTCAAACCTGACGTGTGGGACCCACACGTCAGTGACAGGGGGTTAACAGGGGTTTATTTAGTTTAATTAAAAGGTTAGGGGGGGTCGGGCCCACTGGTCAGCGTCAGGGGTGGGGTTTATTTTAGTTTAATTAAGGATTAAGACACTAGGGCCCACATGTCAGTGTCAGCAGGGGGGTAATTAAATTAAAATAAACTAACTAATTAACAGGGGGGCTGGCCCCACCTGTCATCGACCCAGGGGGGGTCAAACCCCTGGTCAGCAGGGCCTAACCCGCCGGCGGCTCGTCGCCGGTGGCAACAGGCGCGGCGGAGGGCGCGGGCTCGCTCCTCCGGCGTCCAAATGGACGGAGGAGAGCGGCTACGGGGAGCTGGAGCTCACCCGCGCCCGTTCAGCAAGCAGCAGCAGCTAGGGCGGCCGGAGACGACGGCCCCGAGCTCGGCAGCGGCGGCCGGAGCTCGGGCATGCTCGGGTTCGACGTTACACGGCACGGCGAGGTCAGCTGAGGGCCTCTACGGATTACTGGGGTCGTCAGGAGCACTCGAAGGCAACGAGCGCAGGTGGAGGAGCCCGGGAGCACGAAGCTCACCGGCCATGGCGGACGGCGGCTTCAGGTGCTCGTGGGGCGGCGGCTATAGGGCGCAATCGAAGGGGGAAAGAGGAAGGGGAGGCGTAGGAGCTCACAGCGGTGCCGTAGGGATGGTTAGCCGGCTCGGGGGCGCGCCGGAGTGGCCGAATCGACGGAGAAGATCCTCGGCGGCCGGCGAGGGGAAAACGTCGGGGGTGGCGTTCCGGGGCTCTTCTGGTCGCGTGACACGGCGAGGAGGTCGAGGGAGGACCGGCGGAGCTTCCTGGGGCGTCGGTGAGGCTAGGGGTGGCCGGTGGCCATGGGTACGGCGACGATGGCGGCGAGCTCCGCTCGGTGCTGTGCGCGAGAGGGAAACAGAGGAGGGAATGGGGTCCAGGGGGAGAGAGGGGAGGTGCAGGGGGCGAGGGCGTCTCCGTGGCGTGAGGGGGAGGCTCGGGAACGCCTCGGTGGAAGCAGGAGGTGGCCGAGGCGGCATCGGCGCTCGCCACCGAGCTGCTTCGGTGCGAGGGGAGGAAGAAGACAAGGGGGAGGAGGTGGGCTGGGCCGGCCAGGTGGGGGGGGGAGCTGGGCCGGCTACAGGTAAGTGGCCCAGGTACTTCCTTCTCTCTCTCTCTTTTATTTCTATTTCAGTTCTGTTTTCTTTTTTTTTAATTCTTTTGCCACTGTTTTGAATTAAAATAATAATTCAAACAATGCCAAAGCTCCTCTGAATATTTTATATTGCTAGATGGACTTTTCCAAAAGCTTATAAAATATTTCAGGGGGTATTTGAAATTATATTCTAATTATATGAATATAATTCAAATTCAAATAGCTAATGAATTAAATCCAAAGTCCCAAAAATAAATCCTTAAAAATGTTCAATATTTTGGTTGGGACCAGAACCCTTACCAAAAATTATCAAACATTTAAGAAGAGCCTTTTGGAGGAATGAATGAGATTTCTAGGGTTTTTGCCCCTCTTTTATTTAGGGTTTTGAGGCTTCCAATATTCCTCAATTCAAGTTTCAAAAATATAGATATGATGCACACATGAAGCTAGCCTAGAGCAATGCCAGAAACTAGGGATGTGACACCAACTTGATCACGAACTCAACATAGCAGTCAGGTGACAACCCGGTAACACCTCCAAGAAGATATTTGGAAAGTCACGAACCACCGGTATGTTACTAAGCTCGAGAACAATCTCGCTTTTGAGGGCAAGACGATATGATCAAATGAGTGAGGGCTTGACAAGATCCTAACTCATCAATCGAAGGGTGCACCGAAATAAGGACTAGGTAGCACGATCAGTCTTAGAAGGATGATTCAAAAACCAACATGCTAAGAATGAAATTATTATCCTTTAACTACCAAGCAACAGAGTTGCTAGCAGTATTGATTTCACACGCCATGATTCATTTGTCGGCATTCCGGTTACAATAACACAGGAACCGAGGAATGAACAATGATGGCAAAAGTATCACTGTACCAAGAGTTCATAGGATGGTGTGCAATTCCTATAACAATCTCGATATAAAATATGTAATACTCCAAGGTAGAACAGAGCAAAAGATGGATTGGCATTTGATCTGCGGAATACAACTACTTTGACCCAATCCTAGATATGGAAGAGGTACTGGAGTTTGTTTCTCCTAGTCATTCCGCGATAGAATGGCTTGACGGACCACAAGAGTAATAGGCATCGATAAACGAACGCACGCATACTCTTGACTATCAATTGATAGACGAGGGTCAGAATGCAACTAAAGAGAACAACTCAAAGGAACATATAACTTTCTGAGTTGTGGATGCATAGATTAGTATGTCGAACCAAGTTCAACATATTTCTTCCGGATAACCCATGCAGAAAGGTAGAACTGGCAGAGTCACGATTTATGAATGGAGAACTCCTCAAGAGTACTCTAATTGTGATTTTTTTTGATCCAATAAACATCTGCCATAAGTAGTTCATGGTATTTGGAAGAAGAAGATACCACGGACTTCAAGGACTATCGCAAAGGTTACTAATATCCTAAAGGCACTAGCAATTACTATCCACATGAAGTAGGTAGAGTGAATCTCGGGTTCAGAACCCAGGAGTAGAATACCTACTACTAAGTAGCATCACGGGATGCTTCCGAGAATAAAGGCCAGAATCTTCACACTAGGACACAAATCATGGCTAGACCACTAGATGATCCCCTAAGCACTTAGGGTCATAATAATAATTCCAACATATATGTCGAGGCAATAATTACCTCAACACACCGATTAGTGTGGTTAATCTGGCCCATGGGAACATCGGAAACAGAAGGAAGGGATTTGCAAATGCATCGGACTATTTAGAAACCTGGGATGACTCGGACAGCATAACGGCTATAGTTGCTCAAAAAGATTTGAGACAATCACAAAAATGGTGGCATAACCACTCAGAAGCACAATATCAAGGTTCCGAGATCAACAATTAACATACGGAAGTAGTAGGAACTGAACTGAGACTTAAATCCAACAATCTTATAAGTCTACTGATTAGTAACACGTGATCCTAATAGAAAGAAGAGATAGCCTAGTTCTTAATCCCCGTAGAAGAGAAGATGATGACTCAGATCAGAGGGCCATGAGGTATAAGGAGTAAAAAGAGCCTTACGTTCCATCCCACAATCAATTCCCTTATATAACTAAAGAATTTCTAGACTCATCTTCAACCAGTTTGGCTTGGTAATCCTACAGGCAGTCAAGCTCTGATACCAACGCTGTCAGGACCCCGACTCAATGCCACATCGATCTAGCATGTAACACCTCATATCACTTTGCGGCCTCACGCACGGTATCCCCACGGGTGTCGCATTACTTTTGCCCGGGACCGTTTGCGCCTTTTGGCACACGTATATGACAGTGTCGCTAGCATCCATATGATAAGGAGCCCGGGCTGACATGGCTAGTCGTAAACCCAAAGCGGCACAGACTTACAGGGACAGGCATCCATGACCCAGCATCGAACGTGTCGGTCATCAGCGAGTGAATCCAGGCTGTAGCACTGGGCTAGCAGGACTCCGGTGAACCGGGCTGTAGCGGGCTAACAGGACTCCGGTATTCACCGCGTGACATTTCCCCGAAGGGACAGACACAGGAACGAAGAAGGACACATGCCGGCCAGCCTAAGTGTTCCGGAGCAGTAGCAAGCTACCATGGCTCGGTGGAAACACTAGGAGACATTTCCCCGTAAGAGAGGCTACTAAAGATAAACAACTAGATGGTCAGATCCCACACATACCAAGCATTTCAATAACATACACACAATATGCTCGATATGTGCAAATACAACATGGCATCACAACATGACTCTACAACCCAAGTATTTTAATCAATAGGCTCCGAGGAGCGAGATATTACAAACATGGGTCTCACGACCCAACAATCAGAGCATACAAGTCAAAGCACAAGCGGAAGCTATCATGTCTGGGTACAGACATCTATAAATGAAAAGGCCGAGAAGCCTGACTATCTATCAGATCCTGCCGAGGGCACAAGATCGTAGCTGAGGTAACAAGCTAAACGTCGAAGACCACGCGGAAATACTAGTGAGACTGAAGTCTCTCTGCAAAAACATAAAATAGGCAAACGTGAGTACAAATGTACCCAGCAAGACTTACATCAGAACTATCTACATATGCATCATTATCAACAAAGGGATGGTGGGGTTTAACTGCAGCAAGCCAGCTTTGACTCGGTGGCTATCCTGAACTACGACTGCGAGTAACTTTTTTTGAGGTGGCGCACACGAGTCCACATATTCACCATATCAATACACCACTATGGATCCGCTCCCGTCTCCCTACGAGAACGCCATCCATAGCACTCACGCTTATCTTGCGTATTTTAGAGTATCCACTTTCACTTGTCTATGAACTGATATAAGCAACCCAGAAGTCCTTTTCCGCGGACACGGCTATTCGAATAGATGATGTTAACCCTGCAGGGGTGTACTTCTTCATACATGTTTCCACCACTTAGCGTCTGCACACGACATGTGTTCGGCAGACTTCAAGCGAAAGCCGACGTGGGTGTAGACCACGACCTACCTAAACACTCAAGTCTCTAGTCCAGGTTTATCGCCTATTCGGGTTCCATCCATGAGGAGATCCGGCCGGAGTTTCGCTCACAGCCCCAAACGATGTGAACAGGGTTCCCGAGATACCAAACGGGCATCCGGTACACCGTGCCACGTACCTACCGCATCACAGCCCACCCCTACGGTCAGCGCTGTCCACGGCCTCCAGTAAGCTACAAACACCAGAAACTACTTGCAACTCCTGGACAGAGGACTAGGGTGAATAAGAGGTCGAGCGGGGTCATATTTCAGGGCCCAATGTATGGTAGTAGCTGAATCATGGATCACAAACACAGAACTCAGTTCCTGAGGACGGCTGCAATGAGACAACCCACCATGTACTCCTACATGGCCTCTCACCGCTACCTTTACCAAATCGTGTTCACACACTTAGCTCACACACAGTAGGACATGTTCACACGCCTCTGATTCATCCCCGATGAATCAGACCTGACTCAACTCTAAGCAGTAGCAGGCATGACAAACAAGCATGAATGAGTAGGCACAACAGGGCTCAAACAATTCCTACTCATACTAGTGGGTTTCATCTATTTACTGTGGAATGACAGGTCATGCAAAGGATAAAGGGGTTCAGCTACCGCAGCAAGTAACAGATGAATCGTTGTTGTCCTAATGCAGTAAAAGAGAGCAGGAGCGAGAGAGTAGGATTGTATCGGAATGAACAAGGGGGTTTTGCTTGCCTGGCACTTCTGAAGATAATATAGCTCTTCATCGGTGTCATCGATCACATCGGCGGTACACGTCTATCGAGAGGGGACAATTACCGGCAAATATAGAAAAACACGATCAATGCAATGCACAATATGATGCATGATCATGACATGGCAAAATGGATGTGTTTTGGGCTAATGCAACTAGCAACAGATTAAATGAAGTTGGTTTGAATATAAGATTCAAATTCAAACTCCATATGTGATTATTCAAATGCCATTTAATTGATTTGTGCTAAACAACAGCTATAAGTTGTTCTAACATGCATGAAAATGGTACAGATGGATTCCTTGAATTTTTCTGATAATTTTTCATATATAATTTATTTAATTTGGAGTTACGGTTGAATTTCTATGAATTTTAGAAGTTTTAGGCATTTTCTGGAATTTCCTGATTATTTTTAAATCCAGAAAATACTTATTGCGTCAGCATTGCGTCACTATGACGTCAGCAGGTCAACAGACGCTGCTGGTGGTCAAACCTGACCAGTGGGGTCCACTGGTCAGTGACTGAGGCTGGATAGTGTCAATGGCAGGTGGGGCCGGTCAACAGACACATCAGCCTGGTCAACTCCGACGTGTGGGGTCGGTCAAAGTGTGACGGGGCCAGGTCAAACTGACCTATGGGGCCCACAAAATTAGTACTAATTTAAACAGAAATTAAGCTAATTAACTTTGGCACCGGGGCCCACGTGACAGTGGCACCAGGGGGTGATTACCGGGGTGTTTAGGACCTAGTTAAGTGGCCACGTCGGCACTCGCCGGGGTTCGGCCGGCGACAACCAAACCAACAACGGAGGCTCGCCGGAGTTGAGCTACAGGCAATGGTTGGACGCGCGGAGGCCACCAGGAGGTAGCCCGTGCTCTTCCGCATCCAACGGAGCAGGAAGGAGCGGACGGGGTGCGCTGTACTCACCGGAGTCGAGCTCGCGGCGGCGGCCGGAGCTCGGGCAACAGCGGAGATGGCGCTATAGGGCATGGCAGGGAGCACCCGTGGTTGTTTCGGGTTCGCAGGAGCGCGGTGAGCACACTGGTGATGCTCGGGCGAGCGGCCGAGCTCACGTGCGCGGAGCTCGTTGACCATGGCGGCGGCGAGCCTCGGTGGAGGTGGGGAAGCTAGCTAGGGGAGGGGAACGACGGGGATTCCAGGGGGAAAATGGAGAGTGGCTCACGTAGGGACTAGCAGAGTCGACGCCGAGGTCGGGGATGCTCTGGACGACGCGAATCGGATGACGGCGGTCGTCGGGGCAGAGGACGAAGATGGCGATGTTGCAGTCGTCTGTGGCCTTCTCTGTCCGCGTGCGTCATCTTGGAGACGAAGCAGAGTCCGGCGGTGACACATGACCCATCGGTGAAGCCTGGGGTGCGCGGTGGCTATGGATGCGACGGCGGCGCCCTCCGGTGGCTCTCGGTGGTGCTCCAAATCGAGAGAGGGAGAGAGCTAGAGCGACCAGAGAGAAGGGATAGCGGTCGAGGGGGTCGAGGGCATTCCAACGGTGCGCTGGAGAGGTCGGGGGCGGCTGGGACACGTCGAAGCAGGAGGTGGCGACCGGCGACGCGCGCTCTGCCACGACTTGTCCTCCTGGCGAGGGGTTGAAGACAAACCTGCCCCTCGCTAGGTTGGGCTGGGCTGGCTCTAGTGGACTGGGCTGCTGGTGGGCTACCAGGTAAGGCCAGGTAAGTTCTACTCCTTTTATTTTTTTCTGTTTTGTTTTCTATTTTGCAGGTTTGTTTTGAATTTGGTTTTGAAACCAATTCAATTTATTTTGCTTCTGACAATATTTTTAGGAGCTAAAAGAATTAAAACAATGCTCCACAAAATATTTCAGAATTATTGGACCTATATTTATTTAATAGTAGATATAAATCCAATTCAAATAATTATTGATTTAATTCAAATGCCCAAATTAAATGTTTCTGAGACACCAAAAATATTGGTTTGGATTTTGCCTCTTGCCAATATTTCCAGAGGATAACAGGAACATTTTCTTGGACTTATTTGAAGCAATTTTTATCTTGATCATTTTTTTAAAAGGATTCTGAGGCTTTTGAAAATTCCCCAATTCAAATACAATATGGATTATTCAAAAATCCATAATGGCCCAAAAATATTGGCATCATTTTTGGTAGAGGTTTTTCACCTTTGTCAAAAATCATGAACATTTTTGAAAGCCATTTGGACTTACTTGAAAGTATTTTAGGTGAACCTAGTGAATTCCTTTAATGCTAGGGTTTGAGCAATCCCCATTTCAAGTTCATTCAAAAGTTAAACATGATGCACACATGAGGTCTAGCCTAGTGCATACCAGAAGCTAGGGATGTGACAATAACACACTGTTTTGGGGTCCGTGGACGGTTTTCATGTCCCTTGACCCTCGGTACACGGCTGTTTGGACGTCGTCAAAACTTGTCGTTTCGAGCATTTCTGGCCGTTTGCGTGGGCTATAACACACTGTTTTGGGGTCCAGGGACGGTTCTCGTGTCCCTTGACCCCCGGTACACGGCTATTTGGACGTGGTCAAAACTCATCATTTTGTCCATTTCTGGTCGTTTTTGTGGGCTTATAACACACTGCTTTGGGGTCCGGGGACGATTTCGATGGCCCGTGACACCCGGTACACGGCTATTTCGACGTCGTCAAAACTCGTCATTTCGAGCATTCCTGGCCGTTTTCGTAGGCTAAAACACACTGTTTTGGGTCCCCGGGACGGTTTTGATGGCCCTTGAACCCCGGTACATAGCTATTTGGACGTCGTCAAAACTTGTCGTTTTGAGCATTTTTGGTCAGTTTCGTGGGCTATAACACACTGTTTTGGGGGTCCGAGGACGATTTCGATTACCCGTGGCCCCCGGTAGACGGCTATTTTGACGTTGTCCACGCTCGTCGTTTCGAGCATTTTTGGTCGTTTTCGTGGGCGATAACACCTTGTTTTGTGGTCCGGGGACGATTTTGATGGTCAGTGATCCTTGGTAGACGGCTATTTGATGCCATGAAAACTCGTCGTTTCGAGCATTTGGATGTCGGGGGTCGGCTTTCATGTCCCTTGACCCCCGGTACACGGCTATTTGATTGTTGTCAAAACTCGTCGTTTCGAGCATTTTTTGCCGTTTTCGTGGGCTATAACACCCTGTTTTGTGGCCCGGGGACGATTTTGATGGCCCGTTACCACCAGTACACAAGTATTTGGACATTGTCAAAACTCGTGGTTTCGAGCATTTCTGGCTGTTTTCGTGGGCTACAACACACTTTTTTGGTGTCAGGGGACGATTTTGATGGCTCGTGACCCCCGGTAGACGGCTATTTTTGACGTCGTCAAAACTGATCGTTTCGAGCATTACTGGCCGTTTCCGTAAGCTATAACACACTGTTTTGGGGTCTGGGGATGGTATTCATGTCCTATGAGCCCTGGTACACGGCTATTTGGACGTCATCAAAACTCGTCGTTTTGAGCATTTCTGGTCATTTTCATGCGCTATAACACACTGATTTGGGGGTCCGAGGACGATTTCGATGACCCGTGGCCCCCGGTAGACGGCTATTTTGACATTGTCCACCCTCGTCGTTTCGAGCATTTTTGGTCGTTTTCGTGGGCGATAACACCTTGTTTTGTGGTCCGAGGACAATTTCGATGGTCAGTGATCCTTGGTAGACGGCTATTTGATGCCGTGAAAACTCGTCGTTTCGAGCATTTGGATGTCGGGGGTCGGTTTTCATGTCCCTTGACCCCCGCTACACGGCTATTTGGTTGTTGTCAAAACTCGTCGTTTCGAGCATTTTTTGCCGTTTTCGTGGGCTATAACACCCCGTTTTGTGGCCCGGGGACGATTTCGATGGCCCTTTAACACCAGTACACAACTATTTGGACATTGTCAAAACTCGTGGTTTCGAGCATTTCTGGTTGTTTTCGTGGGCTACAGCACATTGTTTTTAGGGTGCGGGGACGATTTCGATGGCCCGCGACCCCCGGTACACGACTATTTGGACGTCGTCAAAACTCGTCGTTTCGAGCATTTCTCGCCGTTTTCGCACTTTTTTGGGGTCTGGGACGATTTCGATGGCCAGTGACCCCCAGTAGACGGCTATTTTGACGCCGTCAAAACTCGTCGTTTCGAGCATTTCTGGCCATTTTCGTAGGCTATAACGCATTTTTTTGGGTCCGAGGACGGTTTTCATGTCCCTTGATCCGCGGTATACGGCTATTTGGACGTCGTCAAAACTCGTCGTTTCGAGCATTTCTAGCTGTTTTCATGGGCTATAACACACTGTTTTGGGGTCCGGGGACGATTTCGATGGCCTATGACCACCAATACACGGCTATTTGGAGATCGTCAAAAGTCATCGTTTCGAGCATTTCTAGCCGTTTAGTGGTTATAGCACACAATTTTTACAGTGCGGGGACGATTTTGATGGCCCATAACCACCGGTACACGACTATTTGGACGTGGTCTAAACTCGCCATTTTCGTGGGCTATAACACACTGTTTTGGGGTCCGGGGACGATTTCGATGGCCCATGGCCCCAGTAGACGGCTATTTTGATGTTGTCAACACTGGTCGTTTCGAGCATTTTTGGCCGTTTTCGTGGGCTATAACACCTTGTTTTGTGGTCCGGGGACGATTTCGATGGCAGTGATCCTTGGTAGACGGCTATTTTGATATCGTGAAAATTCGTAGTTTCGAGCATTTCTGGTTGTTTTTGTAGGCTATAAACACTGTTTTGGGGTCGGGGGTCGGTTTTCATGCCCCTTAACCCCAGGTACATGGCTATTTGGATGTTGTCAAAACTCGTCGTTTCGAGCATTTTTTGCCGTTTTCGTGGGCTATAACACCCTGTTTTGTGGTCCGGGGATGATTTTGATGGCCCGTGACCACCAGTACACAACTATTTGGACATCATGAAAACTCGTCGTTTCGAGCATTTCTGGCCGTTTTCGTGGACTATAACACACTTTTTTGGGGTCAGGGGATGATTTCGATGGCTCGTGACCCCCGGTAGACGGCTATTTTGACGTCGTCAAAACTCGTCGTTTCGAGCATTTCTGGCCGTTTTCGTAAGGTATAACACACTGATTTGGGGTCCAGGGATGGTTTTCATGTCCTATGACCCCCGGTACACGGCTATTTGGACGTCATCAAAACTCGTCGTTTCGAGCATTTCTGGTCGTTTTCGTAGGCTATAACACACTTTTTTGGGGCCCGGGGACGATTTCGATGGCCCGTTACCACCAGTACACAGCTATTTGGACATTGACAAAACTCGTGGTTTCCAGCATTTCTGGCTGTTTTCGTGGGCTACAACACACTTTTTTGGTGTCAGGGGATGATTTCGATGGCTCGTGACCCCCGGTAGACGGCTATTTTTGACGTCGTCAAAACTCGTCGTTTCGAGCATTTCTGGCCGTTTCCGTAAGCTATAACACACTGTTTTGGGGTCAGGGGATGGTATTCATGTCCTCTGACCCCCGGTACACGGCTATTTGGACGTCATCAAAACTCGTCGTTTCGAGCATTTCTGGTCGTTTTCGTAGGATATAACAGACTGTTTTGGGGTCCGGGGACGGTTTTCATGTCCCTTGACCTCCGGTACACGGCTATTTGGACGTCGTCAAAACTTGTCATTTCGAGCATTTCTGGTCGTTTTCCTAGGATATAACACACTGTTTTGGGGTCCGTGGACGGTTTTCATGTCCCTTGATCCTCGGTACACGGCTGTTTGGACGTCGTCAAAACTTGTCGTTTCGAGCATTTCTGGCCGTTTGCGTGGGCTATAACACACTGTTTTGGGGTCCAGGGACGGTTCTCGTGTCCCTTGACCCCCGGTACACGGCTATTTGGACGTGGTCAAAACTCGTCATTTTGTCCATTTCTGGTCGTTTTTGTGGGCTTATAACACACTGCTTTGGGGTCCGGGGACGATTTCGATGGCCCGTGACACCCGGTACACGGCTATTTCGACGTCGTCAAAACTCGTCATTTCGAGCATTCCTGGCCGTTTTCGTAGGCTAAAACACACTGTTTTGGGTCCCTGGGACGGTTTTGATGGCCCTTGAACCCCGGTACATAGCTATTTGGACGTCGTCAAAACTCGTCGTTTTGAGCAATTCTGGTCAGTTTCGTGGGCTATAACACACTGTTTTGGGGGTCCGAGGACGATTTCGATTACCCGTGGCCCCCGGTAGACGGCTATTTTGACGTTGTCCACGCTCGTCGTTTCGAGCATTTTTAGTCGTTTTCGTGGGCGATAACACCTTGCTTTGTGGTCCGGGGACGATTTCGAAGGTCAGTGATCCTTGGTAGACGGCTATTTGATGCCGTGAAAACTCGTCGTTTTGAGCATTTGGATGTCGGGGGTCGGTTTTCATGTCCCTTGACCCCCGGTACACGGCTATTTGGTTGTTGTCAAAACTCGTCGTTTGGAGCATTTTTTGCCGTTTTCGTGGGCTATAACAACCTGTTTTGTTGCCCGGGGATGATTTCGATGGCCCGTTACCACCAGTACACAACTATTTGGACATTGTCAAAACTCGTGGTTTCGAGCATTTCTGGCTGTTTTCGTGGGCTACAGCACATTGTTTTTAGGGTGCGGGGATGATTTTGATGGCCCATGACCCCCGGTACACGACTATTTGGAGGTCGTCAAAACTCGTCGTTTCGAGCATTTCTCGCCGTTTTCGCACTTTTTTGGGGTCTGGGACGATTTCGATGGCCCGTGACCCCCAGTAGACGGCTATTTTGACGCCGCTAAAACTCATCGTTTCGAGCATTTCTGGTCATTTTCGTAGGCTATAACGCATTTTTTGGGGTCCGAGGACGGTTTTCATGTCCCTTGATCTGCGGTATACGGCTATTTGGACGTCGTCAAAACTCGTCGTTTCGAGCATTTCTAGTTGTTTTCATGGGCTATAACACACTGTTTTGGGGTCCGGGGACGATTTCGATGGCCTATGACCACCAGTACACGGCTATTTGGACATCGTCAAAAGTCATCGTTTCGATCATTTCTAGCAGTTTAGTGGCTATAGCACACAATTTTTATGGTGCGGGGACGATTTTGATGGCCCATAACCACCGGTACACGACTATTTGGGCGTGGTCTAAACTCGCCGTTTTCGGGGGCTATAACACACTGTTTTGGGGTCCAGGGACGATTTCGATGGCCCGTGGCCCGAGTAGACGGCTATTTTGACGTTGTCAACACTCGTCGTTTCGAGCATTTTTGGCCGTTTTCGTGGGCTATAACACCTTGTTTTGTGGTCCGGGGACGATTTCGATGGCAGTGATCCTTGGTAGACGGCTATTTTGATGTCGTGAAAATTCATAGTTTCGAGCATTTCTGGTTGTTTTTGTAGGCTATAAACACTGTTTTGGGGTCGGGGGTCGGTTTTCATGTCCCTTAACCCCCGGTACATGGCTATTTGGATGTCGTCAAAACTCGTCGTTTCGAGCATTTTTTGCCGTTTTCGTGGGCTATAACACCCTGTTTTGTGGTCCGGGGATGATTTCGATGGCCCGTGACCACCAGTACACATCTATTTGGACATCATCAAAACTCGTCGTTTCGAGCATTTCTGGCCGTTTTCGTGGACTATAACACACTTTTTTGGGGTTAGGGGACGATTTCGATGGCTCGTGACCCCGGTAGACGGCTATTTTGACGTCGTCAAAACTCGTCGTTTCGAGCATTTCTGGCCGTTTTCGTAAGGTATAACACACTGTTTTGGGGTCCAGGGATGGTTTTCATGTACTATGACCCCCGGTACACGGCAATTTGGACGTCATCAAAACTCGTCGTTTCGAGCATTTCTGGTCGTTTTCGTAGGCTATAACACTCTTTTTTGGGGTCCGGGTCGATTTCGATGGCCCGTGACCCCCGGTACACAGCTATTTGGACGTCGTCAAAACTCGTCGTTTCGAGCACTTCTGGTCATTTTCGTAGGAAATAACACACTGTTTTGGGATCCGGGGACGGTTTTCATGTCCCTTGAACCCCCAGTACACGGCTATTTGGACGTCGTCAAAACTTGTCGTTTCAAGCATTTCTGGCCGTTTGCGTGGGCTATAACACCTTGTTTTGTGGTTCGGGGACGATTTCGATGTGTAGTGATCCTTGCTTGACGGCTATTTTGACGCCGTGAAAATTCATAGTTTTGAGCATTTCTGGTTGTTTTTGTAGGCTATAACACACTGTTTTGTGGTCCAGGGTCGGTTTTCATGTCCCTTGACCCCCAGTACACGGCTATTTGGATGTCGTCTAAACTCGTTGGTTCGAGCATTTTTTGGCGTTTTCGTGGGCTATAACACCCTGTTTTGTGGTTCGGGGATGATTTCGATGGCCCGTTACCACCAGTACACAACTATTTGGACATCATCAAAACTCGTCGTTTCGAGCAGTTATGGCCGTTTTCGTGGACTATAACACACTTTTTTGGTGTCAGGGGACGATTTCGATGGCTCGTGACCCCCGGTAGACGGCTATTTTTGACGTCGTCAAAACTCGTCTTTTCGAGCATTTCTGGCCGTTTCCGTAAGCTATAACACACTGTTTTGGGGTCCGGGGATGGTATTCATGTCCTATGACCCCCGGTACACGGCTATTTGGACGTCGTCAAAACTTGTCGTTTCGAGCATTTCTGGCCATTTGCGTGGGCTATAACACACTGTTTTGGGGTCCAGGGACGGTTCTCGTATCCCTTGACCCCCGGTACACGGCTATTTGGACGTCGTCAAAACTCATCATTTTGTCCATTTCTGGTCGTTTTTGTGGGCTTATAACACACTGCTTTGGGGTCCGGGGACGATTTCGATGGCCCGTGACACCCGGTACACGGCTATTTCGACGTCGTCAAAACTCGTCATTTCGAGCATTCCTGGCCGTTTTCGTAGGCTATAACACACTATTTTGGGTCCCCGGGACGGTTTTGATGGCCCTTGACCCCCGGTACATAGCTATTTGGACGTCGTCAAAACTCGTCGTTTTGAGCATTTCTGGTCATTTTCGTTGGCTATAACACAGTGTTTTGGGGGTCCGAGGACAATTTCGATGACCCATGGCCCCCGGTAGACGGCTATTTTGACGTTGTCCACGCTCGTCGTTTCGAGCATTTTTGGTCGTTTTCGTGGGCGATAACACCTTGTTTTGTGGTCCGGGGACGATTTCGATGGTCAGTGATCCTTGGTAGACGGCTATTTGATGCCGTGAAAACTCGTCGTTTCGAGCATTTGGATGTCGGGGGTCGGTTTTCATGTCCCTTGACCCCCGGTACACGACTATTTGGTTGTTGTCAAAACTCATCGTTTCGAGCATTTTTTGCCGTTTTCGTGGGCTATAACACCCTGTTTTGTGGCCCGGGGACGATTTCGATGGCCCGTTACCACCAGTACACAACTATTTGGACATTGTCAAAACTCGTGGTTTCGAGGATTTCTGGCTGTTTTCGTGGGTTACAACACATTGTTTTTAGGGTGCGGGGACGATTTCGATGGCCCGTGACCCCCAGTACACGACTATTTGGACGTCGTCAAAACTCGTTGTTTCAAGCATTTCTCACCGTTTTCGCACTTTTTTGGAGTCTGGGACGATTTCGATGGCCCGTGACCCCAGTAGACGGCTATTTTGACGCCGTCAAAACTCGTCGTTTCGAGCATTTCTGGCCATTTTCGTAGGCTATAACGCATTTTTTGGGGTCCGAGGACGGTTTTCATGTCCCTTGATCCGCGGTATACGGCTATTTGGACGTCGTCAAAACTCGTCGTTTCGAGCATTTCTAGCTGTTTTCATGGGCTACACACTGTTTTGGGGTCCAGGGACGATTTCGATGGCCTATGACCACCAGTACACGGCTATTTGGACATCGTCAAAAGTCATCGTTTCGAGCATTTCTAGCCGTTTGGTGGCTATAGCACACAATTTTTACGGTGCGGGGAGGATTTTGATGGCCCATAACCACCGGTACACGACTATTTGGACGTGGTCTAAACTCGTCGTTTTGGCCATTTCTGGCCGTTTTCGTGGGCTATAACACACTGTTTTGGGGTCCGGGGACGATTTCGATGGCCCGTGGCCCCAGTAGACGGCTATTTTGACGTTGTCAATACTCGTCATTTCGAGCATTTTTGGCCGTTTTCGTGGGCTATAACACCTTGTTTTGTGGTCCGGGGACGATTTCGATGGCAGTGATCCTTGGTAGACGGCTATTTTGATGTCGTGAAAATTCGTAGTTTCGAGCATTTCTGGTTGTTTTTGTAGGCTATAAACACTGTTTTGGGGTCGGGGGTCGGTTTTCATGCCCCTTAACCCCCGGTACATGGCTATTTGGATGTCGTCAAAACTCGTCATTTCAAGCATTTTTTGCCGTTTTCGTGGGCTATAACACCCTGTTTTGTGGTCCGGGGATGATTTCGATGGCCCGTGACCACCAGTACACAACTATTTGGACATCATCAAAACTCGTCGTTTCGAGCATTTCTGGCCATTTTCGTGCACTATAACCCACTTTTTTGGGGTTAGGGGACGATTTTGATGGCTCGTGACCCCCGGTAGACGGCTATTTTGACGTCGTCAAAACTCATCGTTTCGAGCATTTCTAACCGTTTCCGTAAGGTATAACACACTGTTTTGGGGTCCAGGGATGGTTTCAATGCCTATGACCCCCGGTACACGGCTATTTGGACGTCATCAAAACTCGTCGTTTCGAGCATTTCTGGTCGTTTTCGTAGGCTATAACACACTTTTTTGGGGTCCGGGTCGATTTCGATGGCCCGTGACCCGTACACAGCTATTTGGACGTCGTCAAAACTCGTCGTTTCGAGCATTTCTGGTCATTTTCGTTGGAAATAACACACTGTTTTGGGATCCGGGGACGGTTTTCATGTCCCTTGACCCCCCAGTACACGGCTATTTGGACGTCGTCAAAACTTGTCATTTCAAGCATTCTTGGCCGTTTGCGTGGGCTATAACACCTTGTTTTGTGGTCCGGGGACGATTTCGATGTGCAGTGATCCTTGCTTGACGGCTATTTTGACGCCGTGAAAATTCATAGTTTCGAGCATTTCTGGCACACTGTTTTGGGGTCCAGGGTCGGTTTTCATGTCCCTTGACCCCCGGTACACGGCTATTTGGATGTCGTCAAAACTCGTTCACTACTAGAAATACCACTACTAATGGCGCACCTAATATGGCCATTAATGGCGCATCACTGGTGCGCCACTGATAGCACGCCATTAGTAATTTTTACTAATGGCGCACCAGCTGGTGCGCCATTAGTATCTGGTATACTAATGGCGCACCACCTGGTGCGCCATTAGTATATGCGAGGGTGCGCCATTAGTATGCCTCCCAGTTGGCATGTACACCCAGGTGCTTTGGCATACTAATGGCGCACCACCTCTGGATGCGCCATTAGTAACCGCAGCATACTAATGGCGCACTACCAGGTGATGCGCCATTAGTATGCACTATCATACTAATGGCGCACTGTCGTGTGATGCGCCATTAGTATGAATATTAGGTTTTTTTTATTTTTTTATTTTCTGTTTTTTGCACAGGTTACAAAATGTATAATTTGACAAAATATAGACAACACACATCAACAATAGATTCATCAAATACAATAGAAGATTAGTCTTTGAATACAATTCATCATATTAGTCTCCGAATACAATTCATCATATTAGTCTCCGAATTAAAAAGACCGAACAAAGATAGAACATTATACTACAAGTCTCGAGACCGCGAGTAGCGAGTTTGTCTTCGCATTACAAGTCGATATCGATCATCTAAACTACCATCACATAGAAGAGAGCTGCGGTCATCACGATGAGCATCATCACGATGAAACTCGTCTTCATCCGGTTCCTCCAACGCTCCCTCCCCTCTCCCGCTAGATAGCGGGCGTATCTAGATTCGGCCTCGGCCCTAGTGGTGTACCCTTTGTAACTGTTACCGCTGAATCGGTGAACCTGTCTCCGACACTCCTCCCAGTCATCGTAGACTCCGGGAACCTTACCCTTGTACACGACATACGTCGGCATCACTATGCACTAGCCAAACGAAACGTTAGTACCAATTCACAGACAATACATAAGCAATATATAATTATGCAACAGAACGATCGGAAGAGAAAAGCAAGACATTAATAGCATCGCTTACATCTAAGTTGAACGACTCTCAAAACCAAAGAGACATACTACAAGTTCATTAAAGTTTAATTACAACATGAGCCAATCGATGTTTCAGAACTAGACAACTCGACTCAAGGGACCGGAGCGTGGATGAAGCCGCCGTCTATCGTGGGAGTCATGAAAGAACGGGCGTTGTCATCCTGCATTTGTAGCATTGTGTCGATGTCACTGTTGGACGGTTGATTTCTGAGGTAGAACTGCCCCGAGGTACGAAGGACATCTTGATGGATGATTTCCGCAAACTCCGACTGGATGCGAAAGAATTCTTGTCGGAGGTCCGCGTCCTGGATTGCCGACACGCTCGCGGCCCAATCTTGGAGTTTACTCGGTAGCAGAAGTTGATGATGGTCCCGTACGATCGCCCGCATGTGATGGATGGCGTAGTAGGCACCCTTCTGACCGCCAGGCGGCTGCTTGACGCAGCAGAACATCGCATTGTGGGAGAACACGTGCTTGCCGTACTTACGAATAGGCCTGGTGAAGGTGCCTCCAGATTGGGCGTAGCCGGGGAGAACATCATCAAGAACCTTCTTGACATTTGTGTAGTCTACGTTCGACTGACGGTCCGGGTCGAAATACGTGGCCATGGAATATTTGGGGCTTAGGAGGATGAGCGTGCAACGTGTGTCACTGCAGAAAACACGGAATGTTAAAAGAAAAACGATCGAAAAGTAAGAATTCATATGTTATAGGCCGGTTGAGGGGAGGACTTACTCGGGAAAGTAAGGCACGAGGAAGTTATCCTTATCTTGGTTTGCCAGAATGACGCCTTCGAGGTAAGAACTCGCGACTTGCCGGTCCCCAGCGCTGCCCAAGATCTTGGCACGCATGTAGAAGGGGTCGACTATCACGATGTCCGGGGTCTTGTCGCGAATGATCCGCATCTCCATACTCAGCGAAAATAGCCGAACGAAGGTGTAGTGCAGCGGATGAAGGTTAAACATAGCAAAGATGTCATCAAACCGCAGGACGATCGTACCCCCGATGTCGCCATCCACAAAGCCCTTGCCCTCTGGCACCTTGGCCACGAAAACCGGGTATGCCACATCCTTCTCTCTGAGACGCCGCTTCTCCAAAGAAAGAACACTGTCGTGCAGACTTCGCATAGCACCGGTTGCAGCATTGAGCATATTTGGTGGTAGCATCGCCCTACCCGCCACATGCACCCTCCTGGAGATATCCTGTGGTGAAGGTGGCCCGTCCTGAGCACGGATCGTACTCGGTGCCGGCTGGCTCGCACCCTTCTTAGTCTTTCTTTTGCGTGCCTTCTTCTTCTCCTGTAATGGGACCGAGTTCTGCTCACAGACCGCCTTCTTGAGTGTGTTGGGGCTGATAATATTTCGCACCTCGCCTATCTGAGGCTCGGTGAAGTCGGCAGCTGGAGGCGTCTCCTGAGAGCTGAACGCCAGACGGCGCCTGTTGCAACTTGGCTTCTCCGCGGTACGAGCTAGATCGCACACGTCTTTTGTTGGGTTTGGTTCTTGAGAAGGAGGCCCCATGAAGTCGCCATCGTACCCATGCTCGGCAAAGTACTGATCGACGTTGCCAAATGTATCATCGTCGTCGTCGTCGTCGTTCTGATCCTGTGCCATATGCATGTTTGGATCCAGTGGCATAGGGATGTCCGACACCGTTACGGCGGTCTTGCCATGGGGCCGACTTGGCACCGGCACGACTGGCGGTGTTGTCTTTGGGGTGGTGTCCCCCGCCCCTAAACGAATCTGGCTCTTCGGCCAAAGCAGGGGCCAGCTCAGGCAGGCGCTGAGGGTCATCACGTCATCATCGTCGGCCCCGACGGGTCGAATCGGAGGTAACAAGTCGTCGCAGCCTGGCAGCACCCGAACCAGTTGAACCCTAAACAAGTTGGGTGGCATCTGGGTACCGTGGAACAAGGGGTTGCCCGGTTGAACGATTTTGCCCTTGGCGACATCGACCAACTCGTTGTTCACGAAGTGGAGGAGAGTGCACGGAACGTCGGCGGCGCCCTGCGAAAACATGTAGGGCGTCAGGGATGCCCAGTCAAAGGCAAGGAGATGAAGTCCTCGGTCGAGAGAGGCTTAATTAGTTACCGTGATGATGGCGTCGAGCTCGGCTAATGTCGAGGCACCGCCAACGGCGGGCGTGCAGTTGACGGAGCGGCCGCTTGCTGAAGAGGTGCCGGCCGGCGTACACCCGGGTGCATTAAGCTCCCGTGCTGGCGTCGGAGACACCAATGCCGCCTCCGCCGGAGGCACCAATGGCCCCGCCATCGCATTATGCGAGTTGCTGGCCGTGAAGCTAGGAATCGGGGGCGGCCCCTGTTGGCCGCCCGCAATCCACGCACTCAACCCCGAGATCAAGGTAGGCACAAGGGCGGTGATCGTCGCTCCGAGTCGTTGTTCCACTTGCTCTTGGACAATCTCCGGAATCCGCGCCACCTGTGCCTTGAGTTCTTGAACCTCTCGCGCCTAGCTTTCCGAGCTGGTCTTTTTCTCCTTCCGCACACCAGCGGTATAGTATGACCCCCATTTTGTCGACAAGCCTTTGCCGGCCACACGACCAGCTGACGCCGGCTTACTGAGCTTATCCTTGTTCTTCATTATATTCAACCCCCTATTTAGAGTGGTGTCCCAAGGGTTGCTCTGAGTCGACCCCGCGCTACTGTTTTCAGTCGCCTGCGGAAGGAATGTGAACCATTTAGAAATTCGGCTTCATTAATTAGAATGCAACCATATGGAGCTAATTACGCGGGGGTGTATTCCTTACCAGAACAAGCTCAAGCTGCCTGGTCTTCGGATCCGTGGTAAGCTCCTTTGTTTTCGGGTCCTTCTTATACCGGGCCCTGACAAAGTTCCTGGTCTGCTTGTCACCGTGTTTATCGAAGAGGGGCGGTAGGCCTTGCTCGGCACGGTCCGCCTCCTCCTTGTCCCATATAGGCTCCGCCACTCTGTAACCGCCGGGACCGAGTGTGTGTTCCCCTATGTTCAGCTCCCGCATTTGTTTCCCCCACTCACTTGATTGGGAGCTTGCGGTGCTCGAGCAATTGATCTTGAAGTCGTTGTAGTCATCTTCGGTGATCGAAGGATTTTTCTCCTTGATCTTCTCATAACTCTCACCTTTCTCGATCATTCTCTTCACATTGCTTTTCCAAGTAGACAGGGCCTTGCTCATCTTCGTGAGGGCAGCATTGTTCACTTTATTCCCTTTGAGGCTTGTGTTTTCGAATTCAGCGGGGAACTTGTATCGTTCGTGCAGCTTCGTGAAGAGGAGGTGGCGCAAATTCCCTCGGTCAGGATGCCTCAGGTTCTCG
>NC_041386.1:50085-50718 GCF_002162155.2 Triticum dicoccoides | reverse complement strand
TCGGCCTGGCCACCGGAGTCGGTCGGGCGAGGTCAACGGCGAGCGCCCCCTCTTCCTCCTCCTTCTCCGTGGGGAAAGCGGCGGGGCGGCGGCGTCGAGAGAGGAGAGGGCGGCGTCGCGGCGTCTCACGGCGTCGGGGCGGCGTCGCGGCGTCGAGGCGGCGTCGAGGCGGCGGGGCAGCGGCGTCGGGAGAGGAGAGGAGAGGGGAAGGGGATCGAGGGCAAGGGCGAGAAGGGGATCGAGGGCCGGGGAGGAAAAATATGGATGGGGGCACAATACTAATGGCGCACCACCCCCCGGTGCGCCATAAGTATATCCACACTAATGGCGCACCTCACCCTGGTGCGCCATTAGTATTTTTTTTTGATTTCTGCTCGAGCCAACAGGTTATCTCCCACCTGACCTGATCCACACCAAGTCCCCTCTACTAGCTCGACTGGTCAGTAGCCAGTTCTCACACCAGGAGGTCCTGGGTTCGACTCCCAGGCTCCACAATTTTTTTTTATCATTTAAAAAGCTATTTGATACTTATTTATGTTTAAATATGTTCAAACTTGTTTAAATAATAACAATAATATTTTTTTATAAGACAGTAGCATTTAAAAAGCTGTTTGATACTTATTTTTTTTATAA
>NC_041386.1:43212-49068 GCF_002162155.2 Triticum dicoccoides | reverse complement strand
CGGTCTTCTTTTATGACGTTCTTGGCCCATCTGACACGGAACATCGGGACCTTCTCTCCAGCGTAGCTCAGCTCCCAGATCTCCTCGATCCTTCCGTAGTATCTGTCCTTGTCGTTACCGGTGTAGGATTCCATCGTTACCCCGGAGTTCTGATAACCATCGCTCTTCATGTCCTTGGCCTCGGTGTAGAATGTGTAGCCGTTGATATCGTACGCCTCATAGGTCATCAGGTTGTGCTCGGCGCCCTGTGACAAGGCGAATATGAGTTGTTCTTCCGCGGAAGAATCCTCATGTAAAGGGTACGACAGAAGCTTATGCTTGAACCAACGCGTGAAACATGAGTTGTGCTCTTTGAGTATATCTCCGTCCGTCCTCTGTTGGCCTCGGTCATTGTACGTCTTTTTAATAAAGGTTTTGTGCTCTACCAACCAAGGATCGACCACGTCTATGTGTTGTAGCGCTACTAGGTTTGCTCTTTCAAAGTCGGCGAGTCGACCCTCGAAGTCGACATGCATTTCGCGGCGACCCTCACGGTGACCCCATCCAGCGAGCCTGCCGAGGTGCCTGTTGACGGGCAGACCAACGGGGTTCTCGATGCCTAGATAATTCGTGCAGTAGGAGATGCACTCTTCGGTCAGAAAGCCCCTGGCTATGCTTCCTTCTGGACGTGACATGTTGCGAACGTATCCTTTGATGACACCATTCATCCTTTCGAACGGCATCATGCTGTGCAGGAACGTCGGCCCGAGTTGGATGATATCCTCCACTATATGGACCAGCAGATGCACCATAACGTCAAAGAATGCGGGCGGGAAGTACATCTCAAGCTCACATAGTATCACCACGATCTCTTCCTGTAGCCTTCTGAGTTGCCTCACGCCAATCGACTTCCGAGAGATGACGTCGAAGAAGTTGCATAGGCCAAATAGCGTTTCACGGACGTGCGCGTCCATGATCCCACGGATTGCAACTGGAAGTATCTGTGTCATCAGCACGTGACAGTCGTGAGACTTCATCCCGCTGAACTTCTGCTTCGCTGGGTCTAGGTATCTGCTTATCTTCCCCGCGTAACCGTAAGGAAGTTTTACTCCTAGGAGGCAGGTGAAAAACTGCTCGATCTCCTCCTGACTTAGAGTGAAGCACGCGGGAGGGTAGTCATTTCCGGTCTTCTTGGCCTTTTTGCCTTTGCGACGACTTTCTGTGTCCTGCTTCGCCTCATCATCATCATCATCATCATCATCATCATCATCATCATCATATATAGCGTGAAGCTCCTGCCTGATGCCCATTGATTTCAAGTCTACCCTTGCTTTCGGCCCATCTTTGGTCCTCTCTGGCATGTTGAGCAGGGTACCAAGCAGACTCTCGCACACGTTCTTCGTGATATGCATGACATCAAGGCTGTGAGGCACACGGTGGATCTTCCAGTACGGCAAGTCCCAGAAATCAGACCTCGTTTTCCATACCTTCAGCAGCGGCTCTGGCGCCTTTCGCTTCCGGCTCTGGCGCCTTTTGCTTCTTTTCCGGCAGTGGGCAGTCTTTCCAATTTTTCAACAGCTTGTCTATTTCCTCGCCGCTCCTCGTACACGGGCGTTTTCGGGGTTCGGTTTCACCATCGAACAGATCCTTGCGTTTCCTCCACGGGTCATCGTCGCGAAGCCACCTTCGATGTCCCATGAACATGGTTTTCGAAGACCCGGGATCTCTATCTAGCTGGCGATATGTTGTGTCATCCATGCACCTTACGCATCCAGAAAATCCGTGGACTACCTGCCCCGCAAGATATCCGTAACCGAGATAGTCGTGCACCGTCGTGAGCAGTGCGGCTCTCATAGGGAAATATTCTTTCTCTGCGGCGTCCCACGTATTGGCTGGCGTTTTCCACAGCGTGTCAAGCTCCTCTTTCAGCAGCCCCAGATACAGATTGATGTCATTCCCTGGTTGTTTCGGCCCTTCAATTAGCATACTCATGTGAATGTACTTCCTCTTCATGCACAACCAGGGGGGAAGGTTGTACATCCACACAAACACAGGCCAGGTGCTACGTGTGCTTCTCTGGCTGCCAAACGGATTGACTCCATCGGTGCTCGTGCCCAGCACGATGTTCCTTGGATCATTCCCAAATTCTGGGTATTCGAAGTTCAATGCTTGCCACTGGCTCGCATCCTTAAGGTGACTCAGCATCTTGTCTTTTTTATCTATCTCCGGATCATTTGCGTCATCTTCTCGCTTCTTCTCCTCCCTATCCGCGTGCCAACGTAGGAGCTTTGCTGCCTTAGGATCCGCGAAATACCGCTGCAGACGAGGAGTGATCGGAAACTACCACACCACTTTTCGAGGAGCTTTCTTCCTCTTCTTGTATCGAGTGACACCGCACACCGGACATATTGTAGACTCCGCGTGCTCGTCCCGATAAATGATGCAATTGTTCATGCACACATGGTATTTCACGTGTGGTAAATCCAGAGGACACACGATTTTCTTCGCCTCCTCCAAACTAGTCGGGCACTTGTTCCCCTTGGGAAGACGTTCGTGCCAGAATGACATGTTCTCGTCGAAGCATGCATCGGTCATTTTGTGTTTTACCTTCATCTCCAGGGCCATGAGCGTTACTTTCAGGCGGGTATCCTCGGGCCTGCATCCTTCATACAATGGAGTAACCGCGTCTAACTCAAGTTGATCCATCTTGGCTTTCTCTCGGGCGGCAGCTCTTGCGTTATCCGTCTGCTTGAGAAGCAGCTCTTGAATATGAGGGTCCTGCACCCAGCACATCGATGGTCCAGCGTCGTCTGCTCCGCCGGCATCATCATCTTCATGATCATGCCCGTCGCCTGCTCCGGCATCTTCCTCATCATCATGTCCTGCATCTTCTACATGATGACTGTGTACAGCATCACAGTCGTGATCATCTCCTGGGGATTCTTCGTCTTCTCGCCCGCCCGAGCCGCGGTGGTTGTCTTGCTGCCCTTCCTCATTTCTTGCCCGGCCCGCATGGACGACTTCGTAGTCATCTTCATCACCTTGCCACCGATAGCCATCCATGAAACCACGCAACAGCAGGTGGTCCCGCACCTGCCCGGAATCCGGGTCCGCAATAAGGCTCTTCAGCTTGCATCTTCGACACGGACATCTTATCTCCGTCTCGTTCTTTTGAAGCATCTCGGCCTTCGCGGACCTCAAAAACCTATTCACGATGCCTTCGGTCATCGTGCGGACCATGGTCGCCTGCGGGGTAGAGCAAAATGATATTTTAGAACCAAACAAAAATTTGGCATGACCTTCCCTAAAAATAGGACCAAAAAGAATGCTTAATGCCAAAATTCTCGCCGAAACGGAAATGAATCAACATTCCAGCAAAATATTGGCAACTATCGCATATCAAATACCGGTACACCTCCAAACACAAACACATATGCAACACCACAAACATATGCAACACCACGAACATACATAGATCTAGCTAGGCCGTAAAAAGTGCATGTGCACATTGTTGTAAGGAGAACAACCTAAATATAGCTTCCCCCCTTACTTACCTATTAAAACAAGGTAATTTAACCACTTAATTTGAATGAATCTATGGTGGAAATGAGGTGAAAAAGAGGAGGCACCCGAGACAAGGAGGAGGTGGAGAGAATGAAGTGGGGAGAAAGTGAGTGTGTGGGTAGGAGAGGCTGTCCCAAATATCTTGTTGCTGCCCACTTACTAATGGCGCACCTCTTGCATGGTGCGCCATTAGTACTTACAACTACTA
Organism: Triticum dicoccoides; assembly: GCF_002162155.2. Lineage (NCBI taxonomy): Eukaryota > Viridiplantae > Streptophyta > Magnoliopsida > Poales > Poaceae > Triticum > Triticum dicoccoides. Next base: position 45,317 of record NC_041386.1, on the reverse strand, counting down.
ATGGCGCACTTGGGCAGGATGCGCCATTAGTATGTTTGGATAGGCGCACTAGTTCAAAAAAAATCCTATACTAATGGCGCACCCACTGCCTGGTGCGCCATTAGTAGTTACAACTACTAATGGCGCACTTGGGCAGGATGCGCCATTAGTATGTTTGGATAGGCGCACTAGTTCAAAAAAAAAATTCTATACTAATGGCGCACCTGCTGCCTAGTGCGCCATTAGTAGTTACAACTACTAATGGCGCACTTTGCCGGGATGCGCCATTAGTATGTTTGGACAGGCGCACTAGTTAAAAAAAATTTGATACTAATGGCGCACCCGTAGCATGGTGCGCCATTAGTTGTTTAAACTCTAATGGCGCATCAGATTGTGGTGCGCCATTAGTATATACTAATGGCGCACCATCTTTCTGGTGCGCCATTAGTGTCAATCCCATCTATAGCCATTTTCCTAGTAGTGGTTGTTTCGAGCATTTTTGGCGTTTTCGTGGGCTATAACACCCTGTTTTGTGGTCCGGGGATGATTTCGATGGCCCGTTACCACCAGTACACAACTATTTGGACATCATCAAAACTCGTCATTTCGAGCATTTCTGGCCGTTTTCGTGGCCTATAACACACTTTTTTGGTGTCAGGGGACGATTTCGATGGCTCGTGACCCCGGGTAGACGTCTATTTTTTACGTCGTCAAAACTCGTCTTTTCCAGCATTTTTGGCCGTTTCCGTGAGCTATAACACACTGTTTTGGGGTCCGGGGATGGTATTCATGTCCTATGACCCCCGGTACACGGCTATTTGGACGTCATCAAAACTCATCGTTTCGAGCATTTCTGGTCGTTTTCATAGGATATAACACACTGTTTTGGGGTCCGTGGACGGTTTTCATGTCCCTTGACCCTCGGTATACGGCTATTGGGATGTCGTCAAAACTTGTCGTTTCGAGCATTTCTGGCCGTTTGCGTGGGCTATAACACACTGTTTTGTGGTCCAGGGACGGTTCTCGTGTCCCTTGACCCCCGGTACACGGCTATTTGGACGTGGTCAAAACTCATCATTTTGTCCATTTCTGGTCGTTTTTGTGGGCTTATAACACACTGCTTTGGGGTCCGGGGACGATTTCGATGGCCCGTGACACCCGGTACACGGCTATTTCGACGTCGTCAAAACTCGTCATTTCGAGCATTCCTGGCCGTTTTCGTAGGCTATAACACACTGTTTTGGGTCCCCGGGACGGTTTTGATGGCCCTTGACCCCCGGTACATAGCTATTTGGACGTCGTCAAAACTCGTCGTTTTGAGCATTTCTGGTCATTTTCGTGGGCTATAACACACTGTTTTGGGGGTCCGACGATGATTTCGATGACCCATGGCCCCCGGTAGACAGCTATTTTGACGTTGTCCACGCTCGTCGTTTCGAGCATTTTTGGTCATTTTCGTGGGCGATAACACCTTGTTTTGTGGTCCGGGGACGATTTCGATGGTCAGTGATCCTTGGTAGACGGCTATTTGATGCCGTGAAAACTCGTCGTTTCGAGCATTTGGATGTCGGGGGTCGGTTTTCATGTCCCTTGACCCCCGTTACAAGGCTATTTGGTTGTTGTCAAAACTCGTCGTTTCGAGCATTTTTTGCCGTTTTCGTGGGCTATAACACCCTGTTTTGTGGCCCGGGGACGATTTCGATGGCCCGTTACCACCAGTACACAACTATTTGGACATTGTCAAAACTCGTGGTTTCGAGCATTTCTGGCTGTTTTCATGAGCTACAGCACATTGTTTTTAGGGTGCGGGGACGATTTCGATGGCCCGTGACCCCCGGTACACGACTATTTGGACGTCGTCAAAACTCGTCGTTTCGAGCATTTCTCGCCGTTTTCGCACTTTTTTGGAGTCTGGGACGATTTCGATGGCCCGTGACCCCCAGTAGACGGCTATTTTGACGCCGTCAAAACTCGTCGTTTCGAGCATTTCTGGCCATTTTCGTAGGCTATAACGCATTTTTTGGGGTCCGAGGACGGTTTTCATGTCCCTTGATCCGCGGTATACGGCTATTTGGACGTCGTCAAAACTCGTCGTTTCGAGCATTTCTAGCTGTTTTCATGGGCTA